>NC_090933.1:226521066-226823871 GCF_040938575.1 Ambystoma mexicanum | reverse complement strand
GATGCTTGTTTATTGAAGGTAGCAACTCTTAGTGGGGTCATGTATGTTCTGTATAGCACATTTAATTGAGCTTGTTTAAATCTGATGTTCCTTGACACCTCTTTGGGGTATAGTAATATTCGCTCCCATTCACTATCAGATAGTGTGATCCCCAATTCGGTTTCCCATTTTTGCCTCAGGGTTGCGCTTTTTGGATTGGGTCTATCGTTCAGTTTGATGTATAAGCGGGAGACCGGTTTCCAACAATCTGCTAAATCGTACATTTCCTGGAGGAGGGGGTCCGGTGGGGGTTCCTCTGGCCAGGCAGGCCATTGTGCCCTAGCTATCATCTTGAGGCGGTGGTACTGCAAGAATTGGGTACTCAAGATGCCTTCCTTAGCTTGTAGCGATTCAAGTTCTCTGAACATGCCGTCTTCAAACAAATCTCCCCATGTATAGATTCCGGCTCTCTCCCATTTCCTGGCTGTCGCAAGGTTGGCCTGCGTTTTGCATACGTCTGCCAGAATGGGAGTGTTGGGATTGTAGGGATGTTTTAATTGTCGAAGGAAGCCAGTTCTAGCCCATATCTGCCTGCCCAGGGTAACAATCATGGGAACTTCAGATGTTTGTTTCATCGGGTTCCAAAGCATTTCTTTGGGGAATAGCTTGGAGGTCGCTTGTCGCAGGAGCCCCACTTCAGCTGACGGGTCATCAGAGAGCCATTCCGTCACGTGGCTGAGCTGTGCAGCTAGGTAGTACCTTTGTAGATCGGGTAGTTGTATCCCTCCTTCCTTGTACGGGAGCGTAAGTGTAGGTAAAGAGAGTTTGTGTCTGGATGACCCCCATATGAAGTCCTTGATTAGTGAGTCCAGTTTTCTGAAGAAGGGAGGTCTGATGTAGTAGCAGACGTTCGTGAAGTGGTATAAAAATCGGGGGAGAACTATCATCTTGACTGTTGCCGCTCTGCCCATCACTGCCAGTGGTAGCTTCGACCAAAAGTTCATGGATTTGCGGAGGCCTCCACTGCTTTTTCAGTGTTGTGTTCATGCGTAAGTGCAGGGGTATGATACACATCGACTCCTAGGTACTTAAACTTCTCCAATTGCCATTGTATCCTGACGTCTGGTAGATCGGACTTTTCCAGACCCCTGAGTCTGGCCAGTGGAAACGCACACGATTTTAGTTTGCTAAATGTTATCCCGGAATATCGGGCATAGTTATCTAGGATGTCCAATGCGACTTGTGCATTGAGCTGAGGGTTATTTAAGTACAGGAGAACGTTGTCCGCGTACATGGATATTAGGGAATGGTCACTGCCCAGCTTAATGCCCGCGTCAAAGTGTTGTTTCCTGAAGTAGGCGGCTACTGGCTCCAGGCCTAGTATGTATAACATCGCGGACAGCGGGCATCCTTGCCTCGTGCCCGCTGTATTGCCCAGGCTTTGGACACCGTCCCTCCAGTCTTCACTCTCGGTGCCAGTGAATTATACAGCACCTCGACCCATTTTACAAAGCCCTCGCCAAAGCCGAATTACCTTAGTACCTCGAGCAGCCACTCCCAGTAGATAGAATCGAAGGCCTTTATGGCGTCTAGTGATAGCATCGCTAGGTCCTCGTCCCGATCATAGGTCTCTGCCATGATGTGCTGGAGCCTCCTCAGGTTTGCGGTAGTATTGCGTCCTGGAACATTCTGGTCCTCATGAATCAGGGTTCCCACCACCCTCTCCAGCCTCTTAGCCAGTATTGTGGTCAGGATCTTGCAGTCATAATTTAGCATGGCGATTGGGCGGTATGATCCACAGTTGTCGTCAGGTTTGTTGGGTTTAAGTATAGGGATGATAATTGTTTCTTTCATGGAGTTGGGTAGGATTCCATTTTCATATGCCTCCATATACACCTTGTGTAGTATCGGGGTGAGGGTCGCTTCATACGCTTTATAAAATTCTGGCAGAAGCCCATCGCTCCCTGGGGCCTTGCAAGTGGCTAGTGATCTAATTGCCTCCGTCACATCTTCTGGAGTGATTTCCGCGTCCAGTAGCTCGCTTTGGGCCTCCGTCAGTCTTGGGAGCTCAATCTCTGCCAGTGTAGCCCTTATGTCCTCCACTGGTATTTTGGTGTCGTGGGCATACATTTTGGAGTAGAAGTCCGCAAACGCAGAATTAATATCTTGTTGCGTCCTGTGGGTTGTCCCCCTGTCATCTGTTATTTCGGTTGGGAGGTGTCTTGGGAACTCGCGTTTACACAGCCAGGCCAACATTCTACCAGGTTTATCTGCTTCTTTGTGTGCCCTGGCTATGTAGGTCGTGTAGTCGAATTTAGACAGTCTATTCCAGGCCGAAAGGCATTCCTCCCGGGTGCCTTTTAGTTCAGTTTCAGCCTCCGGCATGATGTCGATTTCGGATTCCAGGTGTGCAATCTTGTTCTCCAGATCCTCCAGTCCCGACTTCAGATGTTTACGGATGCCGCGCGGTCCGGATATGACTTCTCCCCATGTCACAACCTTCATGGCCTCCCACAGTGTGCTCCAGCTTGGCACTGAGCCTTTGTTGATGTCTAGGTATTCTTCGAGTTTAGCACCAAGTTCCTCCTTAAATGCGTGGTCAGTGAGTGCTGCCGGTGGCATTCTCCATAATGGGATTGGCGGTCTGGGTCCTCTAGAAGCCCATTGCATAATCAGCGGAGAGTGATCGGATATGGTTCTGCCTAGATACATTGTGGAGTCTACTTGTTGAGCCAGTTCACGGTCTATGAACAAATAGTCTATCCTCGCATGGACCTTGTGTGGGGCCGAGTAATAGGAATAGCTCCTCTCGGTGCGGTGTTGTTCCCTCCAGATGTCCACTAGGTCGAGTTGCTCTATTGTGGTGTTTAGCACGTTAGATGCCTGGCTATTTAAAAGGCGGAGGGGATCTGATCTGTCCATAGCTCCGTTCCTGATGCAATTGAAATCACCACCCCATATAAACGCACTCTCCCTACGAAGAATCATTTTAGCACTAAGCATTTTGAGATGTGAGGGTATTCCGTGTTGTGGTAAGTATGAGTTCACCAGGCACACTGGCGTGGATTAGATAGTTTCCCATATTATTAAGTATCTGCCCTCTTTGTTGGCTTTGTAGTCCAGTAGCTTGAAGGGCACTGTCAGGTTTACCCACATGAACACTCCTCTAGCAAATTTGAAGTATGGCACCCCTCTTCTGGTCCCACCCCATCTTTCGGATTGTTTAGCTGTGGATTCATCCGTGAGATGGGTCTCTTGAAGCATCGCTATCGATACCTTTGTCCTGCGCAGGTAAGAGTGGATCCGATTCCTTCTCAGGTATGTACCCATACCCCTCACATTCCACGTCATCACCTTAAGTTGGAGTGCCATTGAGTTGATGTTTTAGTCTCATCTTTCTGGTCGCCCCAGGTTTCACAGGGCGGCCCCTTCCCCAGGTGATGAGGCTCTCCACCTGGGTTCCGGTGTTTTATCATCCCCGGCCCCCAAGGACCTCCGGTCCCGTTCTTCCCCTTCCTTAATATTTCAAAGACTGTGGTGTGAACGAAATGATTAACAAAACTGGAACTGGTGCGCCCAGCAACTACAAGTTCCTGCTGGTGCTCAGGCGCTCTTGTATCGTCAGGACCCATCCGGGTGCCGGGCACGAGTGAGGTCGGTCAGGCAACTGGCATGTCCTGAACTGTTCGTGGGGATAGGGCTCTGTGCCTGGCGTGGGCCAAGAGAGGGCCGCATCTGTGTAGCTGACTGTTGGGTGGTTTACTTTCTCATTGGTTATTTGCCTTGTGTCTGTGTTAGCTTTGTGAGTCATGGATCCGTCCATGTCTCAAGCGCCGACGGCGGTGATTCTTCAGCTTTCCATGGGTTGAGGGTCTTTATCTGCAGCTAGGTTGTTGTCTTCCAGCCACATATTGGCGGCTGCTGGGGATTCCAGGAAAATTGCCCTCCCCTTGTAGATCACTTTCAGTCTGGAGGGGTATAATAGCATATACTTCAGGTTCAGTTGCCTGAGCCGGGCTTTAATCGGCACGAATGAGTTCCTCTCTCGTTGGACCTTCGGGGTGTAATCGGGGTAGATTGTTATCTTGGAGCACGTTCAATGGGGCCCTCTTCTCTGGAGTGCCGGAGGATGGTCTCTCTATCCTGGAAGTTGAGTATTTTCGCGATTATAGGGCGAGGATGCGAGCCTGGCGGGGATCTATTTTGAAGAGATCTATGCGCCCTTTCGATCGAGAATCCTTGCGTTAACCTTCCAGCACCCACCTCCTGCTGTATCAGGGACTCTATGTAGGCTGTCAGATTCGAGCCTTCGCTTCCTTCCGGGACCCCAAGTATTCTGATGTTGCTGCGTCTGGCCCAGCCCTCAGCCTCTTCAGCTCTGGCCTCAAGTGTGAACACCTTTCGTTCCAGGTCCAGCACCTTAGCTTTCAGCTCCGATGTGTCGTCTGATATTTCTTTTATGGTTGTTTCGGCGATGGTCACTCTTTCTGTTAAGTTGCGGGCATCCTGGCGCATGAGTTGTAGTTCGGATTTAAACTCCCCGATTCTGGAATCTATAAATGACCGTAGAGATTCAATAGCCTCCAATACCTGGGCTTGATTTTCGGGGGAGTCCGCCGGTTTTGCTTGCGGAGGTTCAGGGGTGGAAGTACGTGGCTGCGGAGAAGATTTCGCTTTAGCGGATACATACGTGTCCATGGTGCCTGTTTTTATGTGGATATCGTGTGTAGACTTATGTTTATCAAGAACAGTCAGGAAATGACTCTCCCTTACGTCCTACTCTTTTGACAACAAGAAGGAATCACTGTTCATTCCAGTGAACATAACTCGAATTGCTTAGGAATCATTGGTGGTTCAAGCCAGGGTGAGGAGATATGAAGGTAGGTTGTTGTGGGAAGTAAGGGACACATATACAGAGCAGATAGATTCTACTAGTTTCTAATCTATTCTTCCTTTCTCTTTTTTAACCTCGACCCCAGAAGCTGATACGTGGTACCTCAATTCTCTACAAAGGAGATGCAGTGTGTAAACCGCCTCTGCCCCAGAGAGGGCTTACTTCCCAATCTGTTTTATATATGAGGAGGTTCTTTCTTCCATGGGGGCTTGTATTCATTATGTTCCATGGCTCCCAGAAGACCTATAAAATAGCCACCCAAGTCTGACACTTCTGTTAATGAAGACATTGTGGTTGGTGTTGCTTATTGCCTCACTCAAATCAGACACCAACAACCTGGTGGTGCATTTTTCAAAACTAGGTAGTGTTGTGTTGTGCAATGCTGTGCCTAGCCTCAACTGCTGAACCTAGCTACAATGCTTCAATCAAGCCTGTCACATACCCATTCACCCTGTCACTAATGCCATTGCCTGAATGATAATCACTACCAGCCAACAGTTATTTTTCAGCAGCACCCAAACACGTTGTCTCTTTTCCCAAAGGGGTTGAAATAACATTCATTCTAGTGCTCATATGAGCTGTTGTACTTTACTAAGTTACCTGTGAGCATGTGCTCAATGAAGGTACAGATTTCTCCTCTGTTCAAGCAGATGGTGTGTTGCCTCACAAACCCAATCACCCTGCCAGTAATGCCACTGATCACCAACAGGCTGTCAACAATTCTTCGTACATGCCAGAAACACGATTTGCTTTCCGCAAAGTGGGAGAAATTAAGATATTTCAAGTGCTCATATTCACTACGGTGCTTTTTCATTATGTGTGTGAGTGCATATTCATGCAATCCATCCCTTCACAAATTCCTCCTCAATCTAGGAGGCTTGTGGGTGTGTTGTTTTGCACATCCAGACATCCAGTCACCCTGCTAATAATTCCACTACTTGATTGATCAGCACTACCTTATCAACAATGTATTCCAGCATTACCCAAACACTTTTTTCTCTTTCTCCAATTTGTTAGTAATTAAAACAATTCAGGTGCTTTTGCGATATCAATTTGGCTGTGGGTTCATGTTGAACCAAGCTGCCCTAGTGCAAATTCATACTCTGTACAGGGAGGTGATTTGCATTGTCACAAAGACAATCACCCTGCCACTAATGACTCTAATGCCACTGCCTAACTGTTCAGCAGCGCTCCATCAATTGTTTCCAGCACACCACAAGCAATGTTTCCATTAACCCAACAGTGGAGGTAATACAATTATTTGAAGTGTTCATGTGACATATTGCACTATACTAACTTGTGGGTGTGTGTGCATTCAATCAATTTGTCCGAGCACCAGTTTTACCGCCATACAGGCAGGTGGTTTGTTGCATCAGACACTAGGTCACCCAACCCCCAAGTGATTATCACTACCAAGCAAAATATTGTTTCCAGCACACTCCAAACAATGAATCCCTTTACCCAGAATGGTGGTTAATGGGATTCATTCAAGTGTTCTTGTGACCTACTGAACTTTACTAACTAGACTATGATTCCGACTTGGGCGGTAAGGGATAACGGTCACTGGTAAGGAGACCGGTGCCGTTAAACCCTTACTGCCCAATTCTGAGTACCCTTAGCAGGAGCCGCAAAGAACATGTGGTCTGACCACACATCCTTTACGGGCTCCGCTGAGGGACCAGGGTGCTATTTACAGGCCTGCTATTTGCGGGCCCGTAATTAGCGCCTTCCCCATTCCCATTGAGCCCTATAGGGGCTCAAATGGGAATGGGGAATGGTTGTTTGAATGGGACTTACCGGGTCCGCACAGGTCGGAATGTCTCGGTAAGTCCCCATTGAACCAGACCGGAACCGGACCCGGTTTTGGAGGCAGCCATTAACAAAGCTGCACAAGTGGCAATTTTTTCTCCATCCAAGCAATTGTTGGTTGTGTCATACCACCAATTATCCTACCACTAATAGAACTGCCTGATCACCGCAACCATGTGTCACACAGAGAGGTATCAACAAAGGATTAGAGATTAAATTTAGGTTTTAAGAAAGCACATTTCTTTTGATACACATACCAGTGGAGTAGTAATCATGACCAGGGTGGGATACATCTTCTGAAATAAAGTGAGGGAAAGGAAAACCAAGGAGTTGCAGGGAATGTTTGTAAGGCCAGACTTTGCTATAGTTATCTCCCTGAAAGAAATATCAACAGCAGTTTGTGGTCAGGATGGTGGAGCCTACAAAGCTACTCACATGTATTTAAAGTGCACGGCTCCCAGAGTCTCCTTGATGAAGATGTATTTGTTAAAGAACACCATTGACTTCTTCCCCATTAGTCAGGTTCAGGTCATTTTTATTACGGTTCCCCTCCAAGGGCAATGTGAATCAGACTTCTTAGAGTTTCTCCAGTCCAATTCCAAACGGCTTTTATATGTCTCAACCCTGGTACCGTGGCTTCTCACCAATTTGGATCAACTGGTTACACCTTTCACTTAATGGTACCCACTCTGTTCCTTGACTATCTTGACTTTCGCAATGCTGGGTCTCATCCTTCTACCTCACTATCCACCACCTCGTTTTAACCCTTCTGCTCCATCTCGGTCTAATGGTGTTCGCTTTCCTTCCCTCTTCCAACATCTTTCCTTCTGCAAGCATGTTCCTGTTTCTTTCTTCACCCGGATGGTTTCTTAATTTCTTCCTTCTTTCTGGCTTTTCCTACTCCCCTCCAACCTCTTTTTCCTGCTCTTTCTGCTTTGTAGACTATCAGTTTGCCCCAGTGATTGGTCTACCGCTTTCACTCTCCCCCAAACCCTGATGCTGCTGTTTGACGTCTTCTAATCATATGGCGACTTGCAAAAAAGGGAGGTTCACAATTTTGGAATCAGGTAAACCTGTCATTGTGGATACTTGATCATCCCGTGGCTCCCTCTTTCGGGTGCCTTCAATCTCATCTCTTCCTTCGGTGTATATTAGCCGATGGAGCCACCACTGCGGAGACTGCGATTTGGGGGCAGCTCAATGGCCACTATCCTGAGCCTGTCAGTTCCTCTTTTTCTACCGTGAGCCTTCTGTGCTAATCTGAGTCTCTTCCCCTCCTCGGGGGTCACTAAACTAGTCCATACACAGAGGTTGGGAACCAGGGTAGGGCCCTGGGGGATCCATTGTACACCACTACTGGTGCCAGCACGATGTAGTGATTGGGTTCACCTAGCCCTCACAATCCCTCTCACCACACTTTCTGACCTCCAGAATGGGATTTCCTCACACATGTAAATAATGTTCCACAACATACCAAAAACACATTGTCACTTCCTCCAAAATGATGGGAATTACATTAAGCCAAGTGCTCCTGGCCAATGTATTATGGTACTGTGAGCATGCACTCATTCAATCCTCCCCCATTGGATTAGGCCATCCCAGAACAAAATATGCAAGCAAGTTGGTGATGAGTTTATCAGACAATGTAATATCTGCCTCAAACAAAATCCCATATGCTATGTTATGTTACAAGGCATTATGCTGTGCCAATCTACCACCATAGTAGTCTCAGAGCACCTGACTTGTCTGGAATTCATCTTATTGTGTCCCTGTTTTGGTATCCAGATTGTAGTCTGCAAAGGAAAGGGAGTGGAGAAATGCAGATGGCACAGAATTAACGTAGGTGATGCAGAAGGAGAAAATTAATATTTGGTGATAGCCTGAATCTATTTAGATGCAATAAGAGTACAGACTAGGGCCGAATTGTGAAGGGGGTTAGATACTAACACGCATAGAATCAAAAGGACTGCTTGTGGAAGGCTGTGTCAAAGGTAAAAAAAATATAATAACATGAGGTTTTGGGTGTGTGAAGGGTGCGAGATGTGCACTCTGTGAAGGCCACATTGTTGGAGAACATAAGCCTCAGATAGGTTGCGCTGTGGATCCGTTGACACATTCAGGTATGTCTCAAGCATGACAGTATGAAAAGCTGTGAGCAGAATATACCTTTATTCCAGACGCAGAAGCTCAGCATATGCTTCAAAATGCCAATTGCAGCCCAAAATGCCATGCTACATTGTCCACCCAGAGTAATTACCAGGGGCATGGTGACAGGGGTTAATTAATTAATCGTTTGAAGAGTTTCTATAGTGATTGTAACCTGTGTTGCTTTGTGTTGTCTTGGTTCCAAGACAGACGTGTTGCCCCTGAGCTAAATTCTCAGCCAGCTTAATGGTTTTGTAAACATCTTATTAGGGTTAATACCTTTTAAACAAAGACATAATATAGAAAGAAGTCATTAATATGAAACAACGCATGCGAATAATAGTCTTAAGAGAAGAAATTCTCTATGTTGTGCTATGTTACAACTCTTCTCAGATATTGGTAGTGCTAGTGGAATGCGGAAGTGCACGAAATACAGGAACAATTTCCTCACAGGTGATGGAGGCGTAGTTAGAATTGTCTAACAAGCTGGCCTGAACCTAATGTAGTTGGGCCCACCACAGTGAAATTAACATCTGTAAATGCCCACACAGTGCTGCTGAGAGAGCATTCACAGCTTTTGGGTGGGCCTGGCCCACTCAGGCCCTACCCTGTCTATGCCCCAGGCAGTGGTTACAACACAACCCTCCATGCCATCAACCCCTCACTCTGCAGAAAGGCAGCACCATATCCAGGCTCCCCCCTCCCTACTCATTGCCACCACCTGTGTCACAAAGGCCCATCAGAGCCCATGCGAATCCTGTGGCACAATGTTAAATCACTCAAAAAAGAACCTGGTAAATTGTCTCAATACATATACTGTAGTTCTGATTGTAAATGAATATTTTAAATTGCCTGTTGTTCTGCCTAGGAGCCCAGCAGTCCATAATCTGAACACACATGATGAAAATCACACCACACCGTGGGATAGGGACACCACACACCAGCCGCAATTGACAACCATACAGAGATGATGAGCACCCCTGATGTGTAGACAGTAAGATAAGTAAGAAGGCCAATGTGTATGGTGCACAGGTCTACAATACACATGGAGTTAACCATGGTCTAATCCAAAAGGAAGGCCTTCCGATGTACCAGATCAACCCCTAGAGCACATCAAACTGGTAGAATCATAACACATTTTTGTTGCATTAAAAGTGATAATAGGCGACATAGCATGAGCAGGTAAGCAGCAGGGTGAGAGGCCAATGGTATTTAAAGGTGTTATTCTATATCTAATTATTAGTACTGTTCTAAATGTCCATTTATGTATGATACTTATTCAATAGATATTACACTTATATTTTGATTCAGTGAATTAATCAATGAAGATAACGCAATACAGCATACAACGGGAATTCGGGTTAGATCCATGTTTGACAGTGCAGTAAAAAGTTGTGGTAAAGTTGTTTTAACATTATCATTTATTTATAGGGTATTTATAATGCACCTATATAGCAAATGGTGTTTCAAGGCGTAACAAGACAAAAAGTGGGGGGAAGGTGGTAACAGGGATGAAGAAAATAAAAGTGGTCCTACTTGACCTCGTGTCATTCGGATCATGCAATTGCAGTAACAAGAAGTGCAGGGGAGGGAAGAAGTGCCGGTCAGTGCAGATTACGCCAATGCTAAGGAGGGAAGGGAAGTACAGGTCGGAGTGGTGAATGCACAATTGCTGGGGGGTGGGAGGTTGGGGGGTCCATGGATTAGGCGAGTGCCAAGGGGAGGCCAGGTGGACAAGAGCCAAGGGAATTCCGAGAGTGCAGGGGAAATAAGGTCCATGTGGTAAGTATGAGGAATGGGGCTGAATGGGCTCAAGGGGTGCAGGCCCAGCCAATCTAGTTCAAGGGGAGGGAGCCCGGTAGGGCAAGTGCAGTTTAGGGGAGGGTGGGGTCAGGGGGATCCAAGTGCAGGGGTAGAATGGTCCCCTGTATGACAAAGGAACGAGGCAGCCAGTCAAAATGAGGCAGAGGGGGGCATTAGCAGGGGTGGGCGAGAGGGAAGGAGGAAGAGAAAAGGAGGGTCTTGAGAAGCTTCCATATTTTAAGGAGATCCGGCTCAAGTCTGAGAGGGGCCGGTAGGCCATTCCAGAGGGAGGGA
Source organism: Ambystoma mexicanum (assembly GCF_040938575.1). Lineage (NCBI taxonomy): Eukaryota > Metazoa > Chordata > Amphibia > Caudata > Ambystomatidae > Ambystoma > Ambystoma mexicanum. The sequence goes on along the minus strand of NC_090933.1, from coordinate 226,812,947 downwards.
CCTGCAGAGGAGGGAGATCTACCCCCCCACTTTCTTCTTGGAAAAGCATTAGAACTGCAGAGAGTTGGAACTAGAAGACTGAAGGGCTCTAACAGAGAGGTTTTTAGGGAACAAGCAGGCCCCAGAAAGCCTTTTGGGTGATGCAGAGGGTCTTGAACTTGATGCCCAAAGCAACTGGGAGCAAGTGGAGAGATGTAAGGGCTGGAGAGATGCAGTCCCTGAGCTTGAGGCCAAGGATAAGTCTCACAGTCCTATTCTGGATTAGTTGAAGGTGGCAAAGGGAGGATTTATAGCAGATCGAGGAAGAGGCTGTTGTAGTAGTGCAGCCTAGAGAGCACCAGAGCACTAGAGACATTGAGTTTCTGGGGGAAGGTAAGGAAAGGGAAAATGCCTCTAAGGAGGTGCAGCTGGAAGTCAGCCTTCTTGGCAAAGTCTGTAATGAGGGGAGAGAAGGAGAGCGAGGAGTTGAAGATGACACCAAGGTGTTTTGCCTCACAGGAGGGTTGCTTATGTATTGCTACTTTTTCCTGCAACAGTACATTATAAATTCATTCTTAATATGAAGGATGTACCACAAGCAGAATTGCCACCCACAATAATTCCTCAAAATCCCCCACAGAATACTAGTGGCTCCAGTAATGGGACTAACATTACTGTTACACCACTCGTAAACTGGCAAATAAACTGTGAGCTCACCTAGCAGTTGCAGTATCTGAGTTTGGGGGTTATTTCTGAGGAGTTACCTCCAAACTCTAAATGACGCCCACTCTGTGGTTATAGCTGTTCCCACATTCTCATAATCAGCCAGACCTTCAGTGAAATACGGGTCACTGTCTTAAGTAAACATTTTCAATTCCCAAACATTAACAGTCACAAACCTCCTCCCTATGTAAATGTTTCCCAATCACTGCTCAAATGTGTCACTATCAGGTACTTTATGTAGACACATCTGGCTGAATATTATCATATTTGTATTTATTTGAAGAACAGTTATGTCAATTTCGATCAGAAATGACATACAATGGCCCTCATTACGACCCTGGCGGAAATCGCGGTGCAAAATGCACCATGGAGCACGGCGGAAAGCTGCCGATAGCGCCATGGGGGTTGGCGGATTTACCGCCCCATTCCGACCTTGGCGGGGCGGTAAATCCCCATTCCCCATTTTACCCTTCCCCATTCCCATTTTTGCCCCATAGGGTATAATGGGAGTGGGGAAGGCGTTAATTACGCCACCGTAAAATACGGTGGCGTAATTAACAACAAGGTCCCGTAGCGCCATGGATTTCTCCGCCCGGAAAAACCAGGCGGAAAACGCTCCATGGCGCTACGGGAACTCGTAGTAGGGCGGACGGGTCCACCGCGAATAACGCTGGCGTAAACCCACTCCGCCAGGGTCGTAATGAGGCCCCATAACACATTTAAAGATGGTGGAAGCATCTCCACAAAGGCTGCAAATAGCATAAAGATGTGAATAAGTAGTGAGACAGTTCATGAGGGTGTTAGAAATGTGGACATTTACAAGGGACAAAACAAAATAAACAGAAACAAAATGTATATAAACACTGGTGATTACCAAAGTAATGGGTCAAGTGCTTCAAACTAAAGAGGAGTACTAATTAAATATAAATAATTCCATCACTGGAGCCAGAGGTGTGGTAAAGTAGGGTGGGTCGAGGAGGTTGAGCTCCCTCTTTAGCAAGTTAGTGAGATTGTAGGCAAGCTTTGAAGATATCCACGGTTAGACTGGCTGTGATTGTTCTGGTCACCAGTTACAGCCATAAAAGTGGAGCCCGAAAACATAGTGGAATTTCAGTTGATTCAGTGTTAGGCCGTTTCTAATTTGCACAGGTTTATTATTTAATCTAACAGAACAAGAATGACAGCAGGCACAAGGATGTGGTCAGAAAATAGTTTTCCTACATCAGTGTTTGGAGCATAAGTTAGACCATTCAAAAATGAAAAAATATAAAGCTAATTGCTAAAACATATTTTGATCACATACATCTCCATCAACATTATAGATCAGTGATAGCTGTCCTATAGTTAAGGTGAAACTTATCATCTAGGAAAAGTGGATATTCTATAGTTAATAACTTTTGAGCCATAGAACGGATCAACACAACGTTTGGCATTCCTATATTAGGGCCTGGGCCTTTAAGGACTGGACATTTTTGTGCACATCGTTGTTATGTTATAGTTCAAAAGATAACACGGTTATAAAAGGGTGTATTTTCTCACATGCAAAGCCCAAATCACTGGACGGATTTGCACCAAATTAGAAATAAGTTGGTTACAAAGAGCTTGGAGGAAATGCTTTCTTGTTTGGTGCAAATGAGTCCAGTGATTTTGTTTTAATTTGGCGCAGAGCGGGGTGCCCCTGTAGCAAAAAAAGTTAGTCAGATATCCCATTATGCATTGCTGTTGCCAAGCTTTTTTAGTTCTGGAATTCAGCCATTACGTCATTCAAGAATGAAGTTCCAAATCAACATTGCAATGTGCCCTAACATGGTATATAGGATATTAATCACATAGTTTTGAGGACAGGGAGTTGTGGGCAGGGTGAGGAAGGGTGATCCTTGAAGGTTTGGGGCTCGAACGGCAAAATGAAAAAGAGCATATACACAAAAACTATCATACATTGAGATGTGGTAATCAGTGTGGTTGCTAATTAGGGGACAATCATTATTTCAAGTTAATTTAGGATTTTAAAAAATATGTATATTGTTTAAAACAAAGCTTTCCAAAATAACTTAAAGTGTTCAGTGAGTTGTATTAAGGTGGTTTAACGTTCCACGTTTATGTATTGACATCGATAAATGTTTTAAGTTATGCTATGTTATTTTATGTTATGTTATTGTGACTTGTACCGTGTTCATGGTCTCCAGGGGCTCTGGCAGATCTGAAAAAGCGGGGGGTTGAGGGGGTTAGTTAGTTAGTAGGGTTGAGAGGGACAAACGCAAGAGAGCTTTGATGTGCTGTTGGTAGCTTTAGTTCAGAAAAAAACAGTCACTGTGTGCTGGTAAGGTTTTAGTTGATTGGCAGTTTGTGTGTGGTTGTATGCATGTGTTTCATGTGCTTGTTGGGTGCTGTGGAGAGTTGATAGTGTGCCTGTAGTTTGGGTGTTTTGTGGTGAAGGTCTGTATTTAAGCTGGTGGGAATTGTGAAGGCATCATGAAGAAGGAAACAGACAACATATTCAGAATTCAAAACAAATACTTTTATTAACTCAAACATCAGGATGGAAAAAGGCCTAACTTTCCCTGTGCTAAGGTGTAATTTCCCGACATAAATAAAACTAAGGAAAGTCTGAGTAATATAGTTCAACTGAAGAATCTGTCTGCTTCCAAAACATATACTTGCCCTAACAACTATTCTACACAATGTGTAGGGATGTCAGCAACCACAAAAGAACATTGTCCAACCTAAAGTTATTAGACTCTTCCAGCTCACAGCTTCCTTTCAGCTCCCTTCCCCAAGTATAAAAACAGTTCTAGCAAAAGTCTCAAAGTTACTTCTCTGGAGTTCAGAATAATGTAGTTGTAACCAGCACTCGTGGTTCCCTTCCCCAAGTTCCAAATAACACAAATGCAAGCACCAGTGAATCTTGAGACTTCGGCCTCAAGTCAATAAATGATTTAAGTCTTAGAGCTTTCTTCCCCAAGACTTAAATTCAACAGCACAACAAGTAGAAATGGTTCCAGCCTCAGGTTTCCCTTCCTCATGATTTATGTTCAACAACTCAAAAATATATTTTGTCTCTGTAAAGGTCTTCGCCACTCATGGGTCTTCTTTTTATAATTGGTAGTTCATGTATGAATTGGAATCATATTCAAAAGCAACTTCAAAGTCTTGATTAGGTCTGCTTCAAAGGTAACTCTCTGTGATATGCAGTTTTTGGCTTCACTTAGATTCTAAATTCAACTTAGAGTTGTTTTACTTCTGACCGTCATATACAATAGATTTGCTCTTTAGTGAAGGCTTCACTCAGTTCGGCATTCATGGAATGTTGAATTGTACTTGTTAAGGTCTCATTCAGTTTAGTATTTAATAGACACGGGTTGCGTTCTGAACACACATTCCCTTTTTTTAACCCGTGGTGTAAGTGTCTACTTAGTTTGATGTGTAATAGGAGAGGGTTGCACTCAAAACACACTTGTTATTCAGACCGCTTTGTAATACTTGCTTAATAATCATCAATAGGTGAAGGTAGCATTCAAAACACACTTGCTGTTCATCCCGGGGTATAATACTTCTTTAATTCACTTCAGATTAAATGTCCAATGCTCAGGGATCTTCGATAATGTGTTTCCTCCGACACACGACCACTCCAATACAAAGTATTCCTAGTATTTCAGTTTGACAATGGATTGAACCAGACACCTTTGAAAACGTGTTTCCTCTGACACGTGACAACTCTGATACAAAGTATTCCTCTTGGAAAGTTAAAATACTTGCATACCGGGTTTCTCCTTTGCTAGAAACTCATTAGTTGTGTTTAAGGGTCTTCCAGAAGCATGGATCGCTCGGCGCTCTACTTTCCATATCAGTGTGCCAATTCCTGGACCTCCGGCACACATTTATCACTGTCTAAACACAGGGGAACGAGCACTTGGAATGCATTGAAATGGGATTGCCTCTCCACTTGGCTCCTTTCCCAACATTTGATCTGCTCCACAGAGCCCTACTTCACACCACGCTTCCATAGGTTGTCTCCCTCTGCAAACCTCAGCGTCTTGGCATACCTCTTCACCACTGTTCCCTGTTGCTTCTCTTGACCACTGTGTTGCTGCTGCTTTGACTCCAGCTCCACTGCAACCTCCACCATTTTTTCTTGAATTGGGCTCCTTTTATACACCTGCAGTCCTTTAACAGGTTCTTTGCGCAAATGTTCAATTAGTCCTGCCTGACCACAATTAAAGGGGCATGCCTGACCCTTATAACTCTCAGCAAACCTCTTCCTTGTTCCAGTACCAGAGTTGGAAAAGATCATAGTTTTCATTTCTCTTGATTGCCTCTTCCTCGTCCCAGTATTGTCAATTGTCAAATGTGAAGGACTGAGGCAAACTGCTTTATAACAGTGCAGGAAAACAGGGGAAGGGTTGTCTCGCACAAGGGCATTTCACTCCCAGTCCCCAAAGACCCTCTACCCAGGTGATCCTCTCTTGCTCGTCCAGCCCCAGGGTAAGGTTCCATAAGCACTGGCTTTCCCTGGCCACCTGCACAGAGGACCGGAGGGGAATTGGAGTGAGAATACCCTAAGGTTTCTCACAGTATGTAGCTTGTTGTAGTGTAGAGATGCTACTCGATATAATCCAAAGGAAAAAACAAGGAACTCAAAAACAAGTGTACACCATGCAACAATAGCCCAAATTATTGTACAGAACAGCTGGGAGAAGAACACAGACAGCTCTGTGGAACTACCCTGATCACAGGAGTTCTCAAATTGCCACTTCTGGGTTACATCTTTTAAAGAGAATACTAGCTCATTACATTTTTTTGCAACAAACCTGACATGGTGATTGGCTGCTCATCAGCGATGCCCTAAAGAACACTTTACAGTAAAACATCTAATTGGGAGTTTCCCTTTTTGTGGTCCTGGACATTACCACCCCCTGATGACAGCACATTTTGAAGGTCAGCAGAAAATACACCATCGGGATTGGCTGGCACCCCTCATAGTGCAAGGTGATACAATACTTGCTGTTAATAGGACAAGCATATCTGGGACTCCTCGAGCAATAACATCTCACCGGGTCTATCCAATAGCAGTCTGCAGGACACTTGGCAAGGTCACAGACATTGTTACCTCGCCTGGGACACACAATTGCTTTACCTGATTGGCTCCCTTAGCCTCTCGCCCCAGCACCTGCTTGTTCCACCCCTGCCCCCCCCGTTAGAGCCACCTATGTTGCCAGCTCGGGCCCCATCCTCCCAACTATCTTGATTTAATGAGCAGCTGCTTATAAAAAAAACATGTGAAAATGCCAAATGAAATGCCAAATTTCAATGAGGAGCTTATCGGTATACTGACAAGCTTTAATACTCTTAACTCATCCACCTTGCTTATAGGAGAATTGAATAGAGCGGAGGGAAATGCTGCAGATAAAAAAGCAATCTCCTTGGAGCAAAACTTAAAAAATAATGATGTACTTGTTCATAGGAAAGAAGGACGACATGTTAAGGGCAATGTCCTGGACTGGGTCGCGGCTAGGAATATGCAGGTCAACTCCATGTTCATTGTTCCCTGTGTCTAGTCCGACCATTCCACCAACCTTTTAAATATAACTGCCTGGGAAACAGGCTCTGCAAGGAAACCCACTTAAAAGAGTGCCAGTAGGAATCTAAATAAAATTGGGCAGGACAATCTTAATAATTGCCTATGTAATATCATGACAAATACATCAGATCTTGATTTACCAGGTTTTCTGGCCTCAAGATATGATCTAGTTATGATGGAAATGCTTAATAATATAGCGCCTGTAAAGATCAAGATGGTTAGGGACAGGCAAAACCATTGTAGTTGGTTCTCCTCGTAACTCACTCAAGTTGAAACAGGAGAGAAGGAGAAGAGGACAGCAGAATGTCACTGGACAAAAATAAGATGGAAGAAAATGAAATCATCTGTAAGAACATATAAAAACAGTACAGGGCTAATATATTGAAAGCTAACAAAAAAATGTATGTTGAAATTGAGGGCTCCTCCAACAGAACTAGGACATTGTTTGAAATTTTAAAAATCTGGTGAAATCACATTTGAAGTTAGATGTTTTTCCCCTACAATGGATGACTGTTCTAACATCCAACAAGCTTTCACAGACAAAATTACAGGGACACATGCAAAAATCACGGCAGACCTGGCTTCAGCTATACTGCCTGAGAATACTGATGTACACCTGAGTGAGAAGTCACAGCTTTTCAATTTCTCTGCCAATTCAGTACAGGCCTTGGAGGAAGTTCTCAGGAAAATGCGCCCTACTTCCTGTAATGGCGATACACTGGCAGCTAAAATTATTCTGAATAACGCCAGTACCTTTGCACCATTCCTCACATGCTTCACTAATGCCACCTTCCACATGGAATCATTCCGGAAGATGTCAAGAAGGTTGTAGTTACACCACTGCTAAAAAAGGCAGGTCAAGACCCTAACATTTTTAACAACCATAGACCTATTATTAATATATCCTGTTTCTTTTGAAGCTTGTAGATCGGGTGGCTACCATGCAGTTGCAAAAATATATGGACAAGGCTAATATTTTACATCCAAGACAGTCTGGATTCGGAGAACATCATGGTACAGAGAGTGCATTAGTTGACCTCCAAAGCCTGATGCTGGACTGCATGCACAGGAGTAAGGCAGGCTAGCTGAAGCTGCTCGATTTATCGTCAGCTTTTGGCCTCTTGGATCATTAGAAATTACTGACCATCCTATCCTCTGTGGGCCATTGCTCGCCATAAGTCGTGGAGTGGAAGTCTTTTCTGTCGGGTAGGATGTCGAGAGTTTGCTGGGGACAGCATCTTCTGCACAAATAATGTCTAACTGTGGAGTACCACAGGGAGCGTGCTTATCTCCCACACTTTTTAATATGTACCTGCTTCCCTTGTGGAATATTCTGGACAAAGTTGGAGCCAGATTTACAAAGTATGCCGATGGCACTCAGTTACTAATTGAACTGAGTGGGGACTATGCTGAGGATGTAAGGAATATTCACAGCATTTATCAAATAGTGAAAAACTGGATCACAGGAACTGGCTTTGTCTGAACAGTGCAAAGACTGAGTTATTGGTCATTGGGTCTTCTCAAGCTAAGACGAAATAGGAACCAATATATTAAGAGTTCTTAATTGATGGCCACCGTATCAAAACCCTGGACAAGGTTAAAACCTTCAGAGTGATAATAGATCAGTCTCTAGGAGCTGACGCACATGTGGAAACTGTTATTAAAAAATCCCATTATCAACTGAGGTTACTTAGACTAGTGAAACCCTATGTCACCAGTAAGAACTGCAAAGCCCTGGTTAGAGCCAGTGCAATGCCCCGCATAGATTACTGCAATGCCCTTCTTGGCAGAGCAAGCAAGAACACAAAAACTTCAAACCCTTCAAAATGATGCTGTTCAAATCATTAAAAATGTCTCCAAAAGGGATCATATAACTTCTGCCTCCCCATGTTATGCATACAGTTTAAGACCCAATTATTTAATTAGAGTTCCCACTTGATTAACGGCTAAAACCCTTTTGTCCATTTACATTTATTGTCCCCCTGTTGATCTCCCACCAACTGTGCATCAGTGTTGTGAGTTGTCCTTGTTCTTATGTTTCATGTGTGCCCTGATGCCTGCGGGCTGCAGCGCGTTACAAGCAATACATAAAGAAATACATGTAAAGAGCACTGCTGCTGGATTTCAATTTCTCCAATTAATTTGCTCCTGATCATTGTTTATTTATTCTGTTATCTTCTGGGATGGCAACAACTGTCTCGAGTGCAGCTCCATGCCCATGAGAAGCGTACTCCCTTGCAACAATTAATCGGCCACTGTTGGCACTCTTTCCCACCCTGACCTTCACTGTTGGAGCTTGCAGCCTGTGGATAAACCATGGTGACCCTACCCATTTCAATGGTGGCTAGCCTCAAAGATGGCCACCCTCTTGCTTGCTAAATCACTAATACCTATACTCAGTAAGGCAAAATACACTTAAATACACAGCCCCCCTACCTACCAATCCATACTGCAGTAAATGTGTCAAAGAAAATGAACCCTACAAGAAAAGGTATGTATGCTTCTGTTGTACTAAGGTGATAGAAATAGAGCAAGTCAAAATATCTCGCTACACATATTTGTATTTCTCTGTCTGTGCTACTATATGTGGAAGTGAAAGGAAGTGCAAGGAAGTTACATTTTTTTTTGCATATGTGCTTCTTTAAATGACAGCTATGAAAAAGGCTCATTTTGCTGTTCGTATTTGCTATGGGAGCAAGTTCCATCATTTCACTGCTATGCAGAGGAATGACCCAAATGTTTGTTTAGCGTATTGTTTCGGCTCGAGGTGGATGTCATTAATGGATCTTGTTGTTCGAGTTGGAGATTTTCTTATGTATGAATTCTACTGCAAGGCCATGGAACTCTCTGTGTGTAAAGCAGAGAGTATTGAAGATGATTTGTTTTATGACTGGAAGCCAGTGCAGTGTTCTTAGTGCTGGGGCAATGTGCTCTCTCCTAGTGAGTATAAGGAGTAGTCTTGCTGCTGCGCTCTGAATTCATTGTAGCTTTCCCATGAGTAATTCTAGTAGAGGCTGTTGGTGTAGTCCATTCTTGAGATGATGAGGGAGAGATGATGGTGAGTGTTCTGTGTTTGGAAGAGAGGTTCTAGTGTTAGTTTGTTAACCATTAGGATTCCAAGTGTTTTGACCACTTTGGATGGATCTGGTGGGTTTCCTAGCTCGATGGGCCATGGAATGTGGTTGTTTTTCAGTGGGTCGTTGGGTGCAATCATGATTCCAGTTTTGTCCGGGTTGAGTTTAAGGCTGTTGGTGCTCATCCACTGGTTTAGTTTAGTGAGACAGTCAGTGAGTTCTGAGTTCTGTTCTTCACTGCCGTTGATTTTATAAATAATCCTAGTGTCATCTGCATAGGTGTACCAGGTAAGGCTATGCTTTTTTTTTTACTTTAATTTTTATTGGCAGTGGTTTAGAACAAAAACATATGTCAGAGCGACCAATAACATCAATGTACACAAGGACATATTATATTAACAACAAGCATGTTACATCAGAAAGTGGAAGGCTAGTTGATTATGAGACATCAACATATCTAGGGACCTCACCGGGGGGTCAAGGGCGAGTCATTCTCAGATGTTCACTCCTCCTGATTGTTGAGGTAGCTGTTAAAAGCAATCCATATGTTCTTGGGGCGAGACTGTGGAGGGAGCATAGTGAGGTATTCTTCTTCGCAGTTCCGAGACCACGTAAGTGCGGTGAGCCATTTCTGGGAAGTCGGCGGAGGGGTTCTTCCAGTTTTGTAATATACATTTCTTAGCTATCATGCAGCTTATATTTAGGAATTTAGCCATGCGTCTAGTGTCATCAGTATTCCACACCCCAAACAATACCCCCAGAGGATTAGGATCAATCTCAGAGTCAGTAATAGCAGCAAGTGTCCTCAGGATCTCATCCCAGAAATCTCCCAGCTTCTGACAGGACCAGAGCATGTGTAAATGGTCTGTGTTCTCTGCTCTGCAGCGGGTGCAGGAATGTGTGGTGGTATGTGCAAATTTAGAGATTTTGAGAGGGGTATAGTATAGCCTATTCGGTAGTTTATATTGGATAGCACGGTAGCAGAAATTGAGGGAAACTTTCTTAGTGTGCAAGCACATCTTTTCCCATAGTTGGTCAGTGATCTCAAAGTCTAGTTTGTTCGCCCATTCAGCGTGTGCTTTGGAAAGCTGAGTTGGGTTGCCTGCCAGTAACATTTTATATAAAGAGGAGATAACACCACGGGCACCGCTCGAGTTGGCAATGTATGCAATCTCTGGGGTGTCAGCAGGCTCGTCAGGAAAGGTGGGCCATCTGGTGCGGAATGCAGTGTTAAGCCTGTAGTATTGCAACATTTCTAGTGCGGACCCAAAGTGTCCTGGTTTCCATGTCTCTGGGCCAATGAACCTACCATCAGGATAGAAATCAGTTAGTGCTTAATAGCCTAGTGTCCCCCAGTGTCGGGCCAAGGCTGTGTCGTGTGTAGGCTCCAACCGGGAAACCCCCACAAGGGGAGCCATTTATAGTAGGGTTGGGATTCGAGGGTCGCATTTAGTAGTCAGTCCCAGGCACATAAGGTAGTTCCGACGGAGTCTAGGGGGGAATCGGGAACAAAGTGCTGATGCAATATGAGGGTCAATATGTTAGTTCCATCTGCAGCAAGGGTTTCCAGTTTGACATGCGGGAGGGTTAGCGAGCTAGGGTACCAGTAAGTGGCATATTGGGCCTGTGCAGCTACCCAATACAGTGTTAGGTCAGGTGCTGTGAATCCCCCCTCTCATACGGCAGCGCCATATCTGACCTTTTCTTATGCACTGCACCCGAGTGCCATAGGAACTGTGCACATGATTTGTGTAGTCTTGTGAAGTATTTCCCCCTGGGCCAAATGGGTATGTTCCTAAATATGTGTATACATATTTAGGAACACCTAAATATGGTGGCTGGAGCTGTGTACAGTAATTAAATGTATCCAATCATGTTGGGACCAATGCCCATTGTTTGTAATACCAGCCAAATGTATTTCCACGAGATCATATCAAATGCTTTTTGGGCACCGAGTGTGACCGCAGCGGCGTTGGAGTCCTGGTCAATTCTGTCCATCACGTTGAACAGCCGCCGGATGTTGTGAGAAGTGGATCTCCCCGGCACGAAGCACCCTTGATCTTGAAGCAGCACCGTTATGACTGCTTCGCGTAGGGAGGGATGGAGGACAGACAACCAGAGTGACTCATTCCAGACCTCCAATAGTTTGGGGGCAAGACTGGCAATGTGTTCTTGATAGAATTCAGGTGTGAGCCCGTCAGGACCCGGCGCTTTACCCTTAGGGAGGTCTGAGATGGCTCTGACTAATGGCCTCGACCAGGAGGATCGGGGAGTCTATTTGGTCCCTGGTCAAGGAGGAAATACATGTCGTGGGGATCTGATCGAGGAGGTCTCTCATATGTTGTTCACTGTGTTCCGGGGATAAGAAATATAGGTTCATGTAAAATTCAGTGAAAGTGTCTAATATTTGCTGATCTGGCCATTGTGGAATGCCCTCACCATTCTTGACTGAAGTAATCTGAGCTTGGCTCCATTCGCTTCTTGATATGTTAGCTAGTATCTTCCCGGGTCTTTTGCCCTCCCCATTTTTCCGCGCAGCAAGCGGGCGGCTAAAGTAACAAACTTCTCCCATGGCGTGTGTGTTAAATGTCTTGAGTTCCTCGTTGATCAGTGCGAGTTTGGCACAGTCGGCTGCTGTCAAGCAGTCTTTCTCCAGTTCTCGCAGCTTGGATTCAGAAAGACAGAGGTCCATATTGTTTTTAGTACATCTGCTTCCCTTGATATGGACATCCCCCTGATGTATGTATGAAGGCGTCCCACCGGACACCTGCAGTGGTGGCTTGGAGGGTGTTGCATTCAAAAAAGGTCTCGATATCCGCCAGTATGTCAGCCTTGAAAACAATGTCCAAGAGGGAAGCGGATTTGAAGCGCCATGTGCTAAAAGTTGGCACAGGCATTCCCAGTTCCATTGATAAGTTAATTGGGGCATGGTCAGAGAGCGTGCGTGTGAGTATCTGCGCCGCATCAATCCTGCCCATCATGTCACTGGATACTAAGAACAGATCGGTTCTGGGGGAGCTATCATGAACAGAGGAGAAGTAGGTATATTCACGTAATTGAGGATGGAGGACCCTCCAAGCGTCTCGGATTTCAAGTGTGGCGCTGTGCGCGTGCAATCTGCACGCTGCGTGTGACAGACCTGGGCGCAGTGCCCATCCTATCCAAACTGGTGTCTAATATCAAGTTCATATCACCTCCCCAGATGATCATCTGTGTCCCCACATAGCCCAAAAGTATAGAGGTGATAGTGTCCACAAACTCTGGGGTGTCTATATTGGGTCCATAAGTGTTTACAAGGAGGTACTCCCTGTTTACCAGCATACAGTGTATACCACATACCTACCATCAGGATCTATATAACTGTTGTGGAGTATGAATTTGACAGATTTGTGAGTCAGTATCAGCATGCCTATGGCTAGTGTTGAGTAAGCTGTATAGTATCTATTAAGTCCCCATGATGGTGCAATGCTCGCTGCTAGGCGACCCAGAGAGTGCATTTCTTGCAGCATAAGTATTTTACTACCTTGTCTATGGGCATAGGCCAAGATCTTGCGGGCCTTGGTGTGGTTGCTCCATCCCCAGACATTCCAGGGCATTATAGTAGTAGGCATTTCAGTGTTCTAGGGTACATCCCAGTACAGCCGTCTCAGCATGTTTATGCCCTTTGGATCATTACCATTGAGATGCCCTGACATACTGTGAAGTGCTGATCTACCTCTGCCATTTCCAATATGGTTCCCTAAAACAGTGCCTCCCGCTCCTTCACCGTGCTATCCCAGCTGACGGTGTCCCATCCCACCCACCTCCCTAAATCACTGGTGGACCCCAAAAAACAGGTGTTAGTGGGCCAATCCCAACGTGGACCAGTCGCACTCATAGCCCTTCGGGGGCTCACACAACATTGTCATTGCAACTGCAGTGGGGTGCGCAGTTGCCATGTTGCCAACCAGGCACATAAAGGAAGTAATGAAGTATCGGACGGTGCATAAACTCGGCTGCAAGGGCCAATGTGATGGTTTTCCCTCACAGGTGCAGGCAAGGTGATAAAGAGGGTTAATGTAGCTGTCATCCCAGGCCAGCAATTCGGATTCGCTCAGGAAGTCCAGCCTGCACCAGTGTGTCGGAGTGGACGTCGGTATCCCCTCGCAGCCGATATGGCAGTCACTGGGGACATTCCCATTGACCTGGGTGCTATGGTGAGCCCGGTCTTGGAAGGCCCCATGCGCAAACGGGAAAGTGTAGACGTATCAGATGTTGCCATCTGCTCAAAGGCTGAAGGATTTGAGTTGCCAGGATATTGGGGAGATCTGGAACCGCTAAAGTTTGGCTCAATCGTTGTCCATGTGGCCTATAGGAGGATTATTGAGTGGAATTTGTGCCTCTATAAACTTCACCGCCTCCTCGGGAACCGTGAAGAAGTAGAGTTTCCCTTTAAAGGTGAACTTCAGTCGTGCCGGGAACAGTATTGCATATTGGATGTTGCGTTCTTGCAACAACTTCTTTACACCGAGGAACTGGCTCCTTTCCTGTTGTACTCCCGCCGAGAAGTCGGGGAAGATCCTGATTATTTGGGAGCCAAGTCGTAGTTCTCATTTCTCCTGTGATAGGTGGAGGATAAGGTCTCTGTCTCTATAGTTCAGTATTTTTGCGATGACAGGCCGGGGAAAGTCTCCAGATTTGGGGCGTGGTGATAGGGCTCAGTGAGTACGCTCAAGGGTGAAAAAAGGGGACAGATCAGGATTGTCAAGCAGCTCTTTTAGCAGCTCTTCCACCGCTAGTTCCATACGACCCTTCAGAGCATTTTCTGGAACACCGATTATGCATATGTTTTTCCTACGCAATCTGGATTCCAGGTCATCACACTTGGCCTTGACAAGTTTCATATCGCAGGTAAGGGAGCCAACTGTATCCTGAAGGGTGAGTAGGCTATCTTCGTTGACGCTAATTCTCGCTTCGACTTCAGTAATTCTGGTGCCAGCATGATCTATTTGGGATTTGAGCGGTGCGACATTGGCATTTATGTCGTCTAATTTTTTGTGAAAGGAAGCAAAATTCTTGGTCATAGATGCCACCATTGCTTCCAGGTCGGGTGCCGGGGCACTAGAGGACGGGTCAGGCTCTTCCTGGCTGGATGATGAGTGCCCTGGCTCAGGACTAGGCGTCGCCTTAGTAAATGTATCCATGGGTCCTGTTTTACTGGCACTCCGAGACTTGTTAGGCATGTCTATATAACTGGATGTGTGGTGTACTCTAGATGGTTGGTGGTCAAGAGTAATGACTGCACATCGGTCTAGGCAAGGGTCCAGGAGTGTTTTGTGATTGCATTAAGGATGGGAGCGTACCAGAACAGGAGCCAGAGGTACAATGTCAGGTTGTTGGGAGTTATTTGTTGATTGCGCAGCACTATTGGTTGAAAGGGTGTGTGTGGAGGTAGAGGCACTAATATGTTGGTGCGGGCTGGGTCACGGCTTGCTGCAAGCGCTGACGTCAATGTGGATAGCAGGGGTCCCAAGGAGCACAAGAGTCTATGGCTTGTGCGCTACCCACATCTCTGTACTCCTTTCGGTATTTTAGGGGAGCAGGCAGTGGTGTCACATGTGAGGAGTCCAGCAATTGTATGCCTGGGGTATGGCTTTCAGGATGCCTGCATGGATCAATGTGGCAAAAGTCCCACAGTGGGCTCACAAGGGGTCATACAGTTTCAGAGTGGCGGGCCAGTTTAGGTGTACTTCCAGGAGTGTGGCCGCTGTATTTGGGAGGCCGTCACTTTTGGCTCTACAGGGGCTCGCAGCAAGAAGTGGAGTGTCACAGGTATGGTGGCGAGTGCTGCCTTTGACAGTGTCAGGTCCCCTGCAGGACCAGAGGGCGCAACCAAAATGTGCCCAGGCTCCGGTATGGGTCTGGGCCCCTGGCACCCACCTTACAGCCTGTAGGACGGCTGTGCCCTTGTACTCGATGAGGCCCACAGTGAACAAGAGGCCGCAGATGCGCCCATCCACAGTGCCGCTCCAGCTCTGCCTGGCTCAGGCAAGGTAGTCATTTGTCACTGCAAGTTCTGGAGGCCCAGCAGTCTCCCGAGCGGCTCCTCCTCTGTCGAGTCCTTCGCAGCTCCCATGCTAGGCAGACGCGGAGCGGCACCCGAGGTCCTAGAAGGAGTTGGGAAGCAGTCCAGCAGTGGCTCTGGGTGAAGAGAACCTCCAATCCCGGCAGCCCCCCTGCACCAGTTCCGCGACCGCGATGGGCACAGGAGAGTGGCAACACGGACCGGTGAGCACAGGGGGCGGGCTACCAGGGGAGTCGGAACTCCAGCTGATGGATCACAGCTCTAGCCTCACACAGCACAGTGGGTACGGAGCTATTATGTTCGCAGGGTGAGCCCTTTTGCAGCAGCAGGCCGTCTCTGGAGTAAAAGTTTGAGGAGGACACAGTGTGGGCTTACAGCTCCGATTTCGGTCCAAATTGGAGATAAATGTTTTGCAGAGTGTTAGCTTTCTTTTGCGTCAGTGATGGCAGATGAGATACAATATATCCGCCGATATTTTCGGATAGATGTTGGCAGGCCACGGAGCTCCAAAGCTAGGCAGCCATTTCTTAGGCTATTCAACAGCGCCCCCAGGTAAGGCTATGTTTTTTAATGAGATTGATCAAGGGGGTCATTTAGATGTAGACAGCGATGATCCATGCATGTTGTTTTCCGAGGTGTAGACTTGAATGGGGCTATCCAGGTTGTTTCTGTTCTTTCTCTCAGGAATGATTTTAGCCTTTGTCTAGTCTTTTGATGAGTGCATTGTGGTTAACTGTGCCAAAGGCTGCCGAGAGATTGAGTAGTATGAGTGTTGAGTTGAAGTCGGAGTATGCATTGGACTTTAGATCATCCCATTCAGATACTAGTGCACTTTCCACTCCTCTCATGGGTCTGAACCCTACTTCTGCCTGATCTAACAACTGGTTGTTTTCTACATATACCAAGGCATGTTCATAGACGTAGCTTTACAATTGTTTTGCCGGGTAGGGGATATTTCTCTGTAGTTGGTTAGGTCTTCTATGTTTCATGAAGCGTCTTTGAGGAGTAGCTTGATGTGGGCTGATTTGAAATCTCGGGCACAGCTCCTGTTTCTATTGAGTCATTGAGTGGTTGAAGAATTTGCAGTAATGTTCTACCAGTGTTCTCTGTGTGAGGATTATCCTGTAGAAGTTGGGTGGCCAAGAGCCTGCTCTTTTGCTGTTGCTCACCAGGCTGTAGAATTTATCTGATGAGATTGGTGGAGGTGATTTTGTGTAGTCAGTGGTTCCAGTGTTGGCTGGTTCAGGTGATCAATGCTGCTTTTGGGCTTGCTGTCTATGATATGTTGGATGCGCCAGATTTGATTTTTGAAGTGATCTGCAAGCTGTTGCATAGTTTATGTGTATGGGTCGGTGCATTGTTGCACATGGCTGGGTTTCTTATTTCGTTTATGATGTTGAAAATGTCTTTCTGGGTGTTGCTTGACTTTATGATCCGTTCATTGTTGTATGCTTTTTTTGCTTTGATCAGCCTTTGGTATGTGTATATTTTGTGCTGGTCGTAGTTTTTCCTTCATTCTTTTTCTAGTTGTTTGAGATGTGAAATTAACCACCTTACCATTGCCATCTTTAGTGAGGCAGTGAAAGGTTTTTCTAGTGCAATGTTATCTAGTGTTTTCATGATCCATTTTAGGATTATGTCTGATCTAACTTTTATGTCGGCTGAGTCTACGCTGTTGATTGCTGGTTTTGCAGCTTCCATTCTCACGCTTAGGCCCATACTATTAATGGCTCACCAGTTTCTTTTCAGGTTTGGAAGACTTTTAAGGAGGTTGTCAGGTATCCTTGGCGGTGATTTAATTACAAACAGTATAATGAGGTGGTCGCTCCAGAGGATTTGTATTGCCAGTGCAGTTTTGACCAGATTATTGTTGCAGAAGATTACATCTAGTGTATTTGATTAGTTAGTGTTTTGGGCAAGTTGATGATCTCTTTGACCCAGATATTGAGGTCTCCATGTATGGTTAGGTGATCAAATTTATTGCCCATGTTGGTGATGCCGTCCGTGAAGGTGTCTATGAAGTTCATTTCGTAGGTTGGGGACCTGTAGACAAGTAGAAATGTTAGGTTGGTTTGGTGGTTTAAAGTTAGGTGCAGGATAAACGATTTGGAGTTTGGGATGTTTAGCTGTGGTGCTATTATTTTTAGCTGTTTCTTGTATGCAACCTTGTGTTGCGAAAGCCTCCCTGTGATGCCCTTTGGTTTGATCGTCTTCTCTTGTGGGTACCAGTATAGTTGTCTACCTCTGTGGACTCCTGTTTTTTAATTGGGTTCAGCAGTGGATAAAGCCTCTGTGTGGCGACCTGTGGTGTCCTGTGGTTAGTTCTTCCCTTGTGGATTCCTTTGTGTCAGTCACTCCTTTTGGTGTCCCATCGAATTTTAGTTGTATCTGGTTCACAGAGGTGGTGGCCTTACTGTAGTGATCTGTAGATTTTGTAGTAGTTACAATAGCTGAAGCCTTCCTGTGGTGAAACTTTGGTGGTTTGTGGTTTGGACATCCCTTGAGGGGACCGGCTTATGCCTCCCTTTGTGGATCCTTGTGGTTTTTTCATTTGTACAGTGATCAACAGTGTCATTAGCCTCTCTGTGGTGTTCTGTGATTAGATTTACAAAAAATCAATAATAGCTATAGTCCAGTAATTCCTCTGGACTCAACTGTGGTTATACTCTGTGAGTTCCTCTAGATTCAACAATGGCTATATTCTGAAAGTTCTACCAAATTGAACAGTGGATATACTCTGAGAGTTCGAATAAATAAAGCAATGGCTACACTCTGAGAGTTTTTCTTAAAGTATTCTTAGTGATATTGATATTGATTTTGATATTGATATTTTATTTCTATCGCACTCATGCCCAAGTGTTTCAGAGTGTGACAAGGTAAGGGAGGGGAATAGTGGAGAAGAAAAACAACGATCCTACTAGGCCCAGTGACATTGAGAACGCGCAAGTGCATAGGAAAAGAGACGTGGAAAGTGTGGAGCAAAGGAGAAACAGATAAATAATAATAAATAAATAAATAAATAAATAATAAAGGCAACCAACTGTGGCAGTGCAGCCATCAATTGGCTAGTGCTGGGTTTGAAGCAGCAGACAGGGTAGGTGCAGGAAAAAAAGGGGGGGCTGTATGGGTAATGAGACAGACCCCAGTGCAAGGTGCGGCCCGGAGGCAGTGCGGGAGTGTGGCAGGGTGAGCAGGTATCTGGGCCCAGAGGACAGAGGGTGGCCAGGTGCACGCTACCAAGAGAGAAAAGATCAGCAGGGAAACGGGGAAGCGAAGGCAGAAACAAAGAGGAAGGTCTTGAGGTGCTTCCGGAACCAGAGATGGTTCTCCTCAAATTTTAGAGTGGCAGGGAGGCTGTTGCAGAGGGAGGCGCTAGCCAAAGACAGAGATGCTTGTTTCTTTGAAAAATTACTGACCCTGAGGGAGTTAAAGGTAGAGGAGTGAAGAGTTCGAGAGCGGAGGTATTTGCAGAGGGATAGTTGAAGGTATTTTGGACCCATGCCCCAGAAAGCCTTGTGGACAATGCAGAGGGTTTTGAATTTAACACTTGCATCCACTGGGAGCACATGGAGAGATTTCAGAGCTGGAGAGATACGATCCCAGGGCTTGAGGTCAAGGACAAGTCTTGCATTCCTTTTCTGGATTAGATGCAGGGGGCGGCTAATAGAGGCAGGTAGATTTAGAAAGAGACTGTTACAGTAGTCCAACCTAGAGAGAACCAGAGCTTGTGAGACCATGAGCTTCTGGGAGAAGGAGAGGAAAGGAAGACTACCTCTGAGGAGGTGCGGTAGGACGTTTGACTTTTTAGAGACCTCAGAGATGTGGGCGGAGAAGGAAAGTGTGGAGTCAAAGATGACCCCAAGGTTCTTAGCCTCGTAGGTGGGGGTAGGAGGAGGGCCAAGGGAGGTGGCCAGAGAGTGAGGGGAAAGGATGGTGAAGGAGTGCCGATGAGAAGGATCTCCATCTTGCTGGTATTGAGCCAAAGATCATTGGTGGCACACCAATCTTGAATGGCAATTAGGCAATCAGAGATGAGAAAGGGAGAGAAGGTGGCCGAGGGCAGCCTGAAAATGAGTTGAGTCTCGTCAGCATAGCACTGGAAATTTGAGCAGAAAATGGCAACGGAGTGGGCGAGAGTTGCCAGGCATTGGTTGAAAAGCCAGGGCGAGAGGTTAGACCCCTGGGGAACACCACAGGTAGAGAGGAAGATAGATGATAGGAAGGACCCAAGTTGGACCTGGGAAAGTCGATCATAGAGGAAAGAGGTCAGCCAGGCCAGAGCCTGATCAGTGAGCAGGATGGTATGGTTGACCGTGTCGAAGGCAGAGTAGAGACCGAGGAGGATGAGGACAGAGGGAATGTTAGAGTCAAGGTTGGAGAGCAGATCTTCACGGATGTTCAGGAGAGCAGTTTCAGTGCTTCTGGCAGCTCTGAAGCCAGACTGGTGGTCATGGAGACAGCCAACAGAATTAGAATGTATGTTAAACTGAGAGATGGCCAACTTTTCCAGCAGTTTGCCCAGAATGGGCGTAATGGAAATTGGGTGATAGTTAGCCAGACAAGAAGGATCAGCTGTTGGTTTCTTGAGAAGAGGATGTACAAGGAAGTGCTTCAGAGAGGAGGGGAAGGATACTGGGGCAAAGGAGTGGTTGCAAAAGTCAGTAAGGGCCGGAGCACGGGTGTCATTGGGGTTATTGATGGTTTTAGAGGAACAGGGATGAACCTGTTTTGACAATGCTTTCATAGATCAGACTTGTCAAGTGACCTCATCAGGGGAGAAAAGAGGAAAGGACGAGAAGGAGGGTGGGGGGTGGCTGAAGGAGAGTCAGCAAGCACAGATTGAGAGGGGAGAGGAGGGAGAGCAGCGGAGAGGGTGGACAGGATGTCCTTGGTTTTTGAGATAAAGTGAGAGGCAAGGGCATTGCAAAAAGCCTGAGTGGCAAAAGGAGGGGTAGAAATTGCAGCAGGGTTGGCCAGCTACTTGCAGATTTTAAAGAGTTCGGCCGAGTTGTTAGATGCCGCAGAGATACAAGCTTGAATGTGGACTCTCTTCTTGGTGAGGACAGAGAGTCGGTATTGCCTTTGGAGCAGACGACAGGCCAGTTTGTCAGAGGATGAACAAGATGCCTCCATTTCCTCTCAGCCGCCCTACACTTATGTTTAAGTCTAGCTGGGTCAGAGTCATACCAGGAATTGCACTTGGCCTTGGACTTCAAACAGATCCTCATAACAGGGGCAAGAGTATCAATAGTATCAGAAATTGAAGAGTAGAGCAGAGACAGGGCTCTGTCAGGATGTGAGACAGCCAGAGATGGAGGGTGGGGAGAGAAGGTGGTGGGGAAAGCCTCAACTGACACATGCTTCATGGGCCGGATGTCCGAGTAGGTAGGTGGCAGTGTTGGGGTATGCTTGGCTTGGGGGAAGAGAGGGAGAGATGAGAAGAGAGGCTGGAGTGATCGCTCTAGGAGAGAGGAGTGGTCGGAGGGATGGAGAGGGGGAGGTCAGAGGAGATCAAGACATCGAGTGTGTATCCTGCAGAGTGAGAAAGGCCGGAGGGAAGGATGGACAGGGAGAGGGAGTCGCAGAGGTCACAGAAGAGTACAGAGGAGGAACAAGGAGAGTCTAAATGGATATTGAGGTCACCAAGGAGGAGGAGTTGAGTGGTAGAGGCCAGGAGGGAGGAGGAGAGGTCCGCCCACTCAGAGAGAAATGAGGTGATTTGACCGGGATGCCGGTAGATGGTAGCAACATTAAGAGAATGGGTCGGAGAGAGAGCCTAAAGAGAAGGCATTCAAAAGAGGAGTAGGTCTGAGTGGGAATGATAGAGGCAGGAATCCACTCAAGAAAGATCAGGGCTACCCCCTCCCACCGGACCGGGAAGATCTGGGCGCATAGAGGATCTTGAAGCCATCAGGGAGGAGAGTGTCAAAGCTTGTGACAGAGCTGGCTGTGAACCATGTCTCAGTAAGACCAAGGACATCAAGGTCTAGTTCTTCAAGGAGGTGGCAGATGTCAGAGGAGTGTTTGTCGGCAGACCGAGCATTGAGAGTGGCAATATGAAGAACGTTGAAAGCCTTAAAGACCTTCCAGCGAGGGGTACAGATCAGAGGTACGCCCTGCAGAGGAGAACGAGCCGTAGGAGGGGTAGAGGAGGATGGGGACAGGGAGGGAAAGGTAGCAAGGCGGGAGAGGAGGGGACAGCAGGAGATGAGAGGATATTGATGAGGTGAGGGAAGCACCTATCAAAGAGGAGGAGATTGGCCTGAGGGCCTTGGACCATGACAGTGCCATTATGGTAGACAATAATGATGACTTTAGAGGAGTCGAAGGAAGCCATGAGAACTTCCCAGCGAGTGCCACCATTAATGGGAGACGAGGAGGTTGGACAGAGCACAGAGATAATGTGAAGAGTCCAGAGATCTGGCAAAGGAACGACAAAGAGGATGTCAGTGAGGATCTGTCTGGAGGAAGTATTGGAATAGGTGTTGGCGATAGGAAGACCAGGGTTAGAGGCCAAGATATCCTTTTTAAATTTCTTCTTACCAGACTTAGTGAGAAGGGAAGGATAGTCAATGGAGAAGCAGCTGGAAAAGATAGGAGAAACAGATAACGCCATGGCCGGTAGAGAGGGGAGGCAGTAGTAGAAATATACAAGATCATCGATAAGGAACAGTCATTGGGCTAGCAGGTTACAATTTGAGAGCCGAAGTAAGGTGAAAAAAAACAACACAGCCATTTTTGATTTACAGAAACACACCCAAATTTGACTTTCCCAGACAAACCCAAATTTGACTTTCCCAAACACACCCAAATTTGACTTTCCCAAACACACCCAGACACACCCATATTTGACTTTCCTAAACACACCCAGATTTGACTTTCCTAAACACACCCAGATTTGACTTTCAAGGCAATTTCTTAGGCATCGATAGGTATAAGAAAAGAGGTAGGATTATAGGTGAGTGCTTAGTCGAGAGCATGAAGGGGGGACCAGTTGTAGATAAGAAGAAGGTAGAGTGAAGGTGAATGAGATGAAATCTAAAGGGTAGGCAGAAGGAGGGAAACTAACCAATAGAGAGGGTAGTAAGAGAGTCTTGGAAGTCCAGTTTCATGCTTGAGGGAGCAGGCATCCCCAGGGAAGGTCAGGCTGTTGTAGTAGCTTCCCGGCAAGCAGACAGGGAAACTGACAGGGCCTTAGAAATGGGTCTTTGTAGATGGTGCCGGCTTCCGCCTCCCGGTTTCTCCGATTGGGCAATGAAGGCCCAGGCAACCAATCGGGGTGGGAGTCAGACAGGGCTAGAGGACATCAGGCACATGAAGAAAAAGTGAGGCCATCTTGGAGGGGCCCAAATATCCAATGTGAGCAGGTGAGAAAGCGGCAGGCACGATATTAAACCCACAAGCTGGGTGAACAAGGAGTCAGGAGATCTACTGTGTGCAGTACACTGCCCGCCCAGCAAATTCAAAAATAAAGTGTGTTTTTTTATAGTTTTTTTTAAAAAATCGTGCTTCATGCGCTAAAATGCACACTGAAATTTAGGGCTTACCCTGCAGGCTGCTCTGCCCTCCGGAACATGTAGAAATTAGAGGAAATGGCCATCCAGGCCACTGATGTTGACGATCGGCCCAGGAAAGTTTGGAGATGAATGAAAGAGGCAGCCTCCTCGTGGGCCCTGTAGATGGTGAATATAATGTGCTCTATTGAGACTCGTTCATGGCAGAGACGTGCTTACAATGTGTTTTATTTTGGTTGCATGTGGTTTTCTCATGGTCTGAATGAACGGTTCTTGATTCAATGTTCTGTTCAGAGCAATTCTCGAAGTAAGGCTTTGTATAAAGTTTAGAACAGCAGTGTTGCTGGAGATAAAGTAAGGAGTGACTAACCAGAAGAGTATACAATGTAAAAAAATTTGATTATTTATATGTGTTAAGTGACGATCCACCCTACATGAGACTATATTTTGTGTTTAATCTACATTGAGATAAAGTTGTAGTTATTCACATGACTTCTCGATTTGTAATGTATGGGAACAAGTAAGGGGGAGAATGAGTATGAGGGCAATTGAGTAAAACTTTTGATTTGCAAATCAATGTATACCTTTACATAGTTCTCGAAGTAGGTCTTTGTACAGAGATATATCAAGAAATAATGAAATACAGGGACTGAAAGAGGGAAAATGAGTACAAGTTACAGCTCTTGAATTAGGCTACACCTTTGTGCGGTTCTCGAAATTGGTCTTTGTACAAAGCTTGTAAAAGTTGATTTTATAAATCTTTAATGTTTGATTTGATTGAAGGGAGGATGAAAGGGGTGTAAAGGAGGGAGGTGAGCAGTATTACTTTTGGGAGAGGATCAATGTGCAGAGAGACAAGTGCACACTATTTCCCATGATTTCTCAATTTGTAAAGTGCTAGGACGACTAAGAGGGAAACGAGTAAGAGGGATGTATGGATTTTAGTTTGATATTCATGATTGCTGGTAAAGGTAAAGGTGAGAAAAAGGAATATAATAATTTTACATTTAGTGGGTAGTGTGCTTATTAGATATGAATGATGGTAAAACAATGTTGCTTGTCGATTCAGACTGCTAATTGCATGTTAGAAGTTGATGCTGTTGTGTCAACATTTCTATACCTAGTTTAAGTATTTTGTTGGCTCTAAAAAGAGCCTTTGGGTTGTCCATTGTCTCTGGTATAAGCTTGCATTGGCAATAGCATGAGTGTTGCTGGCCAGTGCCCCTTCCCCTGCACATCCTTCTCCTCCCAACTCCTCCCAACTCCTTCCTCACCTCTTAGCACATGTGCAGTTTCCTATGGGTGTTCTAAGGGTGTTTAATTAGCTTGCAGCATGGTGCTGTGCCACACCGTTTGTAATCCGTTTCCCTCTTGATGACATTATGGTCATCAACAGAGTAAATGGATTTCAGGTACTAAGGAGTGGCACAGAGGTGCGCCTCAAGGTACGTGTTTTTTTTCTCAATTAAACACCCTTAGAACCTACATGGTGCTTAGGATGTTTAATTTAAAAAAAGAGAGATAACAGATTTCAGGAACTAGAGTGTGGTACCAATGTGTGCATCAAGGTTTGATTAAACACTGTAACACCTGCATGGTTCTAAGGGCATTTAATTGAAAATGTAAAAAGCAAAATGTAAATATGACCTTGCCGTGTGGCGCTGTGCCATGTCGTACTTTCCGTAGACCATTTCTCAGTTGAGGATGTCACAGGCATGAACAGAGAAAAAGGATTTTTGAGTACATTCGTAAAATAATATTTCCACATATTAAGATCAAAAATAAAAAGACAGTACCAAACAATATCATGAACCTTAAAACCAAGCATTACAATTCATTAGAATTCACAATAAATGCAAACAATTGGTTAATAACAAGTCATGAAATAGATAAGAGACCCAAATTGTCACTACTATTAATTAAACACATCTTTCTGAAAACGGAGGGTTGCTAAGCCCCAAAAATTACTGCCAGATGTCATGATTTGGTGCCATACAAAGACAACATATGGAGTTTTCAAATCAGGAAAAAGGTGGTCAAAATATAAAATACGACAATCATTCAAAAACTCACAATCCAATAGCACAAGTACTCTAGTTTGAATGATGTTGACAGAGTTACAGAACCTACAGGTTCTGTTCCTTCGATCCACCTCCTCATCGACCCCTAAAATGTCTCTTGTTGGAGGCAAGTTAAGCCGCGAGCATAGAAATTGAGATTTCCAAAAAGGGTACGAAAACGGGTACATATAAAATGGTAGAACTACCAGAGACCTAACATCAAGGACCAGTCCAAAAAATGACTTGAACATACGCACCTCTTCTATTGTAAGGATCCAATCCCACTCCCATATTTTCTTTTTGGCAAGGTGGGGGGTAGCCTGCAGTAATAGTAGGACTACATCATATTTCACCATAATCTCATTACAGTCTACAATCCATTTGTTAAATGGAGCACAAAATGTCCCCTCCATAACCTGTTTCAATTCCCACCACAACATGAGTTTTTCACCTGACATTATTTTGAGGAAGGGACAAAGTTGCTTCCACTCCACATGTGCCGCAATAGACAAGAGACCCAACTCATAACACAGAACAGTAGGAGGGACTCCGGGAGGCAGTGACAATATCCTTCTCCAAAAACGGCCTTCATGTTTACCCCAATTTACCATTGGAAAAAACGCAGGTTTCTGCCCCGTTTACCACTACCAGGAGAACATTTTTGCTGTAAAACTCAACTACCGGGCCCATTGGAAAATGACCACACAAGCCTTGATGGCTAAGGAGGTAATCTTGGCCTTTGTTGGAGAAAGGATTCATTGTAACTGTGACCCTCAAATACATAGAATCCCAGATAAACGAAATTAGGCACCTGTTCTATGATAGAATTTTCCAGAAACCACCTATATTTACTATAATGTCTTTTGTTGCCAGCTCTAAATTGGAAAACCTTACACTTACCGATGTTAATCGTCAGTGTGTTAAGTCTCATATACACCGACAGATCTGCAAGTTGTCTATGCAGACCAATCAGATTGTAATCCAACAGAGCAAGATCGTCTGCATACAAAAGATAATTAGTCCTGTTGGCTTCAAAAAAAGGCGGGAAGCAACGTGTATCTTTAAAAGCATCTGAAATGTCAGAAATAAAAAAGATTTAAAAGGAGTGGAGCTAACACACAGCTTTGTGTAAGGCTGCAAGTACTCTGGATAATGCTTGATAACGAGCGAGTGGTGCTCAATCTTACCAGAAAAGCAATAAACATACTCAAAAGGCCAATTGGGCATCCCAGCTAGAAAGCTTCCACCACAAACGTTCCCGGTCGGCACTGTCAAAAGCCACATACAAATCAATAAATTAGATAAACACAGGCTTTTTACTTTACCCTAGCCTCACATTTCAAAAGACTCAGGACTAAACCGTTTGCATTTTTCTCTGTTCCCTTTGCTTTGTGAAACCTGTTTGATGGGCATCTAGCCTCCCAGCCCCTTTTGCCCGTACAAGCAAATATCATAACAAGATCGAGGCGACCATTTGGAAAGCACACCCAGTAGTGCGATCGTGCAGTAGTTAGCTGGGTTGGCCCACGGGTCCTTTTAATGAATAGGGACCAGGATCAAAGTCAGCCATGAGACAGGTAGCTTATTTCCCACCAAAATCTTCCTAAAGATTTTTAATACTAAATCAGCCCAAAAGAGCGTATTTTCTTTGAACACCATCATGGATATCCCATCCGGTACCGGCGCCCCAGAATTAGAACTGCAGGTAATATTACCAGTCACGTCTTCCTGGTCTGTATTCAAGCACCAGGGCTCACCAAGGATAGTCTCCGTACAAAACATATTTTTGCGCGGACCCCCATATATCTCACTGTAGTGTGCCTCTCATTTAGATTCAGAGATAGGATTTACCCGAGACTTAGTTTGCGAATTGGAATTAATAATACTCCAAAAAGATTGTGCATTTTTAGTGGTCATTATGCTGAGCATTCTTTGTGAATCCATCAATAACTCGGTATGCCTGTACTTTCAAAGCCAGTTTCTGTAAACTCGTTTAAGATGTCTGTGTTCAATTGAATCTGTTAAAGCAATATAACAAGACAAGATGGAGGTGCTGGTGGTGGGTTCTCCTCTTGATCCTTCTCTTTGGGTGTCCTCCTTTTGGCCTTCATCTTTGTGTTCTCTTCCTTTCCCATCTGATAAGGTGAGGAATTTTGGTGTAATAGTTTCTGCCTCACTTTCCAAAGAGTCACAAATCGCTGCTGTCTGCAAAGAGGGGCACTTTCATCTCAGAATTCTGAGGAAGGTACTCCCGCTGATACCTCTCACTTACATCCTACTGTAGTTACTGTCCTTGTGCTCAGCTGCTTAGACAATTGCAACTCACTATATCTGTCCCAACCAAAGGTCTTAATACAGCAGCTTCAATGCCTTCAGAATATGGCTGCCCGGATTGCCACTGGCTCTCCTTATGGGGCCCATGTATCACTTGTGCTGCGTTCTCTGCACTTGCTGCTGGTTACAAAGCGCATTGCTTTCAAGGCCATCTGCTTGGTACACGGTGCCCTGCATGACCAAGGTGCTGAATACCTTTGCAACAAGTTCACCCATTACCTTCCTACGCTGCCTATATGTTCTGTTGTTGTTCCACCATTTTGCCTCTCCCGCATTGGTGGGCAAGCTTTTTCTGTCGCAACAGCTCGACTATGGAATAGTCTCCCACTGACCCTGAAAAATTCTTCAAATCATTTTACTTTCAGGAAGGCGTTGAAAACTTTACTGTTTTAGGATTATAACTGTAGCTGATTCTGTTCTCTCTCCTTCGGCGCCACAATACCCTCGGGTGAACGAGCGCTTCATAAGTTAACATAACATAACGCAAAGCTCTGCGTAAAGCCTTTTTGTTTGCTTGTATCACAGGATCGCAAACGTGTTTATGAACTACCCAAGCTTACCTACGAGGATGCATCCGATAAAAAACAGCATTCAACTATATCACATATGATACACTCCTTAATAGAACATACAGATCTTTGTCACCAAATAGTCTCATCAGGATATTGTTAAAGGTCCTTATGTTGTAATCATTCTACGCCAGATGGATTTCCCTGGAATTTACCTTTAGCACCAGTGTAAAACCGACTGGTTCAAGGCCCCTATCCTGTATTCGCCAATTCAAATAAAGAGGAAAGTGATCACTCATAGTAGTGGGCTGAATATTAATGAACATAACAGATGTAAATATCCCTTTGGAGACAAAGAAGTATTCTAATGCATTTCTGAGAGTCTCTTTCCCAGGTATGATGTGGAGGCTCATCTCCTAACACATTACCATTAATGATACTTATATCCCATACACCCATCAAAGACACAAATGCTGCCCCTCTTTTTCAAACAGCAGAATCCGCCCTACAGTCATGATTACTAGTCGGACAATGAACACACAAAGCTTACAAATTACCACAGATGACAATAGAATTGTAATTCCTATTAGTTTGCAACAAATCGAAATCTCTTCAATGGGATCAAAGTACTCCTCTTGAGCAATTTTTGCAGGGTTCCAATAAAGATTCAATAAAAGTGTATGGCTGATTTCCAGCAAGCCCGGTGAGTCCCATTCCAGCTCGAAAGCCTGCACAAATGCATTTGTTTGAGCAAAAAGAGTGGGGACAACGGAAAGATCCATTATTATTCCACAAAGCAAACCAGAAGCAGGTCTGGATTTTTCCCCCTCATGTTCAGGATTTAACATAAGGGTATACCCATCTAATGTTGGAGGTTCCAGAATCCATGTTTCTTGAAGGCAAAAAACATTGGCCCCTGTCAAGTTTACACTACAGTCCTGGAATATATGGGCAAATCCCCTGATATTCCAAGTTATAACTTTAAAATCTGCACCATGGGAATTTTGAGACTGCTACCCTTGAAAACTTGTCTGTGGACCAAAGAAGCCGCAATCCAGCTCCAATCTGAATTATAACTTGCGTTAGTCAAACCAACATCGGAAGTCAATACATCCCTCCACCTGTCATTACCCAAAAAACATTTAATTTGAAAGGCAGGCTGAGTAGCTAATTATGGGACCCCTTTCTACCCATAATAGCAGGATTTTGGGTAGGAGGAAGCGATTTTAAGTCAAAAATACTAATATAACCCCATGTTCTAATATAGTGAGATACAGCAAAAATTTGGTTTAAAACCAAACCTGAGTGAAAATATTGAATGACCTTATCGAAGCATTGGTCTTTCCACTCCTCAGTAAACTAAGAACATTTGCTCTGTTGAGGACCATAGTCTCCTTATCCGGTATGATTTATTCCAGAAATATTTGATTAAAAGACTGCTTAACAGTAGACAAACCCACTCCACCCATTGAGTCAACAGGAGCATGGGAAGAGACGATCATCAGAAGATAGGATCTATGGGGCCACACCCAGCCTGAGCTGGATCACAGGAAAAAACAATTCACATGGAGTTATTACTTCTCCCACCTCTTCCTGGATAACCCTTAACGTAGCTGTCCTCATCCCTATCCTCACATGTGGTGAGAACACTGGTCTAAATTCAACAGCCAAGAGGTCAATAACAGCCAGGACGTTGAGACGCAGCATCAGCGGGACAGCATATGGGGGCACGCTGTCCACTCCCATTGCCACCTCCTGCCTTGAACCCAAACACTCTACGGCTTCCCTTGATGTCACAGATGTTACCATCTCCCCAAACACTCTACGGCTTCCCTTGATGTCACAGATGTTACCATCTCATTTAAAGCAAGATCAGGGAGGGTCGGCCCATTTGGATTATTCTGTACGCCATCCACCAACACTTCATTTATTTGCACAGAGCCATGATGGAGCAGTAAAGTGGGGGGGGGGGGGGGTGTGAGCCTGGTGGAGGAATAACTTTCCCAAAAATGCACGTGAGAAACTAGAGTTCTTATTTCTTACTGTCTTTTTATTTTTTTACTTTTTATTCTCAGCTTCCACCTCTCCTTGTTATTTCTTTTCTTATTTTCCATCTTCCCTTACATCACTCCCCCAGGCTCCCACCTCCACAATTACATCCGTGACCACTTCCACTCCTTCATCCCTGTCTGACAGCAGGACCTCCACCACCGGCAATACACTTTTTACCGAGAAGGGAAGTAATAGAGAGGGGAGTCACCGGATCGATAAAAAAACATTGATCAACCAACAATAGAGAACAAAGGATAGGTGTCTCAACATTTATAACCTTTTCAGAGCAAAGGACGATGTCCTTATTAATATAGTTATAATTTACAGTCTGAGTTACCAACAGTGCTATTATACAAGCCGGGCCCGCCACCCCTTCAGCACGCCCTGCACAACACCTATGGGACCGGCGGGCATTATCTTCCCCTTTAATGTAGCCTTCAATATATGCAAATCTATCGTTTATTTTATCAAAGCGAGCACCTGTTCACTAAGGACTCCACCTACCTTTTGTAAGTATCAGTAAGGGCTTTAAGAGCCAAATTTCAGTTTACGTGCAGGCTAAAGATCAGAGTTACCATTGGGTCAACCTGGTAAAAACTTGCTCTTTCATTGCTGGCAGGCTCGTCATAGGTAAAACTAGGGAGGCACCACTGAACTGTAAGGCTGATGGAACAAAATAACTCAAATCTCCTATCAAATCCAGCCTAGGACTAACCGTTGGTAAAGAATCGGGTAGGTCACTTTTTATTTATCTATAGGAATGGGTCCCAATGACCCGCCTTTAGAGGAATATGTGAGTGGGGGGGAACAGCTACTTGTAAAGAGCTCACCAAGCTCATTATTCATGGTACAGGGGCGGCTAATACAGGCCCTAGACCCGGGGCCCCCACCGCTGATACCTCCATATCCACAAAGCCATCATGGCACAGACCGGACCGTAGACCATCCAACAGCAAAGAGCACGATATTGGTGCCAAACTAAAAGAATTACATAGACCAACATTATCATCTGGCAATTTAAAATGCCCACCACCACAGTTCCTGCTTGCGGGACCCCATCGTAATGAATTGATAGAATGTCCAACTCTGCAAGTTCTCGTGATAGGCCCTTGCTAGCTGACAGCAAGGCCTCAAATGAGTGATCCAAAACGGCTTCTCCCAAAGTTACTGGAGCTGGCAAAACAGAAGAAGTAGGCGTTGTAGCAGCCAAGTGTAATTGGGAAGAAATTACACCTGTATCCGCCAAAGAGAGGCCATTGTTGAAAGTCCTGCTACCTGATTTTCCAAAAATAAAAAACTGCCGGTTTCACTACCTTTGTGCCGGCATCTTGCTGAGCTCATAGAGCAGGATCAACAGGTTCAACGTTCAGTGTTTGGGCCCATACAATCTCCAAAGGGCTTGGGGGGAGGAGGTAAGAGGTAGTGGTGTGAAATCTCATAATTTTACATGAAGGCAAACCAGGAAGTGCAGACATGGCTGTGCGCCCATTCGTCTAGTCAAAGCAAACACTGGTTGCAAAATGAGTAGTCAAAAGTGAGGGACAAAGCAAAGGGGGCTTACATTTGCCCTTATACTTGAGTTTAGATTCGGGGAAAATCAATTTGTTACTATTCCTGACACAAGCCACAGCCACGGCCGGCATAGTTGAAGCCTCCGCCTCCGCTGCTACAGCGGCCTCAACCACCTGATGGCGAACAGGGGGCGTCACACCAGCATTACCTTGAAGGCTGCTCGCTCTCCTCAGATAATAGAGAACGGCATCCCTCAGCCAAGGGGGGACTTTTTCACCCTGCCATTTAAGTAAAGATTGTTCACTGAATATATATGAAAACATCTAAAAAATATATTTATGTTTATCTGACACTTTTCTGTATAAATATGATCCTCAGAGTATCCTAGAGGAAGTAAGAATTTACCGATGAAAAAGTGAATGAAATATGCTTTTCTCACAATGTGTCATACTCATAGTCCCTACATGAGGTCAGAACGGAGTCACTACATAGTCCCTACATGAGGTCAGAACGGAGTCACTACAGAGGCTTGCAATTGCCAACATTACGTTAGCATGCAGCCTTTGAGCCTTCTAGACATGGTTTGAAATATAGACACTAAAAACAGCTGGAACAATCATAAAATCCTGTGGGTCTTGGCAATGATTTTCAACGGACCAGCAATACATTTTCTGTAAACTTCCCTTTTGATTGATACCATAATACCAATGAACAGCCAGAAAGAAGAAAACAATGTTTCTTGAATATGAAGAGTAAGCAAACGGCCGCCCAGGTCTGCCAGTGCACAATGCCAGTTTCAAAACTGGACGACTTGCAAAATACCCGGCAAAGATCTCAAAGGTTCCCAGCCATCTTTCCATGTTTGCTTGTGGCTTCCCTTATTCCGTGAAAGAGCTGTGCCATCTGGCGGGTTTCTTATCAGCCCCAAGGGCGAAGAGTAGCAACCTGGAAAATAGTGTGTTTTTTTCCGCGGCTGGCACAGAGCTGGAACATTTAACTGGGAAAGAGTAGTTTGGAACATAATCTGAACGCTGATAAAAACCATCAGCAGACTGCAATAAGGTGCTGGCTGGACAAGCGCATTCATCAACAGCAAGAATTCTCTTTATTGCTGCTATAAACATTTAACATCCCCTCTGATCTTCCCACATTGCGCACCATTCCTGCTGCATTTGCCTGACAACTACATCCTTCGGAAGACAAGCAGATAGATCACTGGGTGCACGCGTGCGTGTGCACGGCTGGCGAAGGCTTGCCGTTCATTGCTGAGGTGGTTATATTCTGAAGCAGCAGAAGTGACGCAGTGAGTACATGCTGCACGACCACCCTAAAATAGCGCTCTCTCGTTTCATACTCAATGGCTCCCCTTTCAGCAGCCGGACACGTGATTAGAAGCATGTCAGTTGATCTACAGGCCAAGGAGTGCACAAACGGGGTCAATTTACAAAAACACATCAACTGTATGCAGAGGATCACCGACGATAGCACTTACTTGCAG
Organism: Ambystoma mexicanum; assembly: GCF_040938575.1. Lineage (NCBI taxonomy): Eukaryota > Metazoa > Chordata > Amphibia > Caudata > Ambystomatidae > Ambystoma > Ambystoma mexicanum. The sequence goes on along the minus strand of NC_090933.1, from coordinate 226,780,050 downwards.
TTGGGCGCCCTGCATGCAATTTTAAAACTTCATACGCCAGAGGGGAGAAGGAAAGCGTAAAAGCGAGGCAAACTTGCATTTGCTCCTTTAGTTTCCAAACGCCATCTGTGAACACGCTTTGCAGGCAGCATTTGCTGATAGATTCCCATGTAATCCGCCCGCTCTTGACTGTAACAGTAGAAGTGGTACAATTGTTTATTTCGAGCGAATGTTCACAAAACGTACTGTAAGATAAATAAATAGAAAATCACAGTCACACGAAAAGTAAAACCGGATGCGTTTGGCACCTTCAACAGAAATTTGCCTGAAAAGAATCCGATTGCCAAATACGAAATAAATGGGGCCTCATTACGACTTTGGAGGCAGCCATGCAAAATCGTGTCTGGGTCCGGGTTCCCTGAATGGGGAAATACCGGGCCATTCCGAGTATGGAGGGCCCGGCATTTCCTCCTTCAGGGAACCCGGGCCCGGTCTTTCCACATTCCTATTCGAGCCCTCAGAGGGCTTAATGGGAATGGGGAGGGAGCTAACAACGGGCCCATTACGAACGGGCCGTTGTTAGCTCCCTGGTCACCTTGCGGGCCCGCCATGGACGTCTGGAAAAACCAGATGTCGTCCAGAGCGGGTCCCGCGAGGGGACCTCGTAATTGTGCGGAATGGGTTTAACGGCGCCGGCACCATTACAGGCGCCGTTAAACCCATCCCGCACAAGTTATAATGAGGCCCATGGTCTACACTTGTAATGAAATCATGAGGTTATAGTGCAGCCATCAATTCCTACAAACCTGCACAATTGACCTCAAAGCCACGTGTGGGTACAGGGTATGAATATATTAGCCTGAAACTTCATTTATTTTGGAAAAGCACCGGCTCGCCTCACACGTGGTGTTGTATCAGTGGGCGCTGAGCGAGGCCACCAGAAAAAGTTGATCAGGCGCCTAGAGAGAAAATGTGGGATCATGTTTACACAAGCCAGATTTATGACACATTTCGGATTTGTCAGAATTACAGTAAGTGTAAAAAATAACTGGAAGCCTGGGCAGTCAGTGGGCCCCATACGAGTTCATATTTTGGGTACAAGACCTTAAAGGTATATTTGGGATAAATGTTTCTTTTTTTGGTTGGTGGCCCTTCTCTTAGCAAGTAAACCCAAAACCAAGTGTTGAATGGCTCAGTGGTTGCTGGCAGTACTTAAACAAATGTGGCAGGACAAAGACAGTGCAAACTGCACAGGCATTGTCCTAATAGCTACAGAGTAACTTGTTCACCATTTCCATTTATTCCCAGATGTGGTGATAGATTGTCTGGGGGTCACTCTGGGCCCATTCTTCCACCCTTTGTTTCGTTGAGAGGTGCCCAGTGGTTGCGGGTTCGAGGATTCTTCTGGTCGGGTGCAACGGAAATATGAAATCCCCATTGGCACAGAAATACAGAATCCAAAGATGCAGACCTCTTCAGGGCACTTCACAAGATGAAGGAAGGAGAGTTCCAGTGATGATCACCATTTGCAGGCAACAAGAGGCATCCTTTCAGTCGCTTTCACAGAAGCTGCTCCAGGACAGGGCCCCTTGAAGATAGGAAGCTGGATTTTGGAGAGAAAGTGACTTGTGGTACAAGCTGGTGACCACCAATGTTTTGGGATTGAACGCAGAATGGCAATAACTCTGGTGAGGTATCCTCAGAGAGGGGTGGACAGTCCGCCGGGCGGTCCAGGGACGCTTCTGATGGCTCTGAAGGGCTGGATCCTCATGAAGGTGTCAAGACTAGTTGGTCCCACCAGTCCATGGGCTCTTAGTCTTCGGAGATAAGGCAGAGGAGCAGGGATTTACCGGGCCGGACACTGGAGTGGATGCTGGGCCACTTCTTTGGGGCATCAACGGTCTGCTCTTCTTTGAGAGATTCATGGTTCCAATGTAGATCTGAAGAATTGCTGCAGAAGTTGGCCTAAACCACTTTTAGGAGACAGGTGAGTAAGAACAGTGAACAAGGTGATTGGATTTTAAAGTAAAATAGTGAAGACACATAGGTCCTGATTCACAGAAGCATTTTATAATGGCACAATCCCATTGGAAAACGCTCTGTGAATCAGGCCCTTAGGGTGCTTACAGTCCAACAGTAACTGGATCCAGCCAGAACTCTACAGTGGGGATAATCAAGGTTCGCAGATAATACACAACAGTACATAACTAAGTCGTTACTTTCAGAGGATGTAATAGTCACAATTTTAGGTTTAGACAACCAAACTTTTATATCCATTACCATTCTATGGTACTTTGAACTGATGGGAGAATTCAAGAATTGCCCAAATAGAAGGTTTTAAAAAAAGCAATAGACTGCTTTTTTGTTTTATGGTGAGTTTTGGAACAAAATATTGTTAAATTATATTGGTTTCTATCATGTTCAAGATGTCCAAATTGTGTCTTTTAAAAAAAAAAAAACATAATGATGATGAATTCCTATCAACCTGATTCGGTTTGGTTCTGCTAATAAGCCGCGATCATTTCATGATGTAAAACATCTGATTATTATGTTTTTGCTTTCTGATGCAGTCGAAAATAGAAAAACAAATGATGCGTGTTATTTCAGAAGACTACAAATTAGAGACCCTTCCCAAGCTTGCTTACAACTATTGGTAGCTGAATCGTTTGTGTTGGATTGTAAAATATGCTTCTTCTTGGCATGGAATCTTTGCAGTTTCGAATTCACCTACAGTTGTAGGCAGGTTGTTCAGGGCAGGGAGCTTTAAAAGCTCAGCTGATCAAAAAGTAAAAAAGTATGTTTTAGCAATGCTGTCAATTAGGATTGGGGCAATTTCCCCAAAAGTGACCCGCAGCATTTTTTGGGCCACTGGTCAAATGTTTGGTGAACCCCAAGTTTCGGGGTCCCTTTTGGGGTGTGCTTCAGCACACATCTAACTCCTACCTTGCTTGTAATGGCCTCCCTTCCTTATCCCTCTATGCAAAAGAGTTTGATCACAGGAACTGAACAAAATATTAGTGGGCAATAACAACAAAATACCTACAATAGAAAATGGTTTCCCTGAAATCATTTTCATCACAATACTTGGAAATTCCAGAGAAGTCCAATGGCCAAACGTTTTCCAGCCAAGGGAAAACCGAACCATTTTCAGACCTTAAGGTGGGGGGTCGGGGAGGTTAATTATCACTTGTGATAATTGCCCCTACCCAGATTATGGCACTGAGAATTGGCTTGGTTGTAAACTTTTTGTACAGGCCATTATTCTGCAGTAATGACCTCTATTGTTCTCCCGAATGCTAAAGGACACATGTTGGGGTCTCTCTTTAACTTGACAGCAATCCGGACAGCACCATATTCTTTTACATTGCCTGTAGCCATCACACTTACTGGCTGTTCTCTCGATCACCATATATCTTGCTTGCAGGGGCGTTGCTAGGGGGGGGGCTAAGGGGGGTATAGCCCCTGATCTTTTGGTTGTAGCCCCGGATAGAATCTCAGGAGCTACAGCCAAAAGACTAACTAGCCCCCAGTCCCAACAGTTCTGACATCAGCTTAGCCCCGGGTCTTTTCCAGACCTAGCAACTCCCCTGCTTGCTAGGTCTGCCCCTTTCCCAAAATCCAGCACTGTGGCTTGTAAAATTTTATCCCAGGCCCTCCACATCTTGCAAATAGCAATCTTGACACTGACTGACTTAATGACCTCCCATAAATTAGTATATCCCTCTTGCAGTATGCTCTCTCTTCTCAATCCTCGCCACAGAGCTCTGCATCTTTGGGCTGTATTGCCTCAGCAAAAGCACAGACTTCTTGTCAAGATGAGCGGAAATTAGAAGTTGTTCTTTCTCAGCTTGTGAACTGAGCAGCGTCATCATTTTTCCTTCATCAGTGAATCTGTCGTTAATCACTATCATATGCCTCTCTGAAATCAAATTTGTATCAGTGTAGCAAGAAATGTCTTGATGGAATACAAAAACATTATGCGTAATTTGCAAGTACAGTTAATGCTTCATTTTCCTCGAAAACTGCCATCAAAGAACCCCCCTGAATGGTTCAAGATTGCCAGGGTCTCCCCACAACCATAATATCAGCTGCTATTATTGGCTACTAGGCAATCACAGATATTTGTCCTTGTAACTGTAAGTTGCACACAGAGGCAAGCATTTAGCCATGTGAGCTATCTTTCCTACTATGCAACTTCATACCGTGCTGTCAATTTGTGAAATGGTGATTTCTTGCAGAAACAAGCAACCATGAGCTGACTTGTTAGGAGCAAAGCCTGGTGACAGCTTCAGTCAGTCACTGCAACAAATTAAACTTTATAAGACACAGAGGGAGGAAGGGAAAGGGAAAGAGAGAGAAATCGGCATATCCAGCAAGGACACATTTAATGTAGAAATGAGGCTGGAAAGTAACTGAGTGCTGCAAAATGTCTGAAAATGAAGAGAAATAAAGTCAGAGGAGGGCAAACGAGAAATCCGATGTTGAAGGGCCCAGTGCAACTGTGTTTTGCCGACCAGGCTCTTTTGACATGGGGATCAGCAAGCCCTGATGCAGTGATGGGAGAAATGGCTGCAGCGATTTGAGAATTGCATGGCGGCTTATGATGAAAAGTCTCCAGACAAGTTCGCCAGGAGATTGCTCATCAACTTAGTGGGTGACGAAGTTGAAGATCTCATCCTTACTTTCCTGGCCAGAAATGTAAAGACATATGAGGGGCTCAAGCAGGTGCTGTGTACCTATATTGACCCTAAGCGCAACGTGTACCATGAAAGACATACATTCAATACAACCTGCCAGATGATGGGTGAATCCATGGATGCGTTTGCAAATCGACTGCGCAAATTGGTGGCTCAGTGTGATTTTTACAAATTTTCAAATGAAGAAGCCATCAGGTTGAGGATTATCGGAGGGTGCTTATCGTCCACATTCAGGAAAAACTACTCTGAAAACCTCTTCCTGTAGCCAAAATTCTGCAAATATCAGAGACGGAAGCTAAAGCGAATTCCCAAGCCACACAGATAGAGAGAAATAAGGGACCATGGAAAAAGCAAGTGTACTACATCAGTCAAGGTGTAAGAGGTAACAACGTTGGCAATGTCCCATTAAGAAGGTATGGCACCACCACAAAATGCTATAGGTGTGGTCTACCATTCCCACATGAGGAAGGCATGCGATGCCCTGAATTTGGACACAGATGCACCAACTGAGGAAGAAAAAACCACATGGCGAGTATGCAATGAGCCACCGAAAAGGACGCAGGGAAGCAGCACCAGTGGAGAGACACCGGAGCATAACATGCACACTCCAGGGCCCAGAAGAGATGTCAATGTGAGAAGAGATTGGGTCAGCCACATTTGGCAAATCACAGGACGATCCCCGTCACCTCCATCAGTGCAGGAAAAAAGCCAACATGAACATGCATTTATACTGAATGATGCGGTGACTGCCCCGGAAGGAGACATTGGGGGTCATTACAAAGTGGCTGCTAAGGGATACCGGCCACCGGTAAGGAGACCAGTGCCGGTAATCTCTTACCGCCCTATTCCAAGGTCCCTTGGCAGGGACCGTAAGGAACGTGTGGTCCGACCACACGTCCCTTACGGGTCCCTCTAAGGGACCAGGGCGCTAATAACGGGCTTGCAAGTCGCGAGCCTGTTATTAGCGCCCTCCCCATTCCCATTGAGCCCTTTGGGGCTCAAATGGGAATGGGGAATGGTTTGTTCAATAGGGACTTACCGGTCCCGCCAGGGTCAGACTACACCAGTAAGTACCCATTGAACAACACCGGTGCCGGACCCGTTATTGGTGGCAGTCATGGTGTAAATAGCGCCATGACTACCACCAATCTCGGAATGAGGCCCATTAACATCAAAGTAGGTCAACACCCTGCCAAGTTTGTCATCGATACGGGGGCCATGTTGAATATCATGTGCATATCAGAATATCGCAAAATGGCCCATCTGCTAAATTGATAGCATCAGAGCTGAAGGTATTCCAGTCAGCTGTCTCGAGTCCATTTTTAAATCATAAAATGTTTTTGATGCAACTGGACTACAAAGGGTGACGGCCCATGGCAGAGTTGCATGTCCTTGCGCCGGGAAGTAATCTGTTAGGCAGACCCACGGTGCTTGAGATGAAGATCGCCACAGTGATGTACAGCATGCATCATCGGGTCTCAGTGAAGCAATGTTTTACAGAACTATTTAATGAAATTTGATGCTTGAAAGCAGAACCTTCACCCTTCACTTATATGGGTCAGTAACTCCAGTAGCGGAACACCCTCTGCAATACCCATTCACCTACAGCCACAAGTGGAGAAAGTGATTCAGTGCTTGTCGAGGGAGGACATCATAAAACCTGCCTGTGGACCCACTGCGTGGGTCCCGCATGTGGTGGTGGTGCCCAAGCTAGTATCATTCAATAAAATGTGTCTGTGTGTGGACATGCGTCAATCCAACAAAGGAATTGAATGAGAACAACATCCTGGCATGCATTTGGATGCCATCAGTCTGCTAAATGGAGCCAAGATATTCACAAAACTTGACTTATACAAAGGGTACCACCAGATACAATTAGATGAACTATCACAGTGGATAACAACATTTGCAACCCACAAGGGCCTATTTCTGTATAAGAGCTTAAGCTTTGGGATATTGTTGGCTCCTGAAATCTTTCAGGTGAGCATCAGGAGAGTAATTCGACACATAAAAAAACAGTTTCAATTACAGCGACGATATTTTGGCTTTTGGGGTGAATCTTGAACAACACGATGGAGCACTATGTCAGGTTTCTCTGGCGCTCTCTCAGGGGGTGCTAATGCTAAACTCCAAAAAGTTCTTTGGACATGTTTACTCCCAAGATGGAATGAGTCCTCATCCTGGAAAAGTAACCGCAATTACAGATATCTCGCCCCCACAAGACGTGAGCGAGGTAAGGTCATTTCTGGGCATGGCCAGATATTGCAGTAGGTACCTGAAGGATTTAGCTACCATCAGTGCGCCATTCAGAGAGGTCGCCAAGAAAGGAAAATAATTTCAGTGGGACCGATCCTGTGAAGATGCGATCGCAGAGATAAAGAAAGGCCATGGATCGGATGAGTGCATGGCCTATTTCGACCCTGCTAAATGCACTGAATTGACGGTGGATGCCAGCCCGGTAGGTCTGGGTGACATTCTGGCCCACACAGACCAGAGAGGGACAGAACAAGAGCCATTGTTGCTTATGCCTCCAAAAGTCTGGCAGACATAGAAAGAAAGTACTCTCAACCGGAAAAGTGGGGCTGGCGGTCATCTGTGCGTGTAAACAGGTTCAGATGTTCTTGCTAGCGAAACCATTTACAATTGTTACCGATCACCAAGCGCTGGTTACTATCTACAGAAACCCTCAGTGTAGGATGCCTCCTAGAATCGAGAGATGGGGGTTAAGGTTGCAAGATTTCAACTTCACGATCACCCATAACTCCGGAAAAGAGTACAACGCAACAGAATTCATGACTCAGCACCCACTTGTGAAACAAGACCGGGACCCGTCCATGGTAGAGGAGTACGTTAATTTTCTCATTCAGCAAGAGTCTCCGAAGCCGCTCATGGTGAACATGGTGAGAGACCACAACATGAGTGACAGAATATTGTAGCAGGTGAAGGAACTCATAACGTCTCGAATGTGGAAATACAGTGATCTGGAGTATGTATGTGGAAACCAAGAGACCCTTAAGCAAGACATGCAAGCATTCGGACAGGTGAAGGATGAGCTGTCATTGACTGCAGAAGGCCTTGTAGTGGTGGGAGGTGGATAATCATACCCACAAACCTACGCCAGCAGGTAGTGTATTTGGCACAGAATCGAGGCATGGTAGCCACTAAGCGACAAATAAGAGATACCATGTGGTTCCCAGGGATTGACTTAATGGTGGAAAGCATGATAAAAAGCACCTATGTCACCCCGACAACCTGGAACCACTTAAGATGTCAGAACTCCCAGAGACTCTGTGGGCACATGTGGCGGTTGATTACTTTGGACCGTTTTGTGGGGGGAAATATTGGATGGTGGTGATGGAAGAGTTCTCCCATTTCCCTCTCATACAGAAGATCTCGTCTACGGCTGAGAGCAAAGTAATTCCTGAATAAGACAGCATATACTCGGCTTGGGGCATTCCCGAGATATTGAAATCGGACAATGGGCCACCATTTAGCAGTCTGGAGTTTGCATGATTTATGAGTCACATGGGCATATGCCACCGGAAGATCACAACGCTATGGTTGCAAGTCAATGGAATGATTGTGAAATGTGTGGGAAGTCTAAAGAAAGTACTCCAACAAAATGAGCTGAGCCAGATGTCATTAAATCAAGCAGTATGCAACATGCTCAGAGACTACAGAAATTCGCCACATGGAAGAACGGCAAGAGGCCCATCCGAGCTGGTGTTCCAAAGAAAAGTGACAACCTGACTTCCCCATAGAGAAGAGCTACGGGAGAAGGACCGCTGCAGGCTGAGGATGTGGCCAGGAAACGTGAGATGAAAAGATATGCTGATGAGAAGCGGAGAGCAAAGTCGTCCATGCTTCAAACAGGGGGCAAGGTTCTTGTGTGTCAGAAACAAGAGTGGAAGTCGGAGTCAAGATTTGATCCCGCTCATCTTTTCATCATACAGATCAAGGGATCCATGGTGACTGCCCGATCTGCGGGAAGGGTGATCACATGAAATGTATCACAATTTAAGCTATACTGCGAGGAAGAGAAGCAACATGAAGAGGAGAGAAGCAATGCAGAAGGCCGCCGAGAAAGGTCAGAAAATGATGATGCAGGGTCTGGACCGTCAGTGGAGATGACTGCTAGACCAAAGCAATGCATCAGAAGGCCTGTGAGACCGATTGAGGAAATGTTAAACTAACTATGAGTAACGTTTTGCCCGATAGGGGAAGATGTTGTGTCTAGCAAGGGCCCGGTTTTTGTTTTGCCAGATAGGGGAAGATGTTGTGTCCAGCAAGGGCACGGTTAATGCAGAAATGAGGAGCCTCGTCATGCATTTCCTGGACCAATAAGAATGCACGCTCTCACGCATGCCAAATAGTGTTTTGCCGTGTTCCCCGCAGAAAGAAAGAGAAAGTGGATAAAGAAACATCTCTTTCTCATGGTGTCTGTGTCCCTCATATCGGCGTGCGTTCTCGTGGTGGCAGTTAGGGTCAGCAATAGCCCAACCAAAAGTGAGACACAAAAGAAATAAACTGCCGGAGCACAAGACATAAGGCGCAAAAAAGAGAGATGTTGTGAAAAAGAGAGAGTGAGAAAGGGACAAAGTGTATATGAGGGGGTTAGAGAGAGGGAGAGACACAGAGAGAAAGAGAGAGAGAACAAGACATAGACGTATTCAAAATATACAGAATGAGTACTCGAGTAAGTAGGTGTAATGCTCCTAAACTGAATGCGTGATCATGAGAATATATCAGTAGCACACATGCCATTGTATTTTTCAGTCTAACCCCCCTGGCTTTCAGGATAATATGAGGTGTGTCAGTATATGTACTCCATCAAATATTGGAGTGCTTAATTTAGTTAAGAAGAAGGATGTTCATTCTAAGCGAGATGAAGCACGTTTTCTCTGACACTTGAATAACACCCCTGTAGAACAACTACCAGCATATTCCGATTTGGGGCTGACGTTTGCAGTATCAGGCTCAGTGTGACCACATATTTCAATAGCATTCTAACACGCACAACTGGAAAAGTCGGAGGACTGCCTAGATTGTTTTCTGTCAAGAAAACAAAAGGACATTCAAAATGTCAGTCACAGCTACATGGACTGCGTACACCATGTTCTGCCCTGATGCTAGAATGTGAAGCACAATCACACAAGGCAGAGATGGAACGCGATTCACTTATAAATACTGAATTCAACGGATAAGCAGATGGAACACCCTAATGTATCAAATGCATTCCATGCAGTTAATATCCAGATCTGTCAATCAGGATCTTCTGAAACGTATGCAACAAGTGTTGGTAGTTATCAGCATTTCTGTAAATCCTATTGGCTTACTTAGCCAGGCACCATCGTCCTAGGTGCCCGATCACTCCTTTTTGCCTGATAAACTTACCTAAACTGGCACACATTCTTTGCTTTTGATCCGGCACCCTAAATTCAGTGCATGCTCGGACCCTACATTTATGGCATGCGATCTCCACTCCCTTGCGCTGTCTGTGTTGCTTTCATAGCGTGCAGGTGGGATGACCATCATAAAATGAAAGTGTTAGCAAAAGTGTACTTATGTTTCATTTTCATGGCAAGCCATGTTGGGATATAGTGTTGTGTTGAGATTGTTTTTCAAGTTTTCACCCTATGCGCTTAGCACTCCAAAACCTAGCTTGTTTCCTTAATCTAATGCATGGGAAGAGAACTCGAGCTTCTGGGCCTATTGGTGTTGGTATTGGGTATTCCTCAGGCTACACTACTTAATTATGAAATCACCTTTCTTAATGTAGACTCCATGGTGGAAACTGTTCCTGAACATTTTGGATTCATTGGGCCTCATTACAAGTTTGATGGTAGCCTTGCCGGTAAAACAGGCAGGCTGCCGCCAAACTTGCAAATGTTTCCAGTCCCTGGCAATGGGAAATTACAGGGCCATTACAACTCTGGTGGACCCTGTATTTCCCCATTGCCAGGGGCAAGAAACTTTTACTCCCCATTCCCTTCGAGCCCCATAGGGCTCAATGGAAATGGGGAGGTGGGTAGCACTGGCACCATTCAGAATGGTGCCGGTGGTACCCGCAGTGTCTGCTCGCGGGTGCCAGTACGACCGCCAGGTCAGACCTGGCAGGCGGCAAGGCATCCGCAAGCAGAACTCCTAGTTTGCCGGTCCCGTAACAACGGTACCAGCAAGTTTACCAGTACCGTTGTTACCGGACCGGCCAACTTGTAATGAAGTCCTTTGTCTCTGATATATCTTAGACCTCCTGGACTTCACAATTGAGCATGCGCATAGAATTCAGCGTGACGAGTTGTATGATTTGACCTCAAGAAGTTTGTTCGTTTCAACCAGAATAGAATAAGGTATTTGTAAATCAGTTGCTCCAGAATTTAGTTGACATCTTGTGGGATAAAGGAGTGGGAATATTTCTATTAATCTGTCTTTATTGGCAAATATTAGGTCAACATGAGATGAAACCTGTTTGTTCTAAATCATTAAGGAATTTTAACAAGACAGACCACAGTGGTTTTCTTCTGTTCTACAGGGATCCATCTGTGAGCCATAGGATAGGATGAGTTACAAAACATGTTTTGAACAGGAGGCAAACGGATTTGACTCAACAGATATTATATAAAAATAAATTGACTTTTTGCTTTGATGTCATTTTTAAGAAATTCTCTACACAGGCAATCTTTTTTGAGTTATTTCAACAATACATCAGGTTAGGTCATTGGATAAATCTCATCTACATCAGTACTGGAGAGATAGTGAAACACATCATGACTCACATTCTTTGATAACACCCCATATGGCAATATCTCTGCCTTGCCGCATACCCTAAAACAACAAACAACAGGTAGACAAGATATGGGCCTCATTATGAGGTCCCTGTGCCAGTACAAATGCTGGAAAGATTTTCGGTAATACCGGCACCAGCATTTTTACTGGGCCGGAGAAATCCGGGTTTGCCGGTGGGGGCGCTAATATACCAGCATGCCTGACATGCAGGTATATCAGGCCCCTACTGGCAAAGAAATGCCGGTATCACTGGCACTGGTACTACTGGTGCCAGTATTTCTGGAAATCCCATCCCATGGAGTCCTATGGGACTCCATGAAATGGGAATTTACAGCTGTCTCCGCCAACCGTAATATCCTGGTAACACCAAGAAATCAGGTGGCAGAGACGGTAGCGGCAGTTTCTTATAATGAGCCCCATGGGCACAGTCAGGCACTAGAAAATAAATGAGAGATAAGGACATATTGAGGTGCATAAAAAGGTGTGGGGGAGGAGGAGACAAGGGATTTGCATGTATGGATGTACTACCAGCTGTCACGACCACTGGCTCAAGGACACAGGTACAACACCCCCAAGTAGTGGGTGACATGGGTCACTGCCAAAGAATGCCCCAATTTATATCCCTACGGGACACACAAACACAGGGGGTCCGGCAGGACTCATTCTTGGTGCCTCTGGCGCCAGGTTAATGTGAAGAATTAACATGGGACTACTTTATTTCTATTCAGGCTGCTTTATTCCAGGCCTTTTACACGTGCATGCTTCTGGGTGTCACTTCTCAGGCCCAGCATCACGTGTAAGCTGCTTGGTGTGGCTGGGTGTGGCAGGCAGGCCAGGCTAATGGGCGTGGCCCAAAAGCTCAGCTATATAAGCTGCTCCGTCCTCAAGGCCCTTGCTTTGCGTTACCTTGCACTCAGATGCAATGTGACGCTCACCGCCGCATGAACCTGCAGATACCTCCTGGAATCTGACGGTTCCGTTCCTGACATCGCTCCACGGCAGTACTGCAATTCATCTCCTTGAATCCGACGATCCTGATTCTGACATTGCTCCACGGCAGTCTTCTTTCACAAACTCTCTTGCTGCAAAGGAAGACAAAAGACAAGGTTAGAACATTTAACCATCGGAGAACTGCGCTGAATTTAAAACATGCGTGCATCCCTACGAGTCAGCCTACCTGTTACCGTCAGCCACTGGTCCTGTTCCTCATAACTCCGGCTGCCACCATCGAACTCAGTAACTACTGGTCCATACCTCCACCTGCACGGGAAGAGAACAAACGAACAGGGTTAAGGAAGGAACAGACAATAACACACAGAACGAACACCATAATGAGGAAACAACCGGTAAGAGGAAAACAAATAATACAAAATGCAAACAAGAGCGGGCTGAAAAGGAACATACAAGGGAAGACAAACAAGAACATTACTTACCTAAAGAGCAGTGGTTAGTCGCACCAGGACTGGACTACCGCCCGTATAGTACCAGTGAAGGAACTCGGTCCTCGACGATCAAGCGCCCCTGCCAGAAGTAGCAGGATGGACATTAATAACCAGGAGCGTGTCTAAGAAGCACCTTCCCACCATTGCAGCCATCAGTACAGAAGGGGACCACAAGTCCAGGACAAGCCACTTCCCTGGGAGGGCTGCAACCGTCCCCCAACACACCAGCAGAGACCAGATTAGTGTAACAGAATGCGAAGCCTCCCACGAACCTCTGCCTGGGCATAATGAAAATGACGGAAACTGGCCAGTTGGCCAAATTGCCTGGGGAGCTACGGGCTGAAGTACATGCTTCAAGACAAGACACCAATGCTCTGAGGTGGGAATTAATCGTGAATTGGGAGCGTTCAGATGATCTAGCAAGACAGGTGCTCCAGACACAGGCCGGCCAAGCACCCCTGCCCGGTTTTGCACCTCCTGTTGCAACCTCACAATCTGCACCGGTACAGGTTGTCCTTCCAGGGGCAATTCCTCTGGCCCCTCAAGAACGCTTTACAGGCAACCCCAATAAGTACACCATTTTTATGAACCAATGACGTCTAAATTTCTTGTGGAGCCCTGGGGCATTCCCCAACAAACAATCAAGAGTGGCATTTGTGCTCTCGTATCTGGGAGGTAGTGCAGTGGACTGGTCAATACCCTTGGTGAACCGGGATGATTCTTTGCTTCGAGACTTTGGGGGTTTTCAGCACGAAATTAAGAAGCTGTTCACTCGACACACTCGAGGTCAAGCCCTGGACAACGAGCTGTTATCACTCCGGCAGGTCAATCAAGACATATTGACATATATCACCTCCTTCAATTGCCTCATAGCCGGAATAAAACTGGCCAGAGGGGAAGAGGACTACGCTATTCTATTGGCGTCTGCAACGGGAACTAAAGGATGTGTTAGCCCAAGTTGTGAATCCTCCCAAAGGATGTGCAGAATACACCGACTTAACAGTGCAACTAGACCATAGGTTACAGGACCTGAAAACTGACCGAGTGAATTGGGAGGGACGATCGGTCCACGTACGGCCCCGTGAAGCTTAAACTAAACCACAAGATCTGCCTGAACCAATGCAAATCGGAGGCTTGCGGAGCCCTCTCACCAAGGCAGATAGGGAGAAAAGGAGACAGCAGCAGCTTTGCTTGTACTGTGGTAAGGCTGGACACTTTCTCCAGGATTGCCCAGTGAAACCACCTAGAAAGATGGTCGGGGCAACTGACAAAGCTGAAGAAGAACATGACTCAGAAAACTCCAATTCCCGGCAAGCATAGGGGTCCACTTGTCGAGCGGTAAGAAGGAACCTTTAAAGACCTCACACCTAGTCATTCCTGTGCTCTTGGTCGACCATAAGCAACTGTCAAAGATACATGCCTTGGAGGCGTACACAGACAGTGGAGCTGTGGGCAATTACATCGATCAAGATCTGGCCAACCGGATAGGTCTCCCTCTCCGACAGAAGCGGATATCAGAAAACGTCACAGCAGTTAATGGATCTCAGCTGTCTTCCGGCCCTGTGACGCACCACACAGAGAAAGTCACCCTTCTGTGTCAGGACGGCCACCGGGAGGACCTCACCTTTGATCTCATTAGTGCCCACCAGTTCCAGATGATCCTGGGTATGCCCTGGCTAGAGACCCACAACCCTAAGATTGACTGGGGTACACGAGTTCTGACCTTCCGTCCAGACTCTGCAGGCATCTGTTATTGCAAAGAATCCCCTTCAAAAGGCTTAATGGAACCAGGACCGAAGGAGGGAACCACGCTGAGCTTAACCAGATCACTACCACCTGAATACATGGACTACCTAGATGTTTTGCAGAAGGAGCAGGCGAACACTCTACCCCCACACAGGCCATACGACTGCCAGATAGATCTAGTACCGGGTGCACCAGTTCCCTGCAGTCAGATCTATGCCCTAACTGAACAGAAGAATCAGCACTTAAGGACCTACCTTGATCAATATCTAGCAAACGGCTTCATACGCCCGTCCAAGTCACCTGCAGCCACGCCCCTCTTTTTCATACCCAAGAAAGAGGGGGACTTCAGAACTTGCATTTACTACCGATCACTCAACCAAATCACGGTGAAAAACTGGTACCCGTTTTTGCTCATCCCCGAACTCATGGATCAAGTTAAAGACACCCAAATTTAAACAAAATTGGGCCTAAGAGGGGCCTACCATCTAATAAGAGTTAAAAAAGGGGATGAATGGAAAACGGCTTTTTGCACAAAATATGGCCTGTATGAATACCAGGTTATGCCCTTTGGGCTCTGTAGCGAACCTGCAGTGTTTCAATTCTTCATGAATGACGTGCTCCGCGAGCTGTTGCACGTCTGTGCAGTAGTATACATTGATGACATTCTGATTTACTCAGCGACAAAAAGGACCACATCTGTCATGATGCCTACCCCCGGAGCACCAGGCCATGCCTATCACCCCCAGGAGCAGGCATCATGCCCCCGGGTAAAAGCCCAGCGGCCCCTTATAGGGGCTCTTTGGACTCTGTCCTGGCGCCGTTGGCGCCAGGCTCATGTTGGACATCAGTCCTGGCGCCATAGGCGCCAGGCTCATAAAGGAAGGTGTTTTGTGCACTTACCTGATGCAGACCATGCTGCAAGATTCAGGCCTCCCTGAGACCTGAAAGGGACTATTTTTTTCATTGGGACTATTTTGCCACTCGGGCGTGGCCAGGGAAGGATACTTACCTGGAACTACTTTGGGGGTTATTTAAGCCACGCCCAGACAGTAGCTCACGCTTCGCGTTGTTCTGCATCCAAGCAGCTGAACGCTCACCGTGTCTGCTCCTGCATCTGGTCTCCAGCCATGCCCACCTCGATCCTGGAACAACTGTAAGGAAAGAAGAGAAGAGAAAGGTGAAAACCAAGAATTTCATCAAACTTCTTACCTGCATCCGGAACCTCCACGCCAGCGTTCCTGAAAAAAGACTTTCATTTAAAAGCACCGCGTTGCTCGCTGCAGCGCCGCACTTCTCTCACCTGTCCTCGGGAGTTCTTCTGGCTCCGCAGCGACTTCCTGCACCGGTCGCCACATCTCTGCGCCTAGGGGAGAGAAGAAGAGACAAAAGGTGAGCAGAAGGAACATATGAAGAAAGCTTAATTTTCCGTCATAACACTTACCGGTCTTCTGTTGGTGGACCATTCCTCATTTCGGGTCGGCGCCGCTTCGTTGGCAGGTACCGCACCCCGGCCCCTATGGGGAAAGGACAAAAGACATTACTGGGGGAATATAAAGACATTAAGAGGGATCGCCCTCATCGCTAACTCACCTGAGTTTACCATCGGCAATTCAATCCCTCAACGCATCGCCTTCATTCTGCACCTGAAATAAAGGACAGATCACAGGTTAGGAAGGCAACAGAAAAGGAGGCTCAACACTTGAACTTTTGTAATCTTCATACTTACGGCGTTCCGCTCGGAAAAGTCAAGTGGATTTTGCCAGCGCCATTCTGAAAACCAGTGAAGTAACTGGACAAACACGCGCCCCTGCACCAGAAGCAGGATGGAGAGTTCATCCTTTCAAACCATAAGGTGAGCTTCAACCGGGGATTTCAGAGGAAGTTAGAGAGGAACGAAAGGAGGAAGGGGGAAGCAAGCACACTATTCTGCAGACTGTTAATCCCCTTTCTCATCTGCAGAAGGATATTCCTACTGGCCAGACAAGCAAGATTTGAGGGTACTGTTCAGTCGGTGTTCCGAGTTCTGCGCATCTTGCAACCCAGACTAGACCAGCGCCTCCGTGGGAGTCAGGTGAGCGTTACAGAACACGGAGCCTTCCTACAAATTCCCACCCAGGCGCTATGGAAACTTCTGAGACTGATCAGTTGGCCCAACTACTGGGGGAATTACGGGCCGAAGTGCACGCCGCTCGTCAAGAGACTAATGCTCTCAGGAGGGAAGTGATTGTATCAAAGGAAAGAACTGATGACCTGGCTAGACAGTTTTTGCAAGGTCAAGCTGGACACACTCCTCTACCCGGTTCCGGGGGGAACCCCACTCCTGTGGTTCCCAGTAACCCTGTGCAGATTAATCTACCTGGAAACATGCCGTTGGCCCCACCCGAACGCTTTGCTGGGGTCCCCAAATGATTTGCCGTATTCATGAATCAGTGTCGTTTGCACTTCCTATGCAGACCTGGGGCCTTCCCTAATGACCAGACCAAGGTAGCCTTTGTATTGTCATATCTCAGCAGCTGTGCTGCCGATTGGTCAGTTCCACTGGTTACTCAAAATGACCCGATTCTCTGTGATTTTCAAGGATTTCAAGCAAGCATGGAAAGGTTATTTGCTCGACACTCTCAGGGGCAGGCTCTGGATGACGAACTCCTATCCCTGCGGCAGGGCAGTCAGGACCTCCTATCCTACATTGCAACCTTTAATAGACTAATTGTGGAAACTGGGTGGCCAGAGGATAAAAGAATCACGTTATTTTATCGAGGTCTACGCGGAGAACTTAAGGATTTCCTGGCCCAAGTTGTAAATCCGCCCCAAGAATGCACAGAATATATAGACTTAGTGGTCCAATTGGATCACAGACTTCAAAACAGAAAAGTAGATTGGTCCAAGTTTGAGACCCGGGTGTTGGTCAAGACCCACGCTAACCCCAAGGGTTCTGATGTCTCTGAGCCTATGCAAATCGGAGGGGTTAAAGGACCTTTAACTCAAAAAGAACGTGAAAGAAGACAGCAGATGCAATTATGTCTTTATTGTGGGTCCTCTGGACACTTTCTACGAGATTGCCCGGCAAAACCGCCAAAGAAGGTGGTAGGAGCCGCTGACAAAAACCATGAAGACTCTGTTTCGGGAAACGACCACGCCCGACAAGCGTAGGGGTCCGCTTGCCGAGCTTGAAAACTAACTCTCAGACCTCGCATTTCATTGTGCCAATGGTCCTTGTAGATCCGGAACAGCCTAAGTGGTTGCATGCAATAAAGGCAAACATCGATAGTGGGGCTATAGGAAATTATGTGGATCGTGAATTGGTCTCTAGGATTAACCTCCCTCTGCGTCCTAAAACCAGCAAAGATGTCATCACCACAGTCGATGGAACCGAAATTGCCTCTGGACCGGTAACACATTCCACTGCTGAGGTGACACTTATAGGTCCGGACGGCCATCGGGAGGCAGTTGTGTTTGATGTAATCAAGGCTCCACAGTTTCAGGTTATTCTCGGAATCCCTTGGTTAGAGACACATAATCCTCAAATTGATTGGCGAGCGAAGAGAATAACCTTCCCGGATTGTGCACAAACCTGCTACCCAGAAAATCTGAAGATCAGTCTAGCGTCTGTAACCTCTTTCTCCATGCAACTACCTCCGGAATACCAAGACTTTCAGGACGTCTTCCAAAAGGAACAGGCCAACACGTTACATCCCTACAGATCGTACGATTGCCAAATCGATCTGGTGCCCGGTGCACAACCCCCTTGTAGCAGGATTTATGCCCTTACTGAACCTGAGAATTTGCATTTGAGACAATATTTAGATCAATACCTAGCCAATGATTTCATTCGCCCGTCAAAGTCTCCGGCATCCTCGGGTTTGTTCTTTGTGCCCAAAAAAGAAGGCGACCTTAGAACTTGTATCGACTACCGCGCATTGAACCAGATAGCTGTTAAAAACCGTTACCCTCTGCCTCTGATCCCTGAACTTCTTGACCAGGTGAAGGACGCTTGCGTATACACCAAGTTAGATTTCCGGGGGGCTTATCATCTGGTGCGAGTAAAAGAAGGCGACGAATGGAAAACGGCCTTCCGTACAAAATATGGATTATTCGAATACCAGGTGATGCCTTTCAGGTTGTGCAACGCGCCTGCTGCCTTCCAATTCTTCATGAACGATGTCCTTCGGGAACTCATCGATGTTTGTGTTGTCGTATATATTGATGACATTCTTGTGTACTCCTCTTAGGAATCTGATCACAGAAAGCATGTCAGGGCCGTCCTTGAGAAACTGTGCCAGCACAAACTGTTTGCAAAGCTGGAAAAGTGCTTTTCCATACCACCGAGGTTGAGTTTCTTGGATTCATCCTGACACCTAAAGGGGTCCGAATGGACTCACAAAAAGTGGATGCCATCCTCAAATGACCATCACCTAGTTTGGTGAAAGGTGTCCAAAGCATGCTTCGTTTTGCTAATTTTTATCGCAGATTTATCCCGGAATTTTCACATGTGGTACAACCCATCACTGCACTCTTGCGAAAAAATAAACACTTCGAATGGACCGAGGAAGCCGAACAGGCCTTTCAGGAATTGAAAGCTAAATTCACGTCTGCACCTATTTTGAAGCACCCGCGTCCCGATCTCCCCCTTATATAGTCGAAACCGACACGTCCAGCTTAGCCATGGGAGCTGTCCTGTCTCAGAGAGACCCTGAAACCAACCAACTGCACCCCGTAGCATTTTGGTCCAGAAAGTTCTCGCCGCCTGAGGTAAATTATGCAATCACCGACAAGGAATTATTAGCCATTAAGTCCGCCTTTAAGGCTTGGCGGGATTATCTTCTTGGCGCCAGGCATACCATCACCGTGATTACTGATCAACGAAACTTACAATATTTAAAAACTGCCAAGGCTCAATCGTCACGTCAGCTCCGATGGGCTTTGTTCTTTGCTGAGTTCGATTTTGTAATCACTTACCGCCCCGGCTGTAAGAATGGCAAAGCGGACGCGCTATCTCGAATAGGAATGGGAGAAATAGACACAAACTCAGAACCTGTGCCAATAATTCCTGAACAAAGAATATTGGGGATGACCTCTTTACAAACCCTTGAAGACATTCAAGCACGGGTAAAACAACTCCTGGACTCTACAGCCTTGCAGGATTGGATCCAAAGGGGGTCTTACTTTTCGGTCAACGATGGCCTACCTTACTTCCAAGGACGCTTATTTCTGCCAGAAAAGGAATTGCAAGAACTGGTTATTTCCCGTCATCATGATACCCTGATGGAAGGACATCCTGCCATTGCCAAAACTGAGGAAAAAATTAAACGACAATTCTGGTGGCCTTCCTGGCGAAAGGATATTAAATCTTTCGTGATGTCCTGTGGAGTTTGCGCCCAAAACAAAGGCCAAAAGACAAAACCCGCCGGTCTTCTTCAGCCTTTAGACATTCCACCAGCACCTTGGCACACCTTGTCAGTAGATTTTATCACGGACCTTCCCCCTTGTAATGGATACAATACTATTCTGGTTGTGGTGGATTTATTTTCCAAGATGGCCCATTTTATTCCGTTGAATGGATTACCTTCAGCTTCTGTCCTAGCCAAGGAATTCCTCGAAAATATCATCCGTTTGCATGGATTCCCGTCAATACTAGTCTCCGACCGGGGGAAGCCAGTTTATTTCTCATTTTTGGAGAAAGTGTTGTCAACTGGCACAAATCTACGTAAGACTCTCAACCAGCCACCACCCACAGACCGATGGTCAGACGGAGAGAACAAACCAGACCCTTGAACAATACCTACGATGTATGTTGCACCAATCGGAGGGTAATTGGAAGGATATTTTATGGGTGGCCGAATATGCATACAATAACTCGGTACACTCTGGAACTGGACAAAGCCCCTTTTATACCCTATATGGACATCACCCTCGTACTTCAGACCTGGACTCACCTCTGAGCCTTGATATGCCCGCAGTGGACCATTTGCATTCCACGATAACTCAAGCCTTCAAGGATGCAACTGCACATTTGCAACAAGCGAAAGGGAAATACAAAAAAAATGCGGATCTGCATCGGAGTGAGGCGCCTCCATACCAAATGGGGGATCAAGTATGGTTGGCTACCAAACACTTATTGCTCAAGGGACCTCAAACTTTTAATCCAAGGTATTTGGACCCTTACTCGATCAAAGCTATAATTAACCCAGTGGCAGTCAAGCTCGATCTACCAGCTAACATGCGGATTCACCCCGTTTTTCATGTATCACTTTTGAAACCAGTGCAACCAGGAACCAGATTAATAAAGCCACCAGAACCAATCCAGATAGATGGGGAGCCTGAATTCGAGGTGAAGAACATTTTGGATTCTAAGATCTCAAAATCAAAACTTTTATAATTGATTGGAAAGGGTACGGGCCTCAGGAAAGGTCTTGGGAACCCAGCGACCACGTACATGCACCTCGGCTGGTAAAAAGGTTCCATCGGAATTTCCCAAACAAACTGAAACCTCCAGAGGGAACGACCTTGGGAGGGGCCTTGGGGGGAAGTGCTGTCATGATGCCTACCCCCGGAGCACCAGTCCAAGCCCAGCACCCCCTGGGAGCAGGCATCATGCGCCCGGGTAAAAGCCCAGCTGCCCCTTATAGGGGCTCTTTGGACTCTGTCCTGGCGCCGTTGGCGCCAGGCTCATGTTGGACATCAGTCCTGGCGCCATAGGCGCCAGGCTCATAAAGGAAGGTGTTTTGTGCACTTACCTGATGCAGACCATGCTGCAAGATTCAGGCCTCCCTGAGACCTGAAAGGGACTATTTTTTTCATTGGGACTATTTTGCCACTCGGGCGTGGCCAGCGAAGGATTCCTACATGGAACTACTTTGGGGGCTATTTAAGCCACGGCCAGACAGTAGCTCACGCTTCGCGTTGTTCTGCATCCAAGCAGCTGAACGCTCACCGTCTCTGCTCCTGCATCTGGTCTCCAGCCACGCCCGCCTCGATCCTGGAACACCTGTAAGGAAAGAAGAGAAGATAAAGGTGAAAACCAAGAATTTCATCAAACTTCTTACCTGCATCCGGAACCTCCACGCCAGCGTTCCTGAGAAAAGACTTTCATTTAAAAGCACTGTGTTGCTCACTGCAGCGCCACGCTTCACTCACCTGTCCTCGGGAGTTCTTCTGGCTCCACCGCGACTGCCTGCACCGGTCGCCACATCTCTGTGCCTAGGGGAGAGAAGAAGAGACAAATGGTGAGCAGAAGGAACATATGAGGAAAGCCTAATTTTTCGCCATAACTAACACTTACCGGTCTTCGGTTGGTGGACCATTCCTCATCTCGGGTCGGCGCCGCTTCGTTGGCAGGTACCGCACCCCGGCCCCTATGGGGAAAGGACAAAAGACATTAAGAGGGATCGCCCCCATCGCTAACTCACCTGAGTTTACCATCGGCAATTCAATCCCTCAACGCATCGCCTTCATTCTGCACCTGAAATAAAGGACAGATCACAGGTTAGGAAGGCAACAGAAAAGGAGGCTCAACACTTGAACTTTTGTAATCTTCATACTTACGGCGTTCCGCTCGGAAAAGTCAAGTGATTTTTGCCAGCGCCATTCTGAAACCCAGTGAAGTAACTGGAGAAACACGCGCCCCTGCACCAGAAGCAGGATGGAGAGTTCATCCTCATCCTTTCAAACCATAAGGTGAGCTTCAACCGGGGATTTCGGAGGAAGTTAGAGAGGAACGAAGGGGGGAAGGGGGGAGCAAGCACACTATTCTGCAGACTGTTAATCCCCTTTCTCATCTGCAGAAGGATATTCTTACTGGCCAGACAAGCAAGATTTGAGGGTCCTGTTCAGTCGGTGTTCCAAGTTCTGCGCATCTTGCAACGCAGACAATACCAGCGCCTCCGTGGGAGTCAGGTGGGAGTCAGGTGAGCGTTACAACATCAAAAATGTCCGAGCAGTCCTGGAAAAACTCTGGCAACATTGGCTATACACCAAATTGGAAAAATGTTTTTTCCATATAGCAGGAGTAGAATTCCTCAGATACGTTCTCACCTCTCGAGGCCTACGCATGGACACACACAAGGTAGACGCTATCCTTAACTGGCCCTCACCGATATCCACAAAAGGGGTCCAGAGTGTGCTTGGGTTCGCCAATTTTTACTGCCGTTTTATCCCAGGGTTCTCCCAAATCGTCCACCCAATCACCTCCTTGTTGAGGAAGCATAAACAGTTCAACTGGTCTGCAGAGGCAGAAGAAGCCTTCCAGAAATTGAAACAGGCATTCACTACATCGCTGATTCTGCGACACCCCCGACCAGAACTACCATACCTGGTCGAAACCAATGCCTCCAACATAGCGATGGGAGCAGTTCTGTCACAACGGGATCCCGACACCGGGCAAACTGCATCCTGTGGTGTTCTGGTCACGCAAGTTCTCCGCCCCTGAGTTAAACTACGCAATCACAAACAAAGAGTTACTAGCGATCAAGGCGGCATTTAAGCACTGGAGGCATAACCTTTTAGGATAGTAGATGGAGAACCAGAATTTGAAGTCAGGAATATCTTAGTCTCCAAAGTGGTTCGATCTAAGCTATACTATCTTATAGACTGGAAAGGTTATGGACCCCAAGACCGGACCTGGGAACCCAGTGAGTGTGTCCGTGCTCCTCGGTTAATCAGACGTTTTCATCTCAATAATCCAACCAAATCGGGTCCAGATCTAGTGAGAGAACCACCCTTGAGAGGGGCCTTGAGGGGGAGTGTTGTCATGACCACTGGCCCAAGGACACAAGTGCAACACCCCCAAGTAGTGGGTGACACGGATCACTGCCAAAGAATGCCCCATTTATGTCCCTATGGGACACACAAACATAGGGGGCCTGGCTGGACTCTGTCCTGGTGCCTCTGGCACCAGGCTCATGTGAAGAATTAACATGGGACTACTTTATTTCTATTCAGGCCGCTTTATTCCAGGCCTTTTTCATGTGCATGCTTCTGGGTGTGACTTCTCAGACCCAGCTTCACGTGTAACGTGTGGGTGTGGCTGGGTGTTTCAGGCAGGCCAAGCTAATAGGTGTGCCCAAAAGCTCAGCTATATAAACTGCTCTGTCCTTGAGGCCCTTGCTTCACATTACCTTGCACTCAGATGCAACCCGACACTCGCCGCCGCATGTACCTGCAGATACTGACCTCCTGGAATCCGACGGTCCTGTTCCTGACATCGCTCCATGGCAGTACTGCAATTCATCTCTTGGAATCTGACGATCCAGATTCTGACATCGCTGCACAGCAGTCTTCTTGCACGAACTTGCTCACTGCAAAGGAAGACAAAAGACAAGGTTAGAACATTTCACCATCGGAGAACCGGGCTGCATTTAAAACATGTGCGCATCCTTATGAGTCAGCCTACCTGTTACCAGCAGCCGCTGGTCCCAATCCTCATCACTGTGGCTGCCGCCATCGGACTCAGTAACTACAGGTCCATACCGCCACCTGCATGGGAAGAGAACAAAAGGACAGGGTTAAGGAAGGAACAAACAATAACACACAGAATGAACACCATAATGAGTAAACAAACGGTAACAGGCAAACGATTAGTACGGAATGCAAAGAAGAACAGGCTGAAAACGAACACGCAAGGGAAGACAAACAAGAACATTACTTACCTAAAGAGGAGTGGTTAGTCGCAGCAGGACTGGACTAATGCCCATATAGGATCAGTGAAGGAACTCGGTACTCGACGATCAAGCACCCCTGCTAGAAGTAACAGGACGGAGAGCCCACAGACATTAATAACCAGGAGCGGCCCTAAGAAGCACCATCCCGCCATCGCAGCGATCAGTACAGAAGGGGAACGCAAGTCCAGGACAAGCCACATACCTGGGAGGGCTGCAACTGTGCCCCAATGCCCCGCAGAGACTAGGTGAGCGTACACAAACTGAATGCTAGCGTTGTAGTAGTTGTTGAACCTCAGACCTGTAGAGGAGGTCCCAAAGAAAACATGCACTCCAATCGTCCATTTTGAAGTACCAGGAACGTTCACACCGATATATGTGTGTGACGTATGATGAGCAAATAAACCAGCAGAGAGCCGCAGTAGGACTCTGCCCCATGCCTATCAGAAGAACAGCACCTAGTGAAGTACCAATACCAAGAAAACCATGGACAGTAAGGTATCCATTGAGGAAACCCTACCAACAAAGGAGAAAAAATGAAGATTACCCAAGCACAGTCCAGAGGAAACCAAAAAGGTCTTAATGGAAGATGAATGATGATGTCACAAGAACCCGGACTGACTCACAGATAGAAGAAATGACGACCAGAGAATGACACAGGGCCTCATCACGAGTTGAGTGGTAATGCCAGCAGTATTACGACCAGCGCTATTAGCCCTACTGCCAAACCCCCCAGCGCTATTAGCGCCGGATCACGGGTTTGGCGAAATGGTTAGTGCCCATTCCTAATTGGGCCCAGTGGGAAATTTTCCTGCTAATTCCGGCGGCGGATTTCCCGCCCGCAGTATTAGTGCCAAAAATCAGCAAAATTGCAGCAGATTTGCCCCCAGTTCAGAGCTGGGGGAAATCCGTCAAGACCGTGATTTAGCAGACCCTTAAATGCGGCAGTAGTAGCGTTACCGCTGCATTTAAGGGTTACCGCCAAACTTGTGATGAAGCCAAAAGAGAAGAAATGCCATGAAAAAGGATATCATGAACCTAAAGTGAAAGGACGATGTCGAAATGCAAAGAAGTTTAAGCTGTAAGCAAGATGAAGATAGTGACCAGTTTACACCTATAAATATGCTTGAAACCACAAGAAAGCTAAGAAAACAGTGCGGCTTGCTATGCTTAGTAGAAGAATAGTGCGCCAAGCGCCATTATACATAATCTACCTCAAAATAAAGCACAGTATTATAAGTGTATTTCTACTATGCACAAGAAGCAGAATCAACCCAGGTTACTAAAGGCCAAATGAGAACAGATTAATATTTAGCAAAACGAGGAGAGATGGCTGAATCGAAACTCAGCAGAGGTGACTCGTGGCAGGTAAGCCAAAGTCATACTAATAAAAGAAGTGAACAGTAGCTACCTATAATTGAAACTAAGAACATAATATCCTGCCTCTGAAAGGTTGAGATAAGAAGACGTAGGCAGGTGGCAGGCTAAATGAGAATCAAATACACAAATTGAGAGAAAAGAGACAAATTCACGGTGTGGGAATCACGTGACCAGGTGAGCAAGAAGAAGCAAGTGTTCACACCTACGCTTGGCACCAGACCAGGAGGAGGTATCAGAACTTTTCCAGACAGAAGATGCAGTCTTGAGGCCAACCATAGTGAACTAATTGACACATGGACACTAAAGTGATGATTGATTGTAACCTTAATCGTAAGAAGGCCAGGTAACTAAGGGGCACCCCGCGCCTGTCCGACCATTCTGTGTGCTGCTAAGCAAAGTGGAAAAAGTATGCATGGGGTTGGTGCCAACCCAATCACAGTGGACCAAATAATATAGGGTCCTATAGTTAGTAGAACCAATGAGACGTCGTAATTTTAGTGACGTCTATAGTAGTCATTTTTGAAGGAAGGGCTTTGATGCCCACCTGACAGAGTTTACCCAATCTACTTACACCCTGACCATATTCAGAAATAGTACCTATAGTAAAGTTACTTTTTCCTAACCAATAGAATTGCATGTTAACCTTTGAGTGTCACACGTCAGTGATGGTGACTTTTGAGTACAAATGTTACAACTTGTATGAAGTTTGTTGGAGTTTGAAGCGAGAAGGACAATCACATCACTGCTGATATCCATGACTCCCCATTTTCTGTACTTATCACTAAATGGACTCCCTTTGCCAAACCATTGAGTTGTCCTTATTGATTGGTGTTGGAGTAATGAATCTGCACCCCATCCATCTCAAGGCTGCAGCTATCTCATCTTAAAGTACTTCTGAGCAAGCCTCGGTTCTATGGGCCAGCCCGGGATCTTGCAATACACTTGGTAGCAGAGATTGATGGTTATCGATTATCGATTACAATAAGACACCTATTGACTGTCGACATAAAGTAACTCTAGGTCTTCAGCAATATCACGAGTCCTTTGCCATTCGGCTGAGTAGACTGTGAAGCTCCCCGTAGACAGTGGTAGTGTAAGAAATAAACCTGCAGGACAGGTCTGAAGGGACCTGTGTTTCCCCACGTAACCCCTTCCCATTCCTACGGGCAGCTGAGCGGGAGAAAAGATGAAGGAGGCGGTAACGAAGGCGGTGATCTCGAGAGTCCAGAGAGGAACCATGCGAGCGGTGAATGAAAAAGACTGAGTGTTTTGACAAAAGTGCAAGCTTTAGAACAAGTAAAGGGAAAAGGAAATGGAGGGAGGTGGAGGAAAACAAAATATAGCTAGAAGTAGAGAATAATGCATATATCTAAGGGGAAGGGAATAATGACTCAAGAGTACGAGAAAGGATACCAGGTAGGACACCTGAGAGAAAAGAGAGAGGATTCCAGGGAGGACACCCGAGAAGAGAGAGGATTCACCTTATTCCTGCACTTTAATATAGCGGCTAGAAGTAACGTGTATCTAGGGTCCCAAATAAAAGGGGAACAAATAGGCTACCACAGCGATTAAGACGCTGCAAAAGTGATACGTTTAAACTCCATGTCGGGATAAAATCTAGAGGCAGAGATACATGTGGCCAGCTGGTGTTCGTCTGTCTTACATGTTGTTTGTTGTGACATCATAAGTTGAACATTTTCTTGAGAAGAACTGATTTAAATTTTACGCGATTGAATAACTGAGATATTATAGTATACAAATTAATGTTTTTTGAGTAAAATAGAAGAAATCAAATTTTGGAAGAAAATCTGGATTGGAGCTTGCGATGATTGGTGCTTGCTCAAATTGTGGGAATTGTTTAAAGTAACGTGAAGCATTGACAAGTGTTATATAAGAAGAAAGGGAACAGATTTAAGCATGGAAGACATAACTCCATAGGCACACCTATGCAAACAATTGCCGAAACATGCACCTAAACTGAAAAAATATAGTACAGAGTGGGTTAAGGGGACCACCCACAAAATGTTTATGCCATGGCCACAGGATGAGTCCTTATCTAAAGCTGTTTTGCAACACATGACGACATACTTACATGCCACATACACAGGCAAAAAGTTAGACAAACGCCTAGCTATTCTAGAGCTTTGGAAATGTATGAACAGGGAAAGGAAGAGGAACCGTCACTAGATTAGATACTTAATGTATGTTCAGAGGGGGGTGAGATGCCTACTGCACCACCAGCCCCAGCCAAAAGAAAGATTGAAGAAAATAAAGATGAGGGGTTATACCCGCTGAGAGAACTTAAAGCAGCTACAGGGTATAGCAACCCGGCATATAAGTCACCTACGCAAAGTAGTGATGAGAATCAAAGAAAAGAAAAGGTTAATTATATCACCTCCACAGTCCCAAGGGCCAGGGAGAGACGTGATGATGAAAGAAGGGACCAGACACAGACAAGTGCATCTCTCGATAAGGATGGAAAGGAAGTGAAGATAGAACTGATGAGATAGCATTCGCAAAAAAACGAATGGATGGGAGCGAAAATTCTATTGAAATTTGATGGCAAAGGCATTGATGATACAAAGCAAAGAGAGAGGCTAGATGATGTACAGAGAAAAGAGAAATAGAAAGAAATAAGAGATGAAAGAATAAGAAAAAATGATAGACAAAGGCGAGAACAGCTATATCGCGAAGAGCAAGAAATACAGCTCAATCGCAAACAGAGAGCAGCCAATGATCAAGATAGGCAGCAGCAGTAAAGGTCAGAAGAAGAGCAAATAATACAAGAGAAGAGAATGAAGAGACGAAGGGATGAGGAAATCCGAAGGGCAGATGAACATAGAAATGAAAAGAAAAAGGAAGAAGACAGGGTCAGAGAAGAGGTGAGGAAGAGCAAATAATTCAACGACAATGTAGAACGAAAGCAAAGACAGAGAGCACGCAATCTTGAATATCTGGGAAGAGAGGTTAAAAAACCCGATACCGCGGTAGATTGGGAAGACATCGAAGAATTCTTTCCGGAATATGATTCAGTACCAAGCAAGTCTAGGGCAAATATTGAAGATGACTTTGACACCAGAAGCATCAGAGAAACGATCGATAGGATGTATGATGAAATGGGTCTAGAACAAATACCCCAAAGAGAGGGGTAAAACAAGCACATAGAGAGCACTCAACTTTACGACACTGAGGATGTTTCCCGAAGTAGTGGGAATAGAGAACTATCCCTGGATAGACCAGAAATAAGTAGGAATAAAAAGGACACAAGAAGTGGCACGAGTTGGGAACAGACAATGTCTGACTCAGAAGGAGAGGAGCCTGAGGAAAAAGAGGAAGAGAGGAAGAAGACTCCCAAGGGAGAACGGGATACGATGGTCAGACACTAGCGAGTCTGCACCGAGGACATCGGAATCAGCCACACAGTCAGACAGACATGAAGGAGTATCTCAAGGTCAGAGGGGGGTGTCTCCTCTGCCCTTTGTGAGCAGGCTTAGGACGTTGCCAGGCAGGCGGCGATGCAGAAATATTACCACTGCAATAGATACGAGAACAATGAGAGAAGAAAGAGAGAGCGCTATTCATCCCAATTTCCGTTACTCGAGAAAGGGGGGTGAGACCACAATATATTCCATGGCCACACATGGATCGAGAAAATCTGAAAAATAAGCTTCAAATGCTGACATCGGGATCTGGAAAATGGATACACGAGTTAGAAAAAAATGACAGGAGGAAACACGTTAGCTATAGGGGATATCAAGGGTCTCCTAATTGCCATACTTGGTGAGAGAGCAGACGATGTGTGGACACGGGCAGGTTACCCCGGAGTGACCACAATCAATACCGCGCAGGACGGAGCTCAATTTAACAATTGCAGAGCCGCAGTATGGAAGGCGTTATGGGTGCTGTACCTAGACACTTCTGATATGGGAGCTATAATGACATGTAAAATGACGGAGTCTGAGGATCTTTTAATTTACATACAAAATGTTCAAGACGCATGGTTACTCGAGACTCATGAATCTTGGGGGAAATCTATACCTGTGTTCTACCATATATTGTGCCAAGGGCTGCCAGAGCCAGTACAGAAACAACTCATGAAATTGGTAGGAATCGAGGGGAAACCTTGGTCAGAATTACAGCTGACCATTGCACACTATTGCAGGCTACTACAAGAGAAGAATCACAAAAAGGAACCAACACAAAAGGGTGAGGAAGTGAAATTGGTGCAGAAGAAATTGTCAAAATATGCTCTTGAGGGAGCCAGTATAACTAGCGCAGCTGAATCAAGTCTGCAGCAAGTCAATAATCCACAACAGAATAATCAGGGCAATAAAGGGTTTTACCCAAGGGGAAGAGGATTTAGAGGAAGAGGATGGCAGACCAATCAGGGAGGTTTCCAAAATAATAAAGGAGGTTTTCAAAATATGCAACATGGTAATCAAGATATGTCAAATGGGCAAATGATCTGACCACCGCCAGTATGTTGGTTGTGTGGGATGACAGGGCATTTAGGGCGCACATGCAGAAACCAAGGCATGGTACAGAATAACCAAGGGACAGGAGCAGGCATGGTGAATCCACCTGCGCCTTTACAACAGGGAGTTGCACAGAATCACACAGTGCAGCAACAAGCGCCAGGAGCGCAACACGGGTTGCAACCTCAGAATACAGTGAATTTTCCACAAGGGCAGTCCCAACAGTCACCAGTGAAATTGTCACACACGATGATAACCCTGGAATGGGAAATAACTCTGCCAAGGGTGGAAATCCATCAGCACACAGTGGGTCCAAGCTATATATGGATTAGGACAGCTCACTGGCAACCCTGATGTGTTCTATCATATCAGTGACACCAGACCCTCACCGGGAACCTAGGGTGGATGTTGTTATAGGGGATAAAGAATATTCCTTCTTAGTTGACACAGGTGCAATACACTCGTGTATATGTGAAGGCAAGTTTTCCTTGTCTGGCGAGGCCATAAATACTCAGAGTTTCACAGGAGCTACAAGTCGTGTTCCCTTCACAAATGCACTTCCAGCCTCTATAGGAGAATGTGAAATGAATGTGCCTTTATTATATTTATGACAGACCGGAGTAAACATTTTGGGTTGAGATGTAATGACAAAGTTAAACATGACAATCTCTTTCACGGTGGAGGGCATAGTGTGTTCAACTCCAGGAGTGCACTATTCAAATGTATGCAAAATGATTAGCGCATACGGAGGACACACAGCCATGAGGGCTATACCATTAGAGCCAGAAATATTCACAACGGAATGTGCGTGCTAATGGCAGGACTGCCAGGTCTTACGGACAAAATCATGAGAACCACAGATGAATTTCTGTTTAGACCAAGAATACCGATGCACGAGGAAAAGGGACAAGTATTTCCCTTGATGATACACACAGCAGCAGTATGAGGAAGAATGGCCTTGATAGATGGTTATGATGACGAATGCCGGCAATGGTGCGCAGTAATCGCCATTGAAGAAGGATATTGATTGACTGACGTCACTGATGACGATCTGCTTGAAGAGCAAGCAGATAGGGGAGAGACAATGGTGGAAGTGAGTCTCTCCTTTTGGGTGAGAATGATCAAAAAGATATGTGCCTCAGAGAATGATGCTGGTACGAAACCGTCCTGAATATTTTGATGACGACATGGCCCAGGTGCCTGTCCCATTGTGGACCACAGGAAACTATGACATATCCTATTGAAATGGGTTGGAGAAGTGAAAATCAAACTGAAACCAGGAGCAATTCTACCAAGAGCCCGAAAATATCCCATGTCCAGAGAGGCAGATGAAGGAATTTTTAAGACAATTTCAGCTATGATAGAACAGGGCATCTTTGTGACATCAGAGTGGTCATGTAATACGTCAGTTTACCCTGTGAAGAAAAGTAAAGGAGGGTCTTGGAGGCTAATTCAAGATCTGAGGCCGATAAATGATATTGTTGAAGCCGAGTTCCCTTTAGTCCCGAACCCGGCTACAATTCTATGTGATATACCTGTTGAGGCAAAATATTTCACGGTGATTGACTTGAAAAATGCATTTTTCACAATCCCATTGCACCGTGACTCACAGGATCAGATGTCATTCACATTCAGACAGATGTGTCTGAAAATCACGAGGCTACCCCAAGGGAACTGTGAGTCTCCTTCTATTGTTAACAGAGTCCTGCAGATGAACCTAAGCAATATTGTATTAGAAAGGGTTGTCCTGCAATATGTGGACGACATCTTAATTTGCAGCATGACAGCAATGCAGACACGATTCTGTTCAGCTATTGACTATACTGGCTGAAAAAAGGATATAAGATTGACAAGGAAAAGCTACAATAGTGCCAATGAGAAGTGCTGTACATAGGCCAGTTGATCTCACATGAGGGAAAAAGAGTGACCCAGAAAGGGCTGAAGCCATACTGAACACGGCTATGCAACACACGATAAAACAGATGCAGAGCTTTTTAGGCCTGTACAACTATGTCAGAGCATGGGTCTTCGACTATAGCTCCTACACTAAGCCTTTACTTCAGGCCCTAAAGAAGGCCCACGTGATGTAAGAAAAGATTGAATGGTCTGAGACCATGGAGTAAGGATTTGCTGAATTTAAAAAAGCTATTTGCACAGCACCAGTTTTAGGGATTCCCAATTATGCAGATGATTTTTACCTGTTTTCACACACAAGTGGCAACGTTATGACAGCAGTGCTCACACACAGAACCACATTGGGGTACAAGCCCCTGGCATATTACAGTGGGAATTTGGACCCAGAGATGAAAGGCCAGTTCCTGTGAAAACATAGTTTAGCTGCCGCAGCATTCGCCATAGAGAAGGCTACAACCATTGTAATGGGATGCTCAATGACGTTGTATGTCGAGCACTCACTATTTGCTATCCTTGAGAAATCTAAGGGTACATTGACATCTCACAGAGCTTCTGCTTATGAAGTGATCATATCAAATCCATCGATTAAAGTAGTTTGATGTAAGATTGTGAACCCAGCTATGTTTATAGCAGAGCCAGTCACTGAAGGAGAACCGATCCCTGACTGTGCAAACTATGAGGAATTCTATGATGAGATCCCCAGAGTGAAAGAAAATGCTTTGGTAGAAGGAGAAAGTGTCTTCAAGAATTGATCAAAATGATGGGCAAAGATGTACATGTGTCGCGGTAATGAAACACACCGCAAATGGAGAATTTCGAGTACTCCTTAGTGCACGAATACCATCTCACTATTCAGCACAGGCTGCAGAACTATTGGCGTTGATACTTGCCATTGAGAATCACGCAGGCCAGGAAGTAACGGTGTACAGTGACTCCGCCTATGTGACGTTAACAGTGCATGCAGGCTTAGCGCGCTGGAAAAGGAGGGGCTACCTCCGAGCAGACGGCACACCAGTGTAGCACGCAGCCTTATTGGACAGGCTGATCAAGCCACTACAGCTCCCAGTGGGCATAGCAGTCATGAAATGCGCCGCCCACACAAAAGAGACATATTTTATCACACGTGGAAATCAGGTAGCAGACACGGAAGCCAAACGCATGGCATCCAAAAGTGAGACGATCATGGAAGTAGAAGTCACCCATACCAATGAGAGAATGTTGGTTGCACGAACTACACCTGAAAACTACAACAATCTAGGGCAAACACAGTTGATGGAACTCCAAGGGGAGACACCACAGGAAGAGAAAAATCTTTAGAAATGGCGAGGGTGTTCTTTAAACCCCTCTGATAGTTTGTGGTGACAAGACAGCACTGGTTAACCGGTGATGCCTATAGCCCTGTTAAAATTAGCGCTGGAGCAGTTACATTACCGAGCACACATGACAAAATAGAATCTTGCAGCAACGCTCGCGGAAGACTGGTTCATACCGAATTTAACCAGGCATGTTGCATTTTTTATAGTGAACTGTATAATCTGCCAACAATTCACAGCTAGGCACACATTAAAAGTAATGAGAGGATTCATCCCAGGCCAAATTGGCCTTTTCAGCACTTCATCGTCGATTACGTCGACATGATTCAAGTATGTATTGGGTACAGATACTTAATTGTTGTGGTGTGTCCATTCTCTAGATGGATAGATGCAGGTCCATGTACACACCCAGACTCTACCTGTGCAGCCACATTTGTAGTTCAAGGAGTGTTCCCAAGGTGGGGGGGTGTGTGAAGCCATGAGATCAGATAATGGACCTCACTTTGTAAATGAGACATTCAAACAGATTAGCTTGCTACTTGGTATAAAGCACAAGTTCTCGTCAGTGTATCATCCGCAAGGTAACTGGATCTGTGAGAAGCTCAATGGCTTATTAAAGGAAAGGATATCCAAGTTGAAGCTTACTCTAAGAAGGGGATTGTTGCACTGCCTTCTTTTGGCGCTGTATGTACTGAGGAACCAACCCGGTTCTGACCATCATCCTATGCCACATGACATAGCCACAGGAAGAAGAATGCATACTACCCTGACACCCTGAGATATAGCTAGATGTGATGCCCAGACCACAAGGGAGATCTTAGGGTCTGAAATGAAAAATTACCTGAATTGCATGACATCTTGCCTTACTGTAATTTCAGACCAGCAGCAGCAATGACGAAGAGGGTGCAGGGCAGCACAGAACACAGAAGGAGATACTACTGCAGACACAGCTCAAGGACTTTGTGTACCATCCATTTTCCCTGGCGATAACATCCTTGTAAGGAACCATACGAGGAAAAGGTGGGACAAGCCAAGATTTAACGGTCCCTTTACAGTGGAGGACTGCACTCCTTTCGCAGTGAAACTACAAGGCAGGAGAGCTTGAATTTTCCTGGGCGATATCAAACCCTACATCGGAGAAGGCCCCCTGCCTGCACCCCACCGTGAGGGGACTATGAGCGACAGGGAAGAACCACAGCGCATGCACACGAGATCCATGACGAAGAAAAAGGACACATGGCCAGCCAGAAAAAGACAAGGAACTTTTTGCAAATTGTGGCTTAAAATTGGACGTTTCCTCTGAGCAAAAAAGGGGATAAGGACATAAACTAAGGACACTCTGTGCATCCTAGTTGCAGGGTGAAGAAGAGAATTGCACATATAAGCCTCAACAAAGTCTGTCAAACTTGAACTTTAAATAGAGGCACAATACAACTGTGACGAGGAAAGAATATGCCAAATTTTGATCGAGGACACATACATTGGAAGAAAATACAGTATCCAAACACATTTCACACCAATACCATATTCGGAATTGCTTATGGTGTCCCACAGTAGCAGCATCACCAAAGATGTGGTGACATACTTCGATCTAGTGCTAAGATCATACCCATCATTGGAGGGGCGAATCACCAGTGTCACTGACTTTCTTCAAGATCCCGAAAATGAAAAGACAATAAGATTTCTTACTGTAATTGCCAAACAATTTCTCCTACTTCCTGAGTACAGCGAGGAGAAGCCAAATGTCCCAAGCAGAGAAGGAAGTAAATGAGCTTTTATCAATACATTATTCTTTCGAATAATCGAAGACTGTCCTAATCTTGTCGGAAGAACGGCAGACACACTCACGTTTCTCCGAGACCCAGCAAATACAGAATATCTAAGCCAACTCCTGAATAAAATTGTGATCTTAATTGCACTCCACGCAAACGGACAGTGCAGACATTGTCTACATTGAAGTGAAAGCATACAGTCCTGAACACCAGCAAAACGGGACAGATGTCCCTGTCCCCAGAAGACAGTAGATTGGCACACAATGTTCTATTTCGTTTAGTCACTGATTTTCCAGAGCTAGTGGGGAGACCGACCGATGTTGACGTCCTCACATTCATCAGAGACCCAGCCAATATTGCGCAAATGGGCATGCTCTTGCATGGAATAGGTCTACAAATGGAAATCTCTAATCATCAGCAGAACTATCTGAGGAGATTCTAAAAGCTTTTCCACCGAGGGGCAGATCTAGAGAGCATTGCCAGAGATTTCCCTTTTTATTGTCCATTGACAAAGGCAACATGTCTTCAGGACTAAAGCAGATCATGGGCATGAACTGGAAGCTGACATACTTTGAAGATGCATTGTAGAGAGACTTAATTTTGACACTTGCCACATTTAGTAAAGGAACCGTATCCTGAGATAATAGACAATTCAGTAGTCACAAAAGGGGGGATAATTGTGTTACACCTGAAACTCACAACAAAGAATCCGAAAAGACAATATTGTTCCAAGGAGTATCGTAAGAATTCAAATTTTGGTGATGATCGAGATGGGAATCCAGAGCAGCAACCTAGTCCTCGCGCAGGAGGAACGACATTCCTATTCCACTGGAAGTAAATGCTGCCGTCTGACATACAGGGGCATAATGTATTTGTGTATTATATTCATCATTGTTTTACTTTCATTAACAGTCACAGCTGCATTTTTCATTGGTGCACAAAGCGTTCCAATTCCAGTGCACCCACCTAATCATGCACGCATGCAGCCTACGAAGACACCCAGACCTTGCATAGTCATTCCAGTCCCTAGAAGATCTGATGGTGGGATGAGTGAACTTGAAACGGATGTGACTAGCAATGACACACACACACTTGTGGTAACAAATGAAAAGGAAAGCCAGAGACAGGGTCGGCAAAACATGCATGTGACAAGATTACAGGCAACTACATGCATGCAAACACGGAATGCACATACACCAGGCCTTGTGTTAATGACTGCAGAACCACAATCCAAGGCATGGGAGAGGAAAAGACTGCCTATTATGAGAAATCCCACTACAAGCAAAGTGAAAAGACAAATGAAAGAAGTTGAACCCCTGAAGAGACAAGAGGAGTTAAAAAATCGACCAGCTGAGACAGCATAGACAAACCCATATGTTCCAGTAAAAGGGACAAGTACAAGTTCTACAATACAGCCATATACCGAACCAATGCCAGCGTGGATATGGGCACTTCTAACCAAAAGGAGTCAAAAGATATATGAGGACAAGGAAAGAGCTGTCAGACTTTCCTCAACTCAAATGGCGCAGATGAGAAGGCCTGCACCATGGACCGGGATACCTGAGGATCCTCCAGCAAGAAAAAAACATACAGATGCATTCAGGGATGTAGTAATAGCAAACTACATGAAAACCTTGAGAACCAAGAGAAGCATGCATGAAGACGAAAGGGAATTAAACAATTACCTGGACAGCACAGCACATTTAGGAAACAACATTTGGTACCAGCACATAAAAGAAGTTGGAAGACGAGGTTCAGAAGGGGAATGCTTTGTTTGCGCACTCCTATTGTACAGCATGGGAAAGTCCAAGATCTTCGTAGCTGTAGAAATTGATGTTCAGACAGCACACTGTCTTTCACACGTAGCAATGTGCAAGACCAGAGGCAAGTTCATGGGCAGTGATGCCTCCCTAATATGGACTACGGAAATAGACTATCCCGATGAAGATGATTATGTTCAAGACAAGAAACAGAGCTCATACTAGGATCCATGTAATCCGGTACGAGAAGCCTGGAGTTAAAGGAGCAGAAATCAGATGGAAAGTGAACCCAAAGCTAAATGTCCAAGGGAAAACTCCAGAAGAAGCTTGGAGATGGAAGAACAGAGGCCAAATGCAGATTTGGGGAGCAGTGCTTTCACCAGACGGATGGGAGGAAAGAGTAGTGATATGCAGAGCAAGGACGGACTTCGGTCACTACGAGCCTTCCATCAACATAGTGCGAAATGAATGCAAGCCATTAGGGCCAAAGCTTGCAAAACTGCTGACATGGGTCGAGGACAGAGGAGGAGCCTTGCAGATTGTGCCACTGGAGAACACAAAATTCTGCTTCAGGAATAATGGCACAAGAATGATGGGCGAGAACCAGAGCTGTGCATGAGTTTTTGATGCTCCAGGAATGGTGCACGGAACTGCAGTAATTATGGATCATTTTTGGGCATGTTGATCCAGTGCCTACATCAGACTGCCGAAACTGGGGAGGTATATGCACAATAGTGAATGTCCACGTTCCAGCATTGGTGATCCCGAAAAGTGACCTGAACATTGAAAGTTTCCCGAAAGCAGATGTTCACCGGAGGAAAAGGAGATCTGTGGAACTGCTAACTCGGATGAAGAGAGAGAAATACTTCTCTGCCAAATTAGAAGAAGCCTTTCATGCAATCCCATATTAACATAGGCTGTTTAGCCTTACTTCATCAGTGTTCACAACAATTTTCATGCCAAGATTTCAAGTTGGAGCAAATACTAAATGGTTGCAGATAACCAGATGAGAGTTACTGCAGACAATCAACACGACAATAAAAGAATTCAATGCGATTAAGGAAGAGTTAAGAGCCATCCGACTGATGACTCTCCAGAAGAGATATGTGCTTGACATGATCACAGCTTTGGATGGAGGAGTTTGTACAACAATCGGTGAATCATGTTGCACATTTTTATACCTTCTCACGATGAGGAAAATGGAACATTTACAGAAGCCATAGGTATGCTGACAAAACTGCAGAACCAAATGATTGACGAAACCGACAAAGTGGATGATGACAGCTGGTTTGGATCACTATTTTCATAGGTCCCGCAATGGATGGCAGATGCATTCAAGTTCCTGGGAGCCCTGCTATTGATGATATTACTAGCTTTTTGTGTTATCAAGATAATAATCTCTCAATGCCAGAAAACCGCAAAGAAAGCCATAGGGATGAAGATCATGATTGATGTCAAGACCTGACTGATGAAGAAATAAGAGACTTTGTGAAGGCTAGCATTCACGCACCAGAGGGAACAAAGTTTCTCTACCCCAGGAAGCATCGAAACTATGTGGGAAGATGGGTTTACTGTAGCCCAAATGGACAATGTCAACTAATGTTTGCTATATAAGGGGGTAAGTTGCCCTCTTTTTCGTTGAGGGGGGCCTACGTCATGAGGGGGTACAACAGTTATGAAGCATGGACTAAGGCTACCCCACCTTACGGACACTGGCCGTGAAAGGAACCAGCACACTATTGACAGATCACTGCTAGTGGTCTGTGTTTAGAGAACACCCAGAAAAACATGTAACGCATATACAAATTGTATTCATATGATTGTCTTTAAATACCAAACAGTTTTTACTAGCATGACATTGCTAGAGTTAAGGTAACCTTTTGCTTGCCCTTGAGGCATTACAAGTGAGCTTCATACAATCATTTGTGCATTTAGTTTCTTTGCAGTGTGAGTTAGTACATATTGGTGACTGAGAATGTGGTCAGATGGTCACTCTGACCACATTTTCCTTTCACGGCCAGTGTCCGCAAGGTGGGGTAGCCTTAGTCCAATGTCAACTAATGACAATGCACAAAGACGAACATGTAAGACCGCAGGAAGCCTGAAAGGAATAATAAAGATATGGACTCCAAAGAGACACTTCTTTAAACCATCATGTATAGATCCAGAAGATGAAGAAAGAATGGACCCAGGCGATGGAGTGAAGATGAATACAGAAGAACCGAATAAGATGAATCCACAGACGGAGGTGAAAGTGGTCGATGAATCGCCCAGTGGGAGGAGTGTAGAGGTGGTCCCAAAAAAAGCCTGCACTCCATTTTGAAGTACCAGGAACGTTCACACCAAGATATGTGATGTATGATGAGCAAATAAACCAGCACAGAGCCACAGTAGGGCTCTGCTGCGTGCCTATCGAAAGAACAGCACCTAGTGAAGTACCAATACCAAGTAAACCATGGACAGTAAGGTATCCATTGAGGAAACCTTACCAAAAAATGAGACAAAATAAAGATTTCCTAAGTACAGTCCCAGAAAGAAACCAAAGAGGTCTTAATGGAAGATGAATGGTGGCATCACAAGAACCTGGACTGACTCACAGATAGAAGAAATGACAACCAGAGAATGACACAAAGAGACGAAACGCCATGAAAAAGGATATTGTGAACCTAAAGTGAAAGGATGTTGTTGAAATGCAAAGAAGTTTAAGCTGTAAGCAAGATGAAGATAGTGACCAGTTTATACCTGTAAATATGCTCGAAACCGCAAGAAAGCTAAGAAAACAGTGCGGCTTGCTTTGCTTAGTAGAAGAATAGTGCGGCAAGCACCATTATACATAATCTACCTCAAAATAAAGCACAGTATTCTAAGTGTATTTCTACTTTGCACAAGAAGCAGAATCAACCCAGGTTACTAAAGGCCAAATGAGAACAGATTCATATTTAGCAAAACGAGAAGAGATGGCTGAATCGAAACTCGGCAGAGGTGGATTGTGCCAGGAAAGCCAAGGTCATACTAATAAAAGAAGCAAACAGTAGCTACTTCTAATTGAAATTAAGAACATAAAATCCTGCCTCTGAAAGGTCGAGATAAAAAGACGTAGGCAGGTTGCGGGCTAAATGAGAATCAAATACACAAATTGAAAGAAAAGAGACAAATTCACGGTGTGGGAATCACGTGACCAGCTGAGCAAGAAGAAGCCAGGGTTCACACCTACGCTTGGCACCAGACCAGGAGGAGATATCAGAACTTTTACAGACAGAAGATGCCATCTCGAGGCCAACCACAGTGAACTAATTGACACATGGACACTAAAGTGATGATTGATTGTAACGTTAATCGGAGGAAGGCCAGGTAACTAAGGGGCACCTTGCATCTGGCCGACCATTCTGCGTGCTGCTAAGCAAAGTGGAAAAAGTATGCATGGGGTTGGTGCCGACCCAATCACAGTGCATCAAATAATCCAGGGTCCTATAGTTATTAGACCCAATGAGACGTCGTAATTTTAGTGACGTTTTCAGTAGTCATTTCCGAAGGAAGGGCTTATGCCCACCTGACAGAGTTCACCCAATCTACTTACTCTGTTACCATATACAGATATAGTACCTATAGTAAAGTTATCTTTTCCTAACCAATAGAATTGCATGTTAACTTTTGAGTGTTACACGTCAGTGATGACAAGTTTTGAGTATACATTTTACAACTTGTATGAAGTTCGTTGGAGTTTGAAGCGAGAAGGACGATCGAATCACTGCTGATTTCCATGACTCCCTGTTTTCTGTACTTATCATTAAACGGACTCCCTTTGCCAAACCATTGAGTTCGCCTTATTGATTGGTGTTGGAGTAATGCATTTGCACCCCCATCCATCTCAAGGGTGCAGCTATCTCATCTTAAGTTACTTCTGAGCAAGCCTCGGCTCTATGGGCCGGCTGGGGGTCTCGGAGTACAGATTTATTTTCTATTTCCTCTTAGTAGGAAATATGTTTCCATTAAAGCTACATACATCAAGTATCTCATACATGTGAAAACCCTTAGTGCTACCTGTTCTTTCATCTGCATACTAACTCAATGTTTCCGCACATTACATCTTTTAGGAGCAAACGTTTACACCTTATGTCATTTTGTTTAACAAAATGGTGGATTCCAACAGTACTGTCTCACACAAAGCACAAAGTCAAACCCCAGAATAGTGGAAATCATTTCAATAATATTGGTCTTGAAAGTGTGAACCTTCCAACAGGACCACATCCTATGTATGAGGTCGCCATAACCTCTCCAGCTTGGCCAGCATGTTTCTCAATCACAAACACTCAATTACTGTTTCCTTAGTGGTGTCTTGAACAATCTCATTAGCACTTCTGCTACATTTAGCAAATTCATACGTCCTGTTACCCTCCTCTTACATTTTTCATAATCTTTTTCGGCTCATTGACTTGTAATTCTTTAGGTCCCTGTGCCATTTTCACTTAACACTGCACTGCAACAACCCCTCTGCCAAGTTGAGTACACTTTAAACTCAGCCAATCTTCAGTCTACCTGTGGTCACCTTTGTCACCATTATTCCCACCTATCTTTCACCATTATCTAATTCAAGGTGAACTTACTTGCAGCAATTACTTTAAAATGTCAATATAGGGTCGCTCATCCTTTAACTCCAACTCTAATTTCATTCTTATATACTCCTTTTAGGAATTGTTTGATTTCTACAAACTATAAAAGAGTATTTATTTTGCTCGTAAACACACTAAAGACATTAATTTGAAATAGGCCATGCTGGAAATATATCTCTTAATATCTATACAGGAGCTTAGTATATGTATGTTTTTCTTTGTATCACGCAGAAAAAGATTTGTATTATGTTTGAACTTTTAATATTTATTTCTTCTTTTCTTATTTCATTCATGTCAAAAATGCAATACATATTTTTAGAAATAAAACTGATTACGTTCATCCCTATAATACATACAAATGATTGAACAACATGACTACAAGGAATTGTGATACAATAGCATTAATGAGGCAAATAGTTATTCTTTAAATTATAATAGTTGAATAAAGATTTTAAAATAAGGGTATGCTTGGGTCTACTTAAATATATGAAATTATACTATTTGTTTGGGCCCCTGGTGTATCAATGGTTGATGACATCTTCTAAGATCTTTTGAATGTTTTTTTATCACTGATGATATCTGGAGATATTCATTACCTTTGGAAAAATATGAACTTGCAGCTGAGAATAGAGACAGGAGAAGACTGTACTATGAGTTGCAGTTTAGCAAGCTAACAGCAGTGTTTTGATCTGCTTCCCTTCTGTTGTGATAGCCACAGTGCCCAGATGCCTCCAGTCAATATGAAAAACGTAAAATTGGCAAAGCATATGTAATTTGCCAGAGGTGGGGCTCAACTCTACTGGAATTAACATTTGTCCATGTTGAACTCAGTGGACTCCTAAAGTTCTACTGGCCAAGGGGTCATGAGGGAAAGAGTTAACATATAATCCTCTAAGGTCAGGGTTGGGAGGGCAGTGGAAAAGGGAATGGGGGTTTGAGGGCCATGCAGTACAGTGCTCTCTTGGTAAATGTAAATGTAGTAGAGGTAATCCAAGTCTTTGTCCTGTAATCCCAAGGAGGGAGATTAGGAATGAAATCTAGGCAAGAAGTGTTGCCTGCAGGTTTGATGGAGAATGTAACGAGGTCAATGAAGAGGGTGTTTGGGAGCTATGAACATAGTTACTCCATGACGCTGGTGGGCCTAGCAGAAATAACAGATGTTTGAAAGACTCTGGAAATCTAGGCCAGGCACCAGTGTCACTCGGGGGTCACTGGGCACTGATGTCCAGTATAGGGGATTGAAAGATGGTAGAATTTGTGTATAGATGAGGATGTGGCTGGGGTAAAGTGGCGTACCCAACTAAAGAAATGGCATTCCGAAGTGATGTTTGCATTAGCACTGCCATCTGAGTACTAGACCACTATGATGTTAACTACATCCTATAGCATTGAGAAGGTAACAATTCATGGGAACTCATTAAGATGGCTTTGAAATTGACAGAATGGGTTCGAGTGGCAGTCATTTTACTATATGACTGATGTTATCACTGTGAGTCTCACGAGGGCTCTTCCCTGCTCCAGGTGGTAAAGCAGGGTGAGAGTTAGGTAAAGAGGCAAAGTTGAAGCTGGATGTCGGGTCATGCTGGAGAGTTCTGAAGGTGAGTCGGGTGTTTGGAATGGGTGGGTAGGTGGTGTGCTGGGGAGTTAGGAGATGCGAAATGCCACTACTAATGCTGTAGTATAGCTAGAAACAAGACACTTTAATGTGGGGCTATACATATGGAGATGTGGCGAAGATTGAGTACTGGTACACATGTGCTCCAACGTGGCCACAAACCATGTAGATTGCATTGCTCGCATTCCTCCCGTTGAGAAACAGGATTTTGTGGGGATGTCATGATGGTGACCATGGTTCAGGCTGCCAGCTAGATGGCCCTAGGGCGAGTGAGCCAGACGCAGAAGCTAAGCAGTGATTTCCATTTTAAATCCACTTTTGCCTTTCGGCCCCAATGGCTGGCTACTTCAGTTCCGTATGCTTTCACACAAGTGGTCTGGTCATGCAGGATATTCTCAGCCAATCAACAAGCAGAAGGCCCAAGGCTATGGTGCAAGCAGACCTAGAACATCAGGTCTTCATCTAAGATGATCGAGAGACTGATTGAATAAAATGGGAGCAATAATACAAACATCCTTTTCTGCAGGTAATTTAAAGTAGGACCTTTTCTGAAATGTCCCCTTTATCATGATGTAAACGTATTGATTTATTTGATCTCCATTGCTGAGTTCCTCTTAGTATAATTATCTAAGAGTATAACCACACTTTTATGTTATCCCATTTTCATGTGTTGCAGGACAGATCGCCACATTTTGAACCTTGGCGGCAAGAACCCACTGACTCTGTCATTATTTAGGAAAGTAAGTGGCACAGTTATCTGCATGGTTTGATCTGATACACGTGTG
Organism: Ambystoma mexicanum; assembly: GCF_040938575.1. Taxonomy (NCBI): domain Eukaryota; kingdom Metazoa; phylum Chordata; class Amphibia; order Caudata; family Ambystomatidae; genus Ambystoma; species Ambystoma mexicanum. Next base: position 226,736,123 of record NC_090933.1, on the reverse strand, counting down.
CAAGAGTATAGCTGTGCATCGAACAGCATGCTTTCTCGGCAGTGCCCCCTTTGCCCAACTAAGCCAAGTGTATCAATTCTAAACGTACCAATGTCAAAAAGGATGACTTTAGAGGCCATCCTGGAGTCATCCGATGATCATCGAACTACATTAGAAGTCATTTCCACATCATCAGAAGTCATCAAGCTGTTAAAGTCATCAGCAAATGTTTCCGAATGGTGGGCGATGATTTGGGGATGAGCTTAGGATGACTTGCTGATTATGCCAGCATCATCCCTATTTTAGAAAACTCTTTGTTCTTGATGATTGTAGGATGACTAGCCGATTACTTCAAGAGCATCACCATGTTTGTTCCTGATGATTTGGGGATGATTCTGGGATGACTTGCCGATTACTTCAAGAGCATCGCCATGAAACGTGTTTGTTTTTGATGATTTGGGGATGGCTTACTGATTACTTCAGAGCATCACAGAGTTTGTAGGATGATTTGCAGACTAATATTGTATGTCATTCAGCTATTGCTTAGTGCACTTGTGCTGAATGATTTGCAAATGCTTTGCTAAGCACACTTTTTTGGCATTCTTTTTAATTGCATGTAAAAAGCATGATATGGATATGAACATGTGTAAAAGTGTTAAAGCATTCACCAGAAATCACACTTAAAAAGCATACATGTTACAGAAATAGTTTTCTTGCAGTAATAAGTGACTAACGCATATGTAGGGGAATGCACCGCTAAGTACAGCAGTGAAGGTCAGCAGGGAAAGCAGAAAATGAAAGGCAGGCAATGGAAAAAAGGAATCAGGGAAGGAAGCAGAGCAAAGGTAGCAGGTAGGTAAGAAGGGAATGGTAACGAAAATCAGAGGAAGGGCAGCCAAAAGGAAAGAGAAGTGAGAACACGCCAGTAGAAGGGATACACAAGCGTCTTACTTAGGGAGGTAGAGGATTGCAAAGCATCATGCTGGCTGCAGTTTCAGGATGTAAATACAAAGCACGAGTGCAATCTTGGAATATACTAGACTGGTAAACTGTTGTTTCAGGGCAAACCTGATGGAACACAGAGTGTATCCATTTCCATCGATGCCACAGCGAATTCTGATGCGCTGTGACACCATTCCAATGACATCATAACTATATCCCCATTATTCAGGAAGACAGTCCTGTGTTTCTTTCCTTTCTCTGACTTGTCATCCAGTATTTGTCTATTATAAATTGAAGACTACAAGTCCAAGAATGCATTGAATGGAACAGGTCTGGACGAGTGCCTCTCAAAAGGTACAGTGTTTCCTGACATGTATGAAGATGGCTCGTTTAAAATTAAATAGGAAGTTAATTATTCAGCACCTGGTAAGAAATGTTATAGTGGTGAAAAATATTAATGGTGCCGGGGGCAGAGCGGCATTTGTTATGTGGAGAACTTCCTAACTGCTGTTACAAAATGCACACAGAGAAAGGGACTGGAGTTTTTACATTTCTAAAAGACTACCTCAAAGGTGAAAGAAATTGTAGAATGAGTGCAGCCGAGCTGCTTCTGCAAGGAAACTCTTCTGAATGTTGCATAGGCATTATTTCAATTAACTGAATAATGCAGGCAAACTTATTCTATATCATAAGTGAACCAAAATAAAAAAGCAACTACTGTTTTCAAAAAACTCTCAATATTTAACCACTCAACTATGAATGCATACTTTCTCGTCCCTCAATACAAACATGTTCATATACTAATGCATTAATGCTCAGTAATATTTATCCATTATTCTTCCACCCACACAACCATATTCATGGATTATTTACAACCATATTTACTGACTGATCCATCAATATGTCCAAGAATATTCACTTATTCATTCACCAATACAACCATATTCAAATTCGCCCATCCATACAGTCATAATAATTCACTCATCCATCTTCTCATGCAACCATGTTCTCCCATTCATCCTTCCATCCACTCAATCATATTCACCTACTCACTTAAATTTGCACAAAAAAAGCCAGACTGCGTGGTTGTGCCAATGCTTGTGTTCTGTGCCCAATCTTCATCTTTTTCCGGTCGTTCTCTTTCTATTTCTCTCTGATCCTTCAGTGCCATTTATCAAGACTTTTGCCCAATCTCTTTTTGGAAGAATGCTGACCAGACACGTTTTGATACGAAGCATGAAGGGCCTCTTTTTCTAATGTTGTGTCTCACTTGTTTGCCCGTCCCGTGACTCTGCTCTATATCGCACCTTCACTAGACACTCATGAGGCTGGCAGTCAGGAAGCCGGAATACAGGCAGATGCTCTGAGGTGATTGTCAGGTTTTGGAGCCAGGCCCATGTGGATGGGATTTAATCTTACTCTACATAAAGCAACCCCCTCTGACAAATGACCAAAAGGGGTCACCGGTTAGAATGGAAGCTATGGAGGGGAACTGGAAGGTCCCCACAAACTGAAAAAGAAGGCAAAGACACAGGTTATACAGAATATGTAAAGACCTATCTCTTAACCGTCTCAATGGACCACTAAAATGGAATACCCGAGGTGATGCGTGTGGGTCCAGTAAGTCACCAGCATATCAGGTGAACCACGGGGGAAATCTAGGCCAGTCCAAAATCCAATGCAGCAGTTCAGATCAATACCAAAAGAAAAACTAAACCAAGCAACAATCCAAAGGGAATCAAAACCAGTCCAAAATTCAGAAGACACATCAATCGAAAGGGAATCTAGGCCAGTCCAAAATCCAATGCAGCAGTTCAGTACCAGAAATCAAGCAATCCAAAAGATAATCCAAAGGGAATCCAGGAGCCAGATGGGGTCAGACGAATCAGGAGTCAAGAGCAGGTAGAATGGGGAACAAGCAACACCAAGCAACAGCTGAAGCTTTGTTGAGAAGCTGGAACCTTTATTTTCTGGGATGCCGCATTGTTTTGTGCTTCTGTATGGCATGCCTTAGCTCTGCCATATGGTCTGCTGGATAGTGATGCCCCAGTCCCATGATGTTCCAGGGGGCGCAACCACAACCATCAACGCTGCACAATCATGCAGCAATGCGCCAGATGCAGACAGGCTGCAACAGGGATGTTGGTTGGTGGAGTTCTGGGCAGAGGTGCCGCAGTTAGGTCTGGTGCTGGGGTGCTCAGCAAGTCTGGGAACTGGAGTAACATGCACAGGTGATGGTGGGGTGTGAAATTGGATGCATGGTGCTCTTAGATTATGTCGAGTTGTGAGGGTGCTTGTGTAAGGTTGAGTGATGGGGCACTTTGGTGAGATTGGATAGTGGGGTAAAGGGTGCTGTTCTTAAATGAGGTTGGGTAGTGGGTGTGTTTTGGTGGATATGGTGGTGGGTGAGTTTGGCCATAACTCTAAACTCACAAGTTTTCAGAGGTGTCAACCACCATAGAAATTGTTAAATCACTCACCAAGCCTCTTACCTGTCCATATAATTCACTGGGCTCTCAGCCGTCCAAAACAAAATCATCTGTGTTCACCTGCCTTCTGAAAGGTTGAGAGGCATATGGCTTAGGTGGTGGAGTTGCTGTTGGCAAGTTGGGTGGTGGGGGTCCTGCGGAGCAATGCAGGGGGATGTTGGTAAATATGGTTGGGTGATGGATTTACTGTAGACCTGCCTACATTTGAGACCTCGAGAAGAGCTTGAAAACCCAGAGGCTGGGGGACGGGGCACCCGGAGGTTAGGCAGATCTGATTTTACTGGGGTAGCTACTTGGGGCAATGGAGTCAGATGCTGTGGTGAGGTAGGGTGTCTGGGTTGCCCGAGTGAGCTGCTTTCGTGAGATTGGTGGTGGTGGCATGATGTATGTATAATATTTTTTTTATAACGTGTTTAATAACGGAGAGCCAGTTTCTAAGCGTGGACCCGGGATTCAAACCTGTTTTGCTTTGCATTGTCTTGTTTCCAAAACGAACGCTTCGCCCCTGAGCTATCCTCCCGGCCCATGAGGTGGTGTGGTGCGTCTGGGTAATTGACTTGCTGGGGTTAAATTGGACGTTGTGGTTCTGTGTTGCTGAGTAGCAGGGGTTCTAAATAAAGTTAGTAGAAGGGGTGCTGGAACGCAAGCAGTCCTGGGTACATTTTTTACATTAAAAATATATATATTTTATAAAAGATAATGATAATTGGGATTAACAATACAAGAGTTCCCACAAGAAAAAAATGGAAAAAGCCATAGGAGATACACGCTGAACCTGAGATCTTAGCAACCGTAACACAACCTGCTGAACTACCTTTTCAGCTTTCAGCTTCTGACATTCCTGTTGAAAGTAAAAGTCAATTTGACCGCGTTTTCACTTAACCTGGATAAAAATGTTCCTCTGAGTCTGAGCACGTCATTAGCTATGCCCAGGACAAAAAAATGTGTACTGTACCACGCAAAGTTGTTATAAACTAGGAATGCATGCCATTAAGCTAAATTAATAAAGGCTTCTTAGCATGCGTTTCTGGGTTTAGCATCCGTTGGTCCCTTAAATAGAATGAGTTCTAAACATATGTGGTCACGACAGTTCACGGCAAACATGGCAACGTGTATGGTGTTCTCACGGAGTCCTGAAAGGTCCCTTCGCCCCCGTACCCATTAACGTCTCCAAGTGAAGAGGCCAGCCATGCCTTCCAGGCCCCCTAAACAATTTCCAAATTACTATGTTCACCCAATTACGGTCCTCGTGGGTCCCATTTCATAGGCGGAAACTGGTAACAGGCCACCGCTGCTGATGAAATGTTGCAGGTTTCCAGGCAGCCTTTGTGCCACTTGATTAATACGACTTACATGCACGTGCCACGAACTCTGGCTTTCCAAAATGTCTGTCTCCAGTGTTAGGCCATAAATAGCGGTCTCTTAGCACCAGCGCTGGCCCTGCTCTGTAAACTGTTGTGTACGTGTAGCATTTCTCATCATCCCATGTAAGGTCGCCAAAAGGATTATATTTAACCCTCGTGTGTACGAAAGCCAGTTCTGTTGTTTTGGAGCGTTTCAACGCTAATAGCAAATGAGGGCAAATATATACTTTAATGGCAGCGTCATTCGTATTTTAATCCAGGGACGGAAGTATGTAGGAAGCTGTGAGAGGCCTGGTTGTTTCCACGGAATGTCACATGGGGCTGAGGCAAAGGGCCAACATTTTGTGAGACCCCCTTACTAGTATCTGCACTGTTCCAGAGGCAGCATGGCACCACTAACATTAGACACAAGAGCTTTTCTTTGAGTTCATGGATGAAGCAACCCAATTTTAGTTTGTTATTATGACTGCAAATACAGGGTAACAAAGCCATGGCCAAGCCAACAATCAAGGGAAAGGCTAATGGCTGCACAGAAATGCCAGTTACTTACCACTAAAATGCACCATCATACACCAATAACCAGTTGCATGTAGAATTGGTAGCAACTCTTTGTTTCTCTGTGGTAGTGCAGATTGGCAAAAACCCACATGCTACCAAATCGATTCAATGAAAACTATTTGTATCTGGCTGGCCTGTGTTTCCTCCAAGGTAAAATGAGGACCAATATCCCAACAAATGTCCACTTGAGTGACATGAGTAGTCACTATAAGGTGGCACGAATTTCAGTGGTGCCCTCACTCTCTACAAGCAGCGCCATGCACCCTTGTTAAGCCTACAAACCACATTTCTTCAGAAAGGGCTGACCCTCCTTTGCCATTTTAAGTTGCCAGAGTAATGTACTTTGGCCCACCCTATTGTCGCATGGAACTCTTAATGCTTACTTCAAAAAAATGCCCACTTTGAACTCCTAAGCACTCGGGAGCTGCATCATTGGGCTGATAATTTTGGTGCTGTATGATACAGAAATGTATAATTTGCCGGGCTGACTACTGGAGGAGGAGCGTCTACTTAATCTACATTCTCCCGTGCAGCGGCCGCAGAGTCGGAGAGTTGAACTGCAGTCTGTGCAGTCCGCGAAGGAAGCAAAGGAATATTGTCAAACTTTATCCCTGCATATTGCACTAAGCTCATTCCTGTCTCACATTGCACGTCGAGTTGTTGGATTGTGTGTTTACACTCAGCGTGCTTCCAGATGCAGGGGCGTACGAGACACATAAAATCTGGGGGGGGACAGGGGACATCTTGGGGACTTTGCTTTATTTATTTATTTATTGTGTTTTAGTCAAAGAACTCAACTCAATTTAACGTTAAAATTAAAATAGCAGTACGTATTAAATTACAAAGATCATCACTGTATAAAACAAGAGAAAGGAAGAAAAGAAGACAGTGTACAATTAAAGGATGCAGCAGCAAGGAACATGTCTTTTATATGTTGCATTTCTGGATTTGTCATCTGACTGAGCTCATGGTACGAGAGAGGAAATAACAATTACTTCCAGTGGGCCACAGCTAGGACGCCAGCTCGTTAAGATGCCGATCACCTGTAAGTGGATTCCTGCAAATAAAGGAATTGCAGCCTTTTCTACAAACTGCAAGTTGCTAATTTTTTTGTATGGGGCAAGGAGACGTGTGTGTCTCTTGGAATGGAAGGATGTGGGTTTCAAAGAAAGAGGAAATCTTGCTTATACCTCTGAGTAAGCCCTGTTATGGGAGTAGAGGGACCAGGTGTGTGATGTTTGCTGCTTTGACTGTCCTCTGGGGGGTTGAGGGTACATCAAACAAGGAGGATGAGCGATCGCATGCCCACCCCCTTATAAGCACTCCCCAGGTCTGCGGCCGGATGCGTCAGACCCGTGGGATGCCTAGTAAGTGGGGTGTATGTGGACCCAGGGGGGTGTCAGAGGGGCAGCCCGCTATGGGGGCTGCCCCTCTAGTGCTCCTGTGAGGGCCGGGCCAGCCTCTCACGATGAGTCTGGTCCCTCTTATTCCATCTCATGCTGGCTTTAGAGACTAGCCTTTCTTTGCCTTTGTTATTCTGAATGCGGAGCTGGATTCTGTTCCTTTCTCATTTAACATTTGCTGCAAAGCCTGATCTATTTGATTCTCTCATATGTTACTAGGACGGCAGAGCATGGGTCCTCTGCCCTGTTACACTATTCAAAGAGCCCCTCTGGCCTTTCTTTGCCTCTCCGTTGTCTCACTGCTTGCTTGCTTGCTTAATACATATCTCCTTGCTTGAACACTCAACATATTCTCCCTAACACAGCAATGGCAGCTGCAGTCTGTCTTAACTGCTATGTGTTCCGTGTCTTGAATTGGCCTCTTATTTCCGCTTTACTGTGTGCCGGGGAAAGGCATTTGCCAGTCACTGCCATAATGGTTCTACCTGGCCATAAGAGGGCAACAGCTAGCCATTATTGGAAGATCATGGGCATATTATGCCAGAGGCTGGCAACTGCCTTCCTTATGCCTACACAAGAGACACAACTCTTGCCAGTAATTCAGTGGATGAAGAAAGGCAAGAACACACATATTGCTTATAAATGAAGGGGATGATGTCACACTTGGTTAAGGCATTTTGATCAAGCCAGGAGCTAATTTTCAGCTGCAATTAAGCGATTACCTTTTAGACTTCTGGCTTTAAATAATGTTAGTATCACCTGGAAAGCACAGAGGTTGCTCAACAAGGTTCCTGGAGCACAAGGGATACCCTACTCGTGGGCATTGATGATTGGAGGGCATTCTTGCCCTGGTTTGGAGCCTGGCCCTTACAGCCATGATGGGGGGAGGGGCCTATTACTTTTGGTCATACGTACCCTTTGAGGGTGGGCAGACATTGCCTCCTGCTTTAGCCCACTAACAGCACTGCTTTGCAACTCTATCACACATAGCTGTCTGATGGCATGTAACTCAATGCTACTAATGTTATCAGCCTCGAAAGTCTGGAATCCTTTGCCACATCAACTAGGGTACAAGGCTTGCCACCTTAGACTTACCCATGTCTGAGTCAGCATCTGTCGCCCTGTGGGGAAGACACACACAGAAAGAGTAGGGCACGGTGCCCTTGTGGGTTTTTCACACTTCTTCCTCGGGGTCGGCACAATTCACTCCGCAGAGAAAGTGGCACATTCTGGGCAACATTCTCCCACTTTGACAATGTCACCCAAAGAGCTAAATTGGCCATTTGAAATACCTGTGTCGAATTATTATTGCGCAATCCACACTGATGGGTTTAAGCACCTGTTTAATGTGAGATGGCAATTAAGGGCATTTGCCAACACACTCAAGAAGCACAGGACACCCTTTTACCAGCGACATGCCATGCTCTCATTCTGATCACGAATTGCCATTTATCTGGGGTCAAGTTAAATGTATTTGTTTATTTATTACATGTGTAGCATCACGCAAAACCCACAAGCAACAAGGCGCAAAGTAAACTACATGGAGTGGACCACTTCAATTGGCGCACATTTTTACTTTTCCGCCACAAAATTGAAGATTTTAGTGTAAAAGGCAGATGAAATCACATTGCTTTTCCACTCTGGAAGAGTGTAAATACCTCGCACAATTAGCGTTTATTGGCGGAATTGACAATGGCTTCCTCTGGACTCTGCCCGCTTTTACCAGGTTTCATTTCCAAGCAGATCCCAGAGGAATCCCTTTCCTTATTTCCAGCATGAGAATCCATGCTGGCAGTAAGGCTGCATTCGTCTGGTGGAGCGGTAAATACAGGGGGTCCTGGTGTGTCCACTCTGCTCCCGAACTCCACCCAGAAAATGCACGAAAATCCAGGCAATTAGAAAAAGCGACAGTAATAGTGTTTTCCACCACATTTTCTGAACCAATTGACCTGGAAAATGCTGTGTTGCATCGGAAGCTGAATGCATTCACTCTGCATATTATCCCACCGGAAGATTAAGGCAGGTGCTGAACACAGGTGTTACATATTCCTGTGTACAATCTGTATTTGGAGCATTAACTCACTGAGCTACCTTACAAATGATATCTCTTCTGGGGCTTTACCGTCTTAACCCCTTAACTGCCATGGGTATTTCTGCCAAGGCCTTTTTTGGTGATTTCGGTATGTCGCCATTCAATCCGTTGGAACTTTTTTGTTACATAAGATATCTCGGCGCAATTTGGCCCCTTTTTTCCCCAAATGTAGGTGGTCATAACGTTTCGGACTTTGCCGGGGATTGTGGGTAATAAATTCTGGGGCGATTCGCGCAAGTCAGACCTCTGTGGATTCCCACGAGTGTCCTCCTTTCGGAAATGCATGAGGTTCCCTGTTTTCCTTGGTGGCTTCGACACAACAGGCCCAAATCTGTATGTTGTCCACATGAGGAAAATCTGCTCTGCCGAAAGGCTTGGAGTTCCCAGTGGGTTAGTCTTTTCCCTTTGCGCCCAGGTAGGTGCACCTACACATGTGAGGTACCATTTTCGTTGGGACACCTGTGGGAACGCAGCGTGGTAGGACATGTTTTGTTGATGGCGTGTTTCGGTGGGTGAAATATCTGACAATTTTGTTTTTTTCCACCAAATTTCAGAGACATTTCACTCTGCCCACCCACCGAAACACACCGCCAACAACAGATGTATTACCTTCCCGCGTTGCCACAGGTGTGCCGACGAAAACGGTACCTCATATGTGTGGGTGCACCTACCTGGGCGCAAAGGTAAAAGGCTAACCCACTGATAACCCCAATCCAGCAATCTGCCCCCAGGGAGGGCTACATGAGATGCCCCATCCATTTGGGGTGGGGGGAGAGGGCAACCCCATTTCCACTAATAACATCCATGGTGGTTCAGTGGCCCCCCACACCCACCCAAAACAAGTTATAATTTCTTTTATTTTTGTTTTGCCCCTTTCCTAGGGGCAGATGGGCACATGTGTGTGGGGGGAAGGGGGGGCAGAATGTACTTCCCCAGGCTTGGGAGCTGGATCTGCCAATATTTGCAGTGCCCCCCACCCCAAATGGATGGGGGCATCTCATGTACCCCTTCCTAGGGGCAGAAATCTGCCCCCAGGTAAGGCTACATAAGGTGCCCCCATCCACTCAGGGTGTGGGGAGAGAGCCACCCCCCTTTCAAACACAAAAAATCCTGGTGGTCTAGTGGGTCCCCCCGGTTCCCCCACCCCACCCCCACCCAAAACAAGATATGATATATTTTTTTTGCCCCTTGCCTAGGGGCAGATGGGCACATGTGTGGCCATCTGCCCCCACGGGGGGGGGCAAAACGTACTGCCCCAGGCTTGGGGGATGGCTCTGCCATATTTGCAGTGGCCTCTCTCCCCCACCCCAAATGGATTGGGGGCATCTCATGTACCCCTTCCTAGGGGCAGGAATCTGCCCCCAGGGAGGGCTACATAAGGTGTCCCCATCCACTCAGGGTGGGGGGAGAGGGCCACCCCCCTTTCAAACACAAAACATCCTGGTGGTCTAGTGGGTCCCCCCGGGCCACGCACCCCTACCCAAAACAAGATATAATATATTTTTTGTTTTTCCCCTTACCTAGGGGCAGATGTGAACATGTGGCTGTCCATCTGCCCCCAGTGGGGGGGGGTAAAACGTACTGCCCCAATCTTGGGGGGGGAGTTCTGCCAATATTTACAGTGGCCTCTCCCCCCCAACCCAAATGGATGAGGGGCATCTCATGAACCCCTTCAGAGGGGCAGACATCTGCCCCCAGGGAGGGCTACATAAGGTGCCACGATAGAAGGGCTCTGCCGACCACCATCCAAGTATTGGCCCCATTTACATTGAACACACGTCAGGATGAAATCAAATACAATTGAAACATCAAGACCTCAAAAAGCTGTCTTCAATGTATCGGAACAATTATTCCAGAGTGGTGAGATGAACTACATTCCTTTACTATTGGAGTTTAAGATCCATAGCCCAAAAGAACTTGATAATTAGATTGCACGCCACAAACATGCATTTGACAAACAGCTTAATCAAGCAAAGAAACTTGTGCGACGAGAACTAAGGCATATAGGTGGGATACCTGTGCCAGAGCACATTAAGCTAGGGAAAATAAGCCAAGTAAAATACAAGAACTAGCTGAAGTGCCATAAAGCAGCAATGATTCTACAAAGTGCGGAACGCATGCTGAAAGAGGTAGCAAACAAAGATGGTAGAGCCACTTGGGAAATGCTCATGAAACAGGGGCACTTTGCCCCTTTTCTATGGCTAACGCTGTGTCCGAACAGTCATGGTCAAACATCTACAGGAATTTATTTGGTCTCAGATGCCCAATAATATCTACTTCTAACCTCAAGTCTAATACCGACGGGAATTTCCCTTTAGACCTGGAAGATATTCAACTCCTTCTCAAGAAATCTAATCAGTCCAGAGCCCCGGGCCCAGATGGGGTTTCAAAATCTTTAATCAAGTCTTTTTATGAGTTATGGGCTCCTCTTGGGATTGACTTATTCAACTGAAAAGTGAAAGTATGTCAGATTCTGCACTCCTGGAAATCTGAAATAATTGTTCCTATCATTAAACAAGGTAAAAGATCTGACCAGGTGAATTATCAAATGATTGCTTTGCTCAACTCCTTGGGGAAATTATCTGGGGCTCTTCTTTATGAACAACTCAAAATTTGGATCACCCAGATGGGAAAAGAAGAGTCCAGACAGAGGGGATTCACTACAGATGTCGGGACTGACCAGAATCTAGTACTTCTAAACCTAATGAAAGGCAAGGCTTTCAATGACAACACCAGGATCTACTTGACTTGTGGGGACTTATGCAAAGATTTTGACAGCATGATCGCCACCTTTTGTGGTCCAAAATGGAGGCCTGGAATTATCCTGGTAACCTGCTTGCAGCAATCAAGACTGTATACAAAGTCACCACAGTGCAAATCTGATTGAATGCCCAGTGCTACTTGACCAGTCCGATGGAAACATTTAGTGGCCTGAAGCAATGGTGTGCCTTTTCGCCGACTCTGCTCAACCTTTTTCTCTCTGATGTGGAAAAGCACTTGGCTAGGACTAGATCTTTTCCCCTCAAGATTGGCTATCAATTTCTGTCAAGACTGCTTTTCGCTGATGACGTAGTCTTGATTGACAAGACACCTATAGGTCTTCAGAGAAATCTTAAGGTGGTAAATGAATATATGTCAGAGAACGGGCTGAAAGTGAATACTTCTAAAACATTCATTATTATTGTCGGCCCAAAGCCTTCACGTAGAGTTTCAGCTTTCAACTGGTCTGAAGGGCATTCCGTTAAAGAAAACAAGTGAGGTGTCCTACCTGGCGACATTGATCAACAACAGTAGGATTGATCTACCACGCCAAGTGGCTCTAAAAACAAAAATGAGAATTCTCGTTAGCCAGGCGAGAGTGATACAGGAAAAGTTTTTGAAAATTCTCTTTAAAGTCAATAATTGCTTTCTATAACCAAAAGGTGACCCCCATATTGAATTTTGGAGCAGAAGTTTTTTTTGTTCAACCCCTCGGGAGCTATGGTCGACTTTGGAGGGATCTTTCTGGAGGAATTTACTAAGATTACCTAATATTGACTCTAACCGAGTTGGGTCTGATTTCTCTTCAGGTATGTACAGTGTGGAAAACCTTGGCTCTGTTCTAGAAGTGGAACATAATCTGCTCTGCCCAACCCTTTTGGATACTGAATGGAGCCTTAAAAAGGGGGAAACTATCCTTTATTGACCCAATGGAAAGAGAGCTGTAATGTGCATCTGGAATTTCTAACAACCACCTGGGACGATGTTATTGACAACCCGAATAAGATAAAAAAGAAAGTGTGGCAAATGGATTGGATTAAGACCCAAGCAGACAAGAACCAATTTAAATTGCCTACGGCACTGAAATGGGAAAGCAAACCAATGGTCTCCTTACCAAAATCCCTGACCAAATACCCCAACTGGTGATTCCGTTCCCAATACATGCGCTTCAGACTGAATCTCTACCCGACTAAAAAGATAATGTCTGTTTACAAATAATATACACAGTTAGAAAGTCGATTATGTGCTCAAAGGGGGGCGTGTGAGACATTAAAACATATCACCCTCTTCTTCACTGGTTTGACTCATCTAAGAAATCAACATTTAGGGAAATTAATTGCCAGTACTTTTTCGGAAGAGGCTGAGGACTTTTGGTGTTTCCTTCTTCGTAGAGGAGACAATTCAGCGTTATTTTGCTTACTGAAATTTCGGACAGAATTTTTCAAAATCCTCAAGATGTAAATTGTCAACAGGGCTGCACTATGGATGGTTCTATTTTCTGGACGTGATTGTAATGAGCTATGGAAACTGAATTTTTGATTGTGCTTTATTTCTATATACTAAAGGTTTGTAATAAACTTAAAGTTTTAAACAATAAATATATATAATTAAATGGTAATGCTCTGCACCTTGCCTCTTAACAAGTTACAATACAGTACATATCTGGCCCCTCCCACTGTACAGTTCAGGAAGTAACAGACCCTACCCTGTAAATAATATCTCGCCAATCACTGATCATTCCACTCAGCCCTACTCCCTGCCAGAGTCCCTACGTATCCTACCTGCAAGCTTCCTGAGGGGTATATAAATTAATAAGCAGGACTGACATGAATGTTTTATTGCTATAAATGACAGTTTTGCTAACAAGTAAAAAAGGACAATGGCCCTCACTATGAGTTTGGCTGTAAGTGGTAACAGTGGTGGTAAATCGGTTACTGCCACCTTTACCACTCTGCAAAATTACACGTCATCAAAAATCAGCACTAATTCTGCCGGTGGAATTATCTCTGGCAGACTTAGCATTAGCATAAATTCCGCCAACATGTGGCAACATTAGTGGAATTATACCATTACTGTGCCCCCATCACTGCAACCTCGGAAAATGTTGACTTTTTTATTTCAACCCCATTTACACCACAAATATATGTGGGGGGTAATGGTATATAATGCAAGTAGGGGGGCTGCAGGGGTCTCCCCCGCATATATATGTGGTGTAAAGGGGGTCAAAATAAAAACTAAAGTCTGCAATTTCAGGGTCTCAGTGATGGGGGTTGCAGTAATTGTATAGATCCTAATTAGTGCCGGCGGAATTACTGCTTGAAACACAAATGCTAATTCTGACATATTACAAGTGAAAGTACTATCACAATACCACCAACAATTGGTGGTAATTCTACCATAAATGCAGTGCAGTGACTTCTAGCTGAAAGTTGAAGGTAAAAGCATCCATCTGATGTGGATCAAGTGCAGGTGAAAATGATAGCCTCCAAAAGTGTATTTAATGCCCACACCATCCCCAAACACACTTCCAAGTAACATTCAGCCACAAACAGACGTGAATTTCGACATCCACAACCTGCTACTGTTCATTGAACTCCAACAGCATGCAAGGCCAATACATGGAAGGATACATGCAGCTCAAAGACAGAAGAGACATGTTCTGGAGGCCGCCCATACCACGGGTCTTGGACAGGAACACCATAGCAGACCTGCTGACCATGATAGAGGCAGATCTCCAGATTGTCATAAACAACAGAACTGCAATCCCACCAGTGGTGAAGTTGGTTTGCGTCTTCTATTTCTGTGCCACTGGCACATTCAAGCAGACCGTGGGGATGCTGTATGGCATGTCCCAGCCAACATTCTCAATAGTGCCGCCACATTTGTTAGATGTGCTCATGAAGCATGCCCATTGACACATCTCACCGCCCACTGCCAAGGGCCAGCTGCATGCAGCAAATGCACGATTCTATGACATCAACCATTTCTCTAATTTCATTCAAGCACTTCACTGCACACAGGTGCCATTGTTGCCCCCCGAGGCAGTGGAGCTTGATACAGGAATCGTAAACAGTACCATTTTAATGAACATTGAGATGACCTGTGATGCAGATCTAAACATCAGCCACTGCTGTGCATGATTCCAAGGCTCCACACATGATTCATGGTCCTCAGTAGCAGTACCCTACAGGCATATATGGCAGAAACCAGGCACATATGGAAACAGGCATGGGATCATGTGTGAGGAAACAACAAGTCCCATGAACCTTATACCATGTGGTACATGAACTATTTACCACGTGAGGAGTAGTGGTGATGCATGCATTCAAATATGATGAGGAGGTCTTAAAATCTTAAATGACTTGAGTTGCTATGAAACCCACAAAGGTGATCTTTCCATCATGGACACCACTGTTTTACATTTTACTGAAAATACACAAGAACCATACCAATCGACCTGGGAGATCTATTTTATCCCTATGCAGCTCTATATTGGCAAATACATTAATTTCCTTCTTAGACCCGTATCACAGACCACCCCTACTTGTTTAGCAGATACCAGGGATTTTATCTGTTACCTTAGATTTCTTCAAATACCATTTCCCCTAATGAGAGTTCACCGAATATATTTCACCAAAAAAGGTACGGGTATGTGTAATGCATAATAGGTGGGGTGTGGGGTAAGGGTATAAGTTAGGGTAGCAAGGGCTGTGGGAAGCTGTGGGGGTCTCCCATGCTTAAAAGAAACAAAAGTAGGAAAAGTAAAAAGATGATTTCATTTTTCAGTGAAATGGATTCAGTGAAATCTCCATAAGGAGAAATATATTCAAAGAAATTACATACATCCATTTCATCGACGACATACAGGGGTTTCCATTTAACCCCGAACACAATATTCTAATCACTTTCAATGTTATTTCCTTAGAACCTAATATCCCTCAAGGGGATGCAATCAGAGTATGTTTCGACTAACTGGACACAAGACCTAGTCCACACACGGTCCACACTAATTTATTTTTAGCTTTGCTGGAAATGGCACTCAGCAAAAATTGTTTTTAGAATTAAAGACAAATCTTTCCTGCAAATTAAAGGGACCACAATGGGGGCCTCATTTGTGCCCAATTTAGCCATTCTTTACATGGCAATGTTTGAAGAGCTTCACATATTCTCTGCAGAAAATACATTTTCTAAAGGCCATTTTGTAGTACAAGAGACATATAGATGATATTCTGATCATCTGGGTCACCAGGGAGGGCAGTGTAGATTTATTTTTCTCTTGGAACAACCAACGCATTTCCAACCTAGGCTTTACCAAAGAAAAAGACATGGACTGCGTCCCTTTCCTTGACCTCACTATTTCAGCAGACAAAAACCAACTCACACTCATCCTACACAAAAAGTCAACTGATAGGAATATCATATTGCATAACAACACTTTCCATCCGAAAGCACTTAGACAAAGCATTCCCTTTGGACAAGTTCTCAGGATCCAGAGAAATTGCACCACAATGGAAAACATAAAACTGGAGGCTTCAGTGGCAGGCCAAAGATTTATCAACCATGGATATGCCAAATGGACAGTCAGATTAGCTAATAAACGGGCCCAGAATCAACACGGACAACATTTGTTGGACAAATCTGTTGTCAAGAATGTTAATATTGCATGTGCAACCACCTTTTGCAGACAGAGCAACAACATCAAAAAACAAATTAAAAAAAACACTAGCACATTCTACAGCTAGACGATACAGACTTATCACAGTCCCTCTTTGCCTTTAAACGGGGAAGATAACACCTGTTCAAAGCTGACCGCCTAGCAAAGAAACCCGCTCTTAATTTATTAACCTTTTCCACCTACCAAAAAGTACAGGACATTATCCCTGTGGAGGCTGCTCTGTCTGCAAATTCACTGTTAAAATAAATTCTTTCGATGTTAATGGCAAGGACTGGTTCACATTTCAAAGTAATTGCAACCATATGTATGTGATATATGCAATTCAATGTATTTGCAAAAACATCTATGTGGGTAAAACCAACAGACAGGTCAAAATTCAACTACTTTGGTGATGCATTGTATAAAAAAAGGAAAAGCCAGGGCGACCTACGTTGGTGGATTATCAATAAACTCAGATGACTGACACCAACAGGATAGACACCTTGTTGGCTAAAAGAGAACAATACTATGGGCCTCATCAATTAAATGCGGTGGTAACGGTATTACCGCCGCATTTAAGGGCTGGCCCTATCACGAGTTGGGCGCTAAATGGGCTGTTTTACCTCAAGCCTTTCTCTGGAAGTGAAAGACCACTGTTTTTGGCTGTATTACCGCCAGCTGTATTAGACTGCATAATTAGCACTGAAAATGCCCCATTGAATCCAATGAACGCAATGGGCAATGGGAATTTACTGTTAACACCCAACCCGTGATCTGGCGGTAATACTGCTGCACCGTTCGGTGCTAGTGCTATTACAGTTGGGCTATATTACAGCTGGCATACCGCCCAACTCGTGATGAGGCCCTATGTTTATACATTACAGGGTTACATCCATGCCCTAAATGAAAGAGAAGAATGCCAGCGGATGGCCACCCACAGTCTCCGGATCCTGTTCTTTGTGTTATTTTCCTCAGTGTTGCTTACAATTGTTTGAATTTGTGTTCTGAATGGACGCCATTGGCACAATTGTGTCTACCACTCGGGTATAGGCCCCACCTTACCATCATGGGCCGAGGGTGCTTTCATGCCTCTCAGAGTAACTTGATTTTATTGCTTGGGGCATGCTCCCTGTTAGTTTGGGGTCCCACAGATTGTGGCATTAGAAGCCTCTAGCCAGGTAGCTAGGCAACGTTTGAAGCCCGGCACCCCTCTAGTCCTTCGACCTCCGCTCGGCATATCGGCAGCATCAGACCTCCCTGCTTCCTCCGAGAAATGCTCCTATTTGCCCATCATTGCCCGCATGCCAGGTTGCTAAGCAACACCAGGCATTCTTCCTGACTGTCTTCACTTTCCTTTACATCCTTTAAATCACATAACAGAGCATCAATAGGTTACTAGATAACAGCCGAAGCCGACCTGCACTTCATTCTTGCAGAAGACATGGACATGGCCAGGCACAACTTTGCCTGCCGTCTTGCCTCAAGACCAAACCGCTCCTCTGTCCTTTCATGAATCTCCATTGGGTGTAAGTGATATTCCCCATTCCTCTCTCCTTTTCTCCTTTGAACACACAGGGATAGCACAACCATTTCAGGAACGGCGGAAGTCCCTTGTCTACTTTACTGTAAGTGCTTAAATCCAATGCACTCTCATTGTAATGATCATTCCTACACACTGAGAATTTCTCTTCATGGGGTCTAAACATTATATCACAATAGTGTGTTTTTTGCAGGCACCTCCTTTTCCACTCATGGCACAATTCCTCATGAACAGTCTTGAATTAGTGAGTATCCCTCTACTTGTTTAGGTTGATGCCACTCTATACTCTATATATAAGTTATACATTCCCCAAACACACTGATTTCCTTGTGTGTTTTTGTATTTTTAGGTTGACTGGGAGTCCTTTTACTACAAGAATTCATTTCCTGAACCATATTGACTACGACCCATTCAGTCCTGAGGAAAACCAGCCCCCTCCAGGAATAAGGTTGAAACTAGTGCAGGGTTTAGCAATTCTAGGACGCTACCGGAGCTCACCATCATAGACAAACATTGAATTTGTCTCACATAGTGGACTGTTGTTCACGTATGCTAGATTAGAAAATATCTTGTTTATGCACTAAATCTGTGGACCGACAACTGTATAAACTACCAAGCTGGCTGAGTACCATTGTGATTCTGGACCAAATGAGAAACAGACTTTTTACTGTATGCTCTTTAATGTTATTGGGTGTCATCCTCCTACGCATAGGTCTGGTTAAAGTAAGCCTCCCTATATGAAGGGGGGACCCAGATGTAAGGTAAACATCTTGGAGGTACACTCTGTCAGTCTGTCCTTCCCCTCATATGAGGAGGAAATAATTATCACAGGTGCATTCAGTGGGATAGAATCTGAAGTAGCCTTAGTATCCCTGGGTTCCTGGGAGCCTAGCGTCTCAGGGGCCTATGCTAGCCAAATAATTCCAAATAATACCAAGTACTACTTTAAGGACAGTGTGCTGATCAATGGAGTAGACATTCCCACCCTTAAGGATAGTGGAACTAGCAGAGCTGTAGTGGATTATACATTGGTAAACCAAGAAGAGCTTGCCAGAGTACCCTTGATGCCCAACAAGTTAGCTGATGGCACCCTCTCAAGTTCCCACTAGTGCCTGTAAATCTAACCATCAATGGTACAGTAGTAAGGATAGCTGGGAATGTACATAGATAAGTCCCTGGAAAGGTTCTGCTGGGAAATTACCTCAGCGACTTAGGTCTTGTAGGGGACACAGCAGATGGCCATGCACAAGGTCACAAGCAAAGGCTGCACTGGCCCAGTCTAAGGCTGAGCCAAAGCCAAAGCCAAAGGGGAAATCTGAGGCTAAGGGAGTCAAGAAACTCACTATAGGCAAAGAGAATGTTCCCACAAACTCACCTACCACTGAGGGGGAGCTAGTTGGCCAAGTACCTGAACCTGACGAGGAAGAGTGCTGCCTGAAATTCTTAACCCACATGACCATCTTGAACTCCAACGTTTATTGGCTTAAGGTGGTCCTGATAGGGAAGAATTTAGTAAGGGCCAATGTGAGTGCCCATCTTTAGAAAGCCTAAGGAGACAGGCCCGTTCCCAGCTTGAGGGTGGACCTCCTGGGAAACAGATGGTATATTGGGAAGGTGGGCTCCTGTACAGTGAGCCCACAGAGTCTACTGATGGTGACCATAGTAGTTGCTGGTCCCCCTTCAAGTAAGACCCTTCCTCTTACAATTGGCAGATGACGTTCCTCTAGATGGTAACCTTGGGATCAAAAGAACCATGCATAGGCTATCCATGCATTTCTACTGGCCCAAGATGGGGGTCAAGGTGGAAGGCCATTGTAGGAGTTGTGCCACTTGTCAGATTTCCAGTAGAAGTGATTCAACAATACAGGCTCTATTGGTGCCACTGCCTGTGGCGAGGGTGCACTTTGAGGGGGTAGATATTGACATTGTTTGTCCCCTTGACCATCAGACATCCTCTGGCAATAGGTTTATCTTGGTGCTGGTCCACCATGCCACCAGATATCCTGAAGCCATCCCAGTGAAGACTGTGACTGCCAAGGCAGTTGCAAAAGCATTGCTAGGCATATGTACTAGGGTTAGCTTCCCTATACATGTTGTGTCATACAGAGGTAACAACTTTATGTCTAAGTACATGCAAGCCAGTGGGGTCACTTAAATGTTTTCATCAGCTTATCACCCACAAACTAATGGCTTAGTTGCGAAGTTTAATAGAACTCTCAAGAGCATGATTGGGGCTCTGGAATAACCCCAAAGGAGAAAATGGGATCTCCTGTTGGCATTCTTACTTTTTGCCTACAGAGAGGTACCTCAGGAGGGTGTGGATGTCCGCCCCTGCAAGCGTCTTTTTGGTCACTCTGTTAGGAGACCACTGGCCATAGTCAAGGAAGGGTGGGAACTCCCTGCTCCTTCCACAACTACCAATGTAGTAGACTATTTGTTGGTTTTAAGGAAGATGATGGTCCTTCTGATGGCTCAGGCCAGTGATAAATTGAAGGCAGGTCAGGCTCTGGAGAAACATTGGTATGACCAGAAGGGTTCACTTATTCAGTTCACCCATGGCCATGACGTCCTGTTTATGAATCTTTTAAGGCCCAGAGCCCTACAGGACAAATGGTCAGGCCCTTATACAGTTGTGGAGCAGCTGGGTGAGGTAAACTATTTAGTGGACCTTAGGAGACCTGGTCAGGCCCCCTTGGCATCAGACAGGGAGGAAGAGGAATCTGAACAACTTCCTGACTTGTTCCAAGGTAGTCCTTTTGATGGCTCCAATGATGGTGTCCATGTGGCCCCTCACCTGATCCCTACCCAGCAAGAGGAAGTAAGAACTTTGCTTAGGCATTTCTCCCCCTTGTTCTCTCTAACTCCTGGTTTAACACCTTGGTGAAAACATGAAATTGACACAGGAGACAGTGTACCTGCTAACAGTAGGGCTACAGGATGGCAGATAAGGTGAGATCTTACATCAAGACGGAGGTCAACAAGATGTTAGATCCTGGGTTGATTGAACCCTCTAGTAGTCCATCGTCCTGTCCTGTGGTTATGGTGCCAAAGGCAGGTACCTCTGAACTGAGGTTCTGTGTGGATTACAGGCCTCTGAATGCTGTCACCAGGAAAGTTGATCATCCCTTGCCTAGAACTGATTAGCTGGTGGATAACTTGGATGCCTCGAAGTACCTCAACACATTTGCCCTCACTGCAGGGTATTGGCTAATAGCCCTAGTAGAACATGTCAAGCAGAAGACAGCATTCTCAACCCCAGAGGGCCTTCACCAGTTCAGGGTAATGCCGTTTGGATTAAAGAATGCATCTGCTACTTTTCAAAGGGGTGTGAATCATGTCCTCAATCAGTTGGAGGAATTCTGCTTAGCATATCTGGATGATATAGCAGTCTTCAGTGCTACCTGGGAAGAACATGTAAAACACCTGGGAATAGCGTTGCATGCTCTTCAGTAGGCCTACTTGACCATAAAAGCCAGTAAGTGCCATTTTGGAAAGGATGTGTGGTCTACCTTGGACATGAAGTAGGTGGAAGGAGGATTCAGCCTATACCCAGTAAAGTACAAGCAGTACAAGACTGGCCTACCCCCACTACACAAACTCAGGTGAGAGCCTTCTTAGGTTAACTGGGTGCTATCGAAACTTCATGGCAGACTATGGCATCATAGCTTTCCCTCTGACTGCTCTCACCACTCAAAGAAACCCAAGAAGGTCTCTTGGTCTGAGGAGTGTGAGAAGGCCTTCACTGGCTTAAAATACTCCCTGTGCTAAGCCCGTTTCCTCAGGGCCCCTGACTACAAACACGCTTTTATTGTTCAAACAGATGCCTCTGACACTGGGATATGTGCTGTACTATCACAGGTAGATGAGAAAGGCAAAGAACACCAGATTGGATTTATTAGATGCCAGCTTAAGTGCAGAGAGCTGAGGTGGTCCACTGTAGAGAAATAATGTTTCTCTGTTGTGGGGGCCCTAAGGAAGATGAGGCCTTATCCCTATGGGACCCACTTTATAGTGGAAACTGACGATAAGCCCTTAAAGTAGCTAATGAACATGAGGCGAAAGAATCCAGGGATGCTCAGGTGGTCCATAAGCCTGCAAGGGTTGACTTCACCATTCAGCACAGGCCAGGTGTCCAACATAGCAATGCTGCTAGTTGTCCAGAATGTTTAGTCGACCTGAACATGAGACTCATCCAGGGGTAGATTAAGTCCCCCTGTACTTAGGTCTGGGAGGGGCGAGTGTTAGGAAAGATTTCCCTTAGGTGCAATTTTCCCTCTGTTTGTGAACCCACCAGACTTTTTGCTTTTGTTTGGCTCGCCTAACCTGACTTTTTCCAGTGGAGCACAGCCTTTAGCTGCCCACCTCTGGGCTTTCTCTCATTTGTTATGGGGAAGCTGACTTGTCCTTCAGGCTGTCAGTACTGGGAAACTATGTTTCCCTTACTCTTCAACTACGTTGCCATTTCTTGGTAACTTTTTATCTATGTGCCAAGTACCTTACAGTACCGAGCACATAGGGGTCCTTTTGTTTTATGTCCCTAGGGACCCTTTTAGGATTTTTGGGTGTTTGTACCAGTGTGCCTAGCATGAACTGGTGGCCACTACCGAAAATGGCTTTGCCACATAGTCTGTTGTTCTGTCCTTTGGCCATTTTGTCCCTTTGCCTTCCCCCAGGTCGAAAGACCCGGGTATTCCTTATTTGGGCATGCAGCCTCCCACAAAAACCACCACTTTGGCGTGCTCCTTTATGTCATGTTTGAGGAAGAGGGTTGGGACTGTCTGGGCCCAATCCACACTACGGTTGCCAGTATTTCTGGTTGGCCTGAATGACCATGGGCTGCGATTGGCCTAGGTCTGGCGTGCATGCAAGAGAGCAGATCTTCCAATGGCTATCTGAGATTTGAAAGCAAACCGAATCTTGGATAAGAGAAGAGGCTCTGCATCCATTCCAGGACAATCTACTGAGGTTCACACCAAACCTCATAAGGAGCCAAGTATCCTTAATAAGAAAGCAGACTCAAGGAACCACTGGTGACATGCTTGGAAGGTTTGGCACCCTCAACCCGCTGTTGTCCCGTCAGACTCCTGTTTCTTGATCGAAACAAGAAGGCCTACAAGAGTGCTTCACCTCTTTGGAGTAGTGGGAACAACTACCCTCGGCTTCTCCTACTTACCCTCGAAAAGAGCTTCTTTGGAAGTGTTCCTGGGCCATCCAGTGAACTGGTCAGTTCGAGCACAGGGTATTCCACAGGAACCCCGCTGTCCCGAGTTGAGACTTGAAACTCTCGGAATCGCTAGCTTGTAGTCCTGGGCCCTATCCCACCAAAACACATTGTCCTAGCTCCTCTGGGTCGCGATTTACGAGAGTGCGCCACAACACGAGCATTTGTGGTTCTTGCATTGCCCCGCTGTGGTGACCATTGCTGAAAATGCCTGCAGGCCTTGCCTAACATGTCCTGAGTCGTGCTGCACCAGAACTATCCATCTTCCTCATTTGAATGCTGAGTACAGGCTACTGTCCCGCCACAGATGATTGTCCCGACCCGCACCCACTGCGAGCACGGAGTGTCCTGAAACTGCAGGGTTAACACCTACAGGCAAAGTGGGCTAGACTGCCAAAGTTTGGTCCCCACTGCGTCATGGGTCGGTGAGTACTTTCCTAAATTACGGATGGCCCCCTTGCACATGCATTCATTTTTACACACGAGTATGCCTCACAAGTTACTCAGCTTGGCTGGCATATGATGTGCTTGCCAGCTCTTCTCAAACTACGAAAGCTGCTCTGTCTGCAAGGGTAGACCTTCTTCTAGGAATAAGAACTTATTCTTCATCACCTCAAGCCCCTTCGTGAGCAGCTGCAGCCCCCTGAAGAGAACCTGCTTTTTCATTTATACATGACCGTGCATTGTTAATGCACAACTGTACTTTGAGCGCTAGGCTTTTCACTTCGTAGGGCTGGACTACATAAGTTACGAATTGTTGATGAAGGACTGCCTAAACTGATATAGGTGTTGATTTAACCCCTTTCTGTTACAGGTTGTGGTTATATTCTTCCCCCTTCATCATCCTTAGGCTAATTACATAATTGTATATATGTTACATAATAAATAAGCAAGTGTTGATTGTTTTATGGATAACTGTGGTTTAATCACGTTGTTATAAAGGCCTATGATAAATGTATTTTTGGATGGTTTGTGCAAGAAAATATTTCTATCCTCGAAGTCTGCCATATAAATGTTGGCCAAACTTGGAGCGAACACCATCCCGTGCCTTTCTTTTGTAAAAACATCTCGCCACCAAAGACAAAATATTTATTACATAAAACCACTCATAATAGCTACTCATAATAGTTCTGTAAGCAATTTTGTCAGAACTGTGTGGGGGTAAGGACGATCATTTAATTTTCTAGAGACAATCTTTAGAGCTTCTGGTTGAAGGATATTTGTATAAAGGGCTGCAATCTCACAGGTCATCAATTATTCACTTTTAGAGCAATAATCAAGCCCTCCAAAAGATGAATTGGCGACATTGTGTCCTTCAGGAACAATCTAGTATTTCGTACCAGTCGTTGAAGAAATTAGTCAATATATTTGCCACTATGATCTAGCAAAAAACCCACATAGAGAGACAAAGGGTCGTCCTGCAGGGTTCATATTATTTTGTGAACTGTGGGTAGGGAACATTGACACCTTTTGTTTTAGGAAGCCTGAGTTGACTCTGATAGTGCATAACTCCTGCAGTTGTATCATCAGATTTTCTGACGGGTCAGTTGTGATTATAGAATGTTTTTACCATCTCAACATAGCGTGGGATATCCATGATAACAATTCCTCCCCCTTGTTTTCAGGTTAAACCATGCTGGAGTTGCTGCACTGTCGCTCCTTAATGGCTTCTTGTTCTTCTGTTGTTGTATTATTGTTGTATTATTGTAACTATAGGGTGCACCACCAAATAATCTATGGCAATTCCTTAAGAACCATTTTCTCAAAACAAAGAATTTCAGGTGACATATCGTCGTCACTAGGCGTAAATGAGGAAGGTGGCCAAAAAGAAGCATAAGCCTAATTTCCTAAGTTCTACCTCTATTTTGTCCATACCAACATTCTGTGTGTGGTCAAAGTTTATCGCCTTCGATAGTACACACATCTGCGCAGCTGTAAGCGAGTGTGATGATAATACATAAAATATTGATATTTCTACTGTAGGTAGTATCTCTGCCGAGTGCAGTGCTTGTTCTTCTGTTGTATTATTGTTGTATTATTGTAACTATAGGGTGCACTACCAAATAATCTATGGCAATTCCTTAAGAACCATTTTCTCAAAACAAAGAATTTCAGGTGACATATCGTCGTCACAAGGCGTAAATGAGGAAGGTAGCCAAAAAGAAGCATAAGCCTAATTTCCTAAGTTCTACCTCTATTTTGTCCATACCAACATTCTGTGTGTGGTCAAAGTTTATCGCCTTAGATAGTACACACATCTGCGCAGCTGTAAGCGAGTGTGATGATAATACATCAAATATTGATATTTCTACTGTAGTTAGTATCTCTGCCGAGTGCTGAGCATACCTTGCATACACTGATTTGCATAATTCTGTTGTTGAGGAGGTTGTCAACAGCATGCTTGGATCCTTGCTAAAACAGGCCTATTGCCAGTTTCAAATTGGTCTCGATTTTTCACATTCTCAGGTTTGTCATTAGAGGAACTACTTGTGTCTGAGAAAGTCCCCCTTTTTTTTCTTTTTTTCTTTCTCACATCTTGTTGTTTCAGTGTTTGTCCATAGAACATTGTAGGGGGTCTGTAGTCGGCCAGGAGATATGGGTATGCTATTTCCTTACAGAAATTATTGATATCCTTTTTTGGGTTTGGTTAACCTTTTCTGCAAGTTGACATTTTTGAATTCATCAACCTCCTTGTTAATCAGTTGCAGCATACTTTTTGCATCTGGAAAAAATGTATCGGTAAAAAAAACCTGTTTATACACTTCTAGTGCTTTTTTGATTTTGGAAGATAACCTGGCAGTTGTATTTATCGTGTGAAGCATTGAAACTCTGTTGCATTTTGAGGCTATTTGTGAAGAGCCTATTTTGTTTTCTTCATCTTCAAAAAATGATACAGGTGCAGTTTTTATTTGGAGGCCAAGCAAATTATGTCTGCCTTCAAATACTTTTTTAATCGATGCACGTGTACTTCTATATGGAACCTTTTTTTCTGTAATCTCCAAAATATGTCCCCAGTTATTGCATTGTCTAAACCACTAGTTTCTGGTAGAGTGATGAAAATTGAGGGGCCTCTCATTGCAGATTGAATTTGAGCCTCTGTGAAACTGAGAGTTTCTGCTTCAGCCATGGTCAATGGACCGGTGCTAAACATAAAGAGGGCACAAAGCCCTATAGAATACAGATGAAAGAAAACTGGGAAAGCCAGTCGAACAACCACTCCAGCCACACTCTGCACTATCAGTTAACACACATACAAGGAGGTCACCTCAACTATGAGTACCCTTTTGGGAACAAGTCCGCACACAAGGCATAATGATCTCCCAGGTATTTACGTGTATTATTTCTAATCGTTGTCAATGTGTATTTCAAAATCAATTTTATTAGTAAATAGCTGATATACCTGGTGTTGCCTGGGATTTTATTTTCTTATAGGTACTATCTGCTAGAAATACCTCAAGGTAGCTTTACGCTTTTCAGAAAGGCTCCATAAGAAAGGCGAAAAGAAACAAATCACTACATTTTTCGATTATTTCTCTTTTTAAAATGTTTTCTCATAAGACTACTCAACACAATGTATTGCTCTTCTTAAAAATTCAAAGTGAAACATAATTGTAAGTGAAAACAACATGGAGATTTATGAGCAGCATGATGTGTGACATGATGCTGACGGTGCCAACAACTATGGATCTAAAGTTTAATATTACTAAAGTACATATTCATTGTAAGGCTTGTTTATAAAAAACATATTTTGTTACCCTTTCCGGCGAACATTCTTGCTTCAATTATGTTTGACAGCAATTGTGTAACCCATAGCCTTGTGTCCTTACACAGCCTAGCTGGGTCAAGATTGTGAAACAGCATGGTGACCCAACTTTCAGACGAAGGTGATGTGGCATATCTGGTGGGGGGTCGAGTGATTTGAGGAATTCTGTTGGATAGTTTATGGCTTCTTTGGCATCCACCACTGTATCAATTGAGTGGTACTTAGTAACAGTGCCCAGAAGCATATCCTGAATTTGATCTTAGGGCCTGGACCTCTAGTTTTGTTCCTCGTGTTGGGACCAGTCCTTCTACGACCACAGTGATGTTTTGCCAGTTTCAGGCAAATGTCTCATGTGTGAAGGTGCTGAAATCCGGAGAAAGTGGTGGGGTATCCAAATGTCATGTAGCTAGTAATGTCTGGAGTGTCCTAACAGAAAACTATGCACTATGAAACACTAACCATTGGAAAAAACAAAGACAATGAGACAATAACAAAGGTGAAGGACACCTGCGAGGAGACCTGCAAGATCTCGCTATTCAAACAATTAGAGAAATTACAAAAAATGAAGTCAGCAAATGGTTGGAGGAACACTCCCTACAGAATTACATAGATGTAGGGAGAATCCCAAGAGGGTTAAAAATCCTCATCACACCATCTTTTGATGAACAGGATCCGGACATGATATGCGAGTGGGGAGACGCCACTAATTGTTGTTCCAACAGCTTTCTGAAACTGCTCATCAAATATGCTGGAAATGATCGGGCAAAGATTTTGATACAAATGACTGAAATAGAAACCAAAATAAAATTGATCAAAGAAAGTGAACAAGGCAATATTTAAAAGCAACATGGAAAACAGTTTAAAAGCACATGAGGATGAAATAAAGTCAAGGAAAGAACGTACATTTTTACATGACAAAGAGGAATACGAAAATGGTCATGTTTACACCTTTGCACGCAGGTTCCACCACTTGAGGCAGAAAGTGAAAATGGTGACAGTTACACCTTTAAGCCATAATGAAAACACCTCTGATCCAATTGCTTCCACATTGGAATCAGATGTCACAGGGAGCCAAAATGATGAACCAATGTACGCCTTAATTATATTAGAAGACATGGGGCTACTCTGTTAAGATGGCAGAGCAAACACAAAAACACTAGGGGGAAATTTCACGTAATGAGGACAAGGAGAGGAGGAAGAAAAAAAACAACAATCCCCTAGGGAGATCTCTGTGATCTGGCAAATAAGTATTACCATCATGGAAGAAGCAACCCCAAGTCATCAATGTATCTGATCATACTCTAACAGATGAACAGATTAAAGTGCTGAATCTGGGGCCCCCTAGCTAGGTTTGACTATGTGCAAACAAGAATTGACTTGGACAGGTTTGTGTGCAAGCTGCGTCTCGTAACATTCTTTGCCACCAATACATACAAATAAAACCTATGCCGGCAAAAGAAGGATCATACAGGTCATACAGACATTACTATAGGAGAATTAAAAACCCTCTCCACATTAATATACTTGGAAAAAGAAGGGCAAGTGGAAACCATTGAAGAGTCGGCCAATTTTGAGGAGTTGGGTATCAATGTAGAATGGCCATCTATGAGCAAACTCAAATGCAAATCTAAATTCAATCCAACAAGTACTTCTGGTAGTACTTCAGGTAGCAACATCAGAGCCTTTCAGAATCTAGTGCATGAGAAAAAGTAGCAGATTCAAATATAAAGACAATCTGTCTAAAAAACACAAAAAGGTGCTCATAAAATTAAGTCAACTACCAAACTGTATCATCAAACCTGTGGATAACGGCTGTAACATTGTGGTGATAAATAGAAATCATTACATCAAGGAGGCCTATAAACAACTACATGATACTAGATGTTATGAAAAATTGACAACTAATCCCATCAGCCAACTATAAGTAAAAGTTCAGACCTTTCTCCATGAGTGGGATAAGCTAGGCATCTTGGACGAGGATAAGGTCAAGTCCCCTACATCAAGCATTCAATTACACAAACCATATATTTCCTCCCAAAAACCCTCAAGAATCCTACTAGTCCACAAGGAAGGCCCATTGTGACACGCACTGGGTCTCTCTTGGAAAACATGTCCACATTTGTGAAAACAAAGTTTTATTTCCATTTGTATCGTCTTTAATACCATATCTAAGAGACACTACAGACTTTCTGTCAAAAATGCATGAACACCCCTCAGAGCCAACTTACTTCCTTGCGACCATGGATGTGGTATCCCTGTATACCTCTGTATACCTCTATAGAACACACATTTGAAATGAGAGCATGCACATTCATTCTCAACACAAGGTCATTGAATTACTTAAAACACTAATATGATTCTGGGAATGATTGAATTTTGTCTAAATAATAACGTGTTTCTTTTCAATAACAAATGTTTGTGGCAAATCCATGGTACAGTCATGGGCACTACATTTGCCCCATCATATGCCAACTTCACCATGGGGTACTGGGAAAAATTCAAAAAGTCTGGTCAGGCAAAAATGAAGTTCACACAGAGAATACAGTGCTGTGGTTGTGTTATATTGATGATCTCTTCATCATTTGGAAAGGAATTGAGAAAGGATGGGTTGAGTTTGTCAAAGAATTTAACATCAAGGACTGCAACCTGAAATGTATGGAAACCCACAGTTCAAACTCCATAGTGTTCCTAGATGTTACAGTCAAAACAGTGGAAAAACAGGTTGATTGTGAACTGTACAGGAAACTCCCTGGTTCCAATGTCCCAATTCATGCCACCAGTGGCCATCTAAAAATCTCATAGGGAGTATACCCCATGGAGAATTTATTAGATTACGAAGAAACTGTACTAACATTCAAGACTTCGATAAAGCTGGCAAGATCACTGCATGGGGTTTTCAAAAACAGCAATATCCCACAAAGTTCATCGAACGGGCATATATGAAAACATGATCATTGAATAGACAGGTATTGCTGACAAATCAGTCATCCAACAATATCAGTGAGACTGATGAAAATGTCACACAACTAATTCTCACATTTGGAAACCATGCACAACCCATTCGGCATATCCCTGGCAAATATTGGAAAATATTAAGAGCAGACAGAGATGTTGGTTGGACACTTAATGAATAGCCAGACATTACATTTCATAAAAGCAGCTCCATTAAAGACACCATGGTACATAGCTTTATGAAATCAGAAAATCCAAATGAAGGAAAAAATGGGCTTAACACCAGTAGAGAAGGTTTCTTTAAATGTACGTTCTGCAGAATTTGCAAATATGTCCTTAATTGCAGTACCTACAACCATCCAGTACTGGGGCACTGCATTAACATCAAGGGGAAAATCACATGCAAATCCACATTTGTTGTCTATGTCCTCCTATGCCCTTGCAAAAAATGTAAATTGAAAATGTGCATCTTGCAACATGTGAGAGCGATCAATAACAATGATGGCGCCTATCCCATGGCCACACACTTTTTTGAATTACACAGAGGCGATCCAGCTGAACTCACCTTCTTTGGGATATACAAAACCAACATAGGACCTAGAGGAAGAGATAAGGAATGGTTACTGTGACAAGAAGAGGCACGTTTCATCATAGATTTTGAGAGTACAAATCCAATGGGACATAATCTAGGCTAAGAACTGTACACATTTCTGGGAGTGGAGTAATTTCCTCATTCATTGCATCTTTTAAATGGATAATTGGTCCTTTTCCTCTTACTCACACACCTATTAACAAATTGGATGTGTGAACATGATCCTCCCCTGTATTAGATATAGGAATGGGACCAATTCATGTGTAACTGATTACCTCTTTCACCAATATCCAAAATATGGCTTTTTATATTTTGAATTGCCAACTTTCATTTTGTTTTGTGTTTCTAAATATCTGTATTACATCACATATTTGGCATAGTGGAATAATCTTTAGTTAAGAATATGTTGTTCCCCTATTGGGAAACATTTATGGTCTATGTGTTGTCTTTTTGCAGGTTGTTTCCTGTTATATTACCAGTTTTAACTGTTCCAGTTAAGGATAGGGTATAAATTGCACCTTACCAGCCATTCTTTTAGCTCATCGGATGTCTACTGCTCCGATAATTATGATTTATGTAGTAGATAAGACATAGTCCTTTTTAAAATATGACTTATATCACAAGCACATTCCACATATAAACTCTTTAAAGAATAGACGATGCTACTGGCAGTTCATTACTAATTGACACCCAGCCAACTGTCAAATATAATGTACCATGGGAATTCAATAGGTTACATAAATAGTCCTACTACACAACTGCATAGGACCACTATCTATAATTGGGATGTGTCATTAATAGACAATCACCTAAGTGCTTAGATTTTGCCATGGATTGATGATTATTTGGTATGGGCACTAGACACTGGACAAATAGATACAAAAATGCATTCCAGGATTATGTTGAGCGCTAACCAATGCTCAACAGACTGTATCAGGCATTGCATTTAGTTTGATTGTTTACTTGCCACATTACATGGCCTAACTAGCCGATGTACTGGACACTTTAGATCCAATCATTGGGCACTTTCATTATCTATAATTGGCATGTCTTATTAATGCACAATTATTTAAGTGCTTAGATTCTTTTATAAATTGGTGATGTATTAGTCAGTGCACTAGATACTTGATTAACCAATATAAAATTTGCATTCCAGGATTACATGGGGTGCCAACTAATTTTCAGTTTTCAATAGATTATATTATGTACAGCACTCAGTCGACTGTTTACCTGTCAATGTGTATGGTTTATGTGACTGATGCACTGGTCACTTTGAACATTTAGCAGTAGACACTTTTCTTGGCGGCAGCTATGGGTTTGATTTTAAATGTATTTCAAACTGAAAGTGAAACTGAAAGCGAAATGATGTGTAATAGCGATAATCTTTAGTTATACAGTATGACTTCATACCTGATTTATCATTTCGTCCATGAGCATATGCAACCAGACCATTATGGATATGGAATACCAGCATGACAGAATGTGTTAATCAATAGATACATTTGCGGTCAGAACTTCTTGTCCCAATGCACTATGCACTTCTTCAAATCTGTTATTTTTAACCTACCAAATGCAAATTTGATTCTGGAAGTGCGTAATGATGTCTCACCCACCCTTATACCATGCATTTTTAATGACAATTTGGCATGAAGTTACATGTCAAGGGAAAATATATTTGAATTTTGGCAAAATTATAAGAATGTAGGCTGACAAGCGCTGTTTACAACATTGGGGATAAACAGCTACAATTTGGTAATTAGCTGCCTACGACTTCAAGGCATTTCCCCAGTGCTTCACTCTTCATTTTACAACTCAAGGCAACATTGCTGAAATGTTTTGGCAAGGTGCAAATCCCCTTTTCACTTTTCACCAATTCACTTTTTTAGAATGCAGTGCACACTGGGGGGACATTGTGATCAAGCAATGGGTTTTTGGCGAACCACGTCAACTGCCGTGTATATGCTGGCACACACCTAAATGGGAGGATGCTTTTTTTTAACAAAATCACCTATATTCACGCTGAGGACACTGCAGCGTGGAGCAGCGCCGACGAGCATTTCTTTCACGTGCTCGGAAGCATTTCAGATGTTCAAATAAGCTGCCCGGCGTACAAACGCTTCCTTGTAACTGCGAGGAGGGAACACACTGAGGACTTCCTTTCTTGGCTTGCCCACAACTCACAGAGATATTGGAACATGCTGCCCAAGCAAGTGAAGACTGACAGCGTCGGAGGACGCCGTCGGAAAACACAGCAAAGGGTAAGCGTTTTCATTTTTCTACCATGCTGTTAAAAAGCAACAAGCTTGGCCAAGCACGCGTGTGCCTTCCTTATTATCTCATCTCACTGCACGGACATAATTCCTCAGTGCTATTTAGTGACCTCCGCACGCACGTGCGTGTGTTTTGCTGGACTTGCCATCATACATTAAGTGCCATTGACTTTGGAACTGTGATTTTGCATCAAATACCTAATGGCTTCCCAAGAGAATATAGAGGCTACAAGAAGAGAACAGGCAGTTAGCCTTTTTAATGAAACCGTGTCATCTTTCAAAGAGAAGGAGATAGCGGGAACAGAGAAGATAAGGGAAAATAATGAAATCTCGATATTAAAAGAATTGGAAAAACTACGCAAAAAGGAAACAAGCAAATGGTGGGAAGAACACTCCCTACGTAACTACCTAGATGTCGGGAGAATTCCACGCGGTTTAAGAATCCTCACAATACCATCATTTGAGGAGCAAGATCCTATCATGCTAAGGGAATGGGGAGATGCCTCAGACCAATGCTCTAACACCTTCCTACGTATTCTGGTGAAATATGCGGGAAGTGATTGCATTAAAGCCCTTGAAAAAATAAAAAAACTGGAAGAAAAATTAAAGAATTTTAGGGAAAGTGAAGAAGGCAAAAAATTGAAAATAAACATTAACAATGGTCTTAAATTATACGAAGAAGATATCAAGTTGAGAAAACAATGAAAGTTCGTACGGGACAAAGGCGATTATGAACAAGGCAGAGTGTACACTTTTGCACACCGCTTTGACCATATGAGGCAAAAAGTAAGCAAACAGCGGCTCCATAAGGATCAGAAAATGAAGCGAGCCAAGAATTGGCTGCTGACAATTCCAAATCAGACATCACAGAAAACGAAGACCAAGAACCTGCAGTGCGCCTCAATTTTTTAGAGGAGATGCGGCTGTTATGTCAAGACGGTCGCTCAAACAACAAAAAGACCAAAGGATCCGTAGCCGCAACAAGAGGATGAGGAAAAGGAGCAAAAAAACAACAAGGAGGGGACAGAGGGGCAGCAGGCTCAAACAGCAACCCTGTGCCGAGATCATTGCGCTCTGGCAAATGAATGCGAATATCAAGCAAAGCCTTAACGAGCAACAAATTGTAAATCTATCTGATCATGTCTTGACACCAGAAGAGAGCAAAGTTTTGAAGCTGGGTCTGCTTTTGTCCACTGGCAGGCTACGATTATGTACAGACTAGATTGGACTTGGACAATTTTGTATGCAAATTACGTCTGAAAAAGTTTTTTGCAACCAATATACATCAAAAGAAACCCCAAATCGCGCTGAAAGGTCAGACAGATATCATCATATCTGACATGAACACTCTCACTACTTTGGTCACTCTACAACATGAAAGTGACTCAGCTTTAGATGACGTATATCCATTACTTCAGAAACGTACAGTTCAGAAACGTTGGGTATTTGTACAGATTGGCCATCCAAAAGCAAACTTAAATGTAAGTCAAACATGAATCCATTAAGTGCTCAAAATATTAACATCGACGCATTTTCCAATGTCGTAATTGATGACCTGAAACAAGAAAGAAGAAGAAAAAACAGCAAATACACAAGAAGTAATCTTTCTTGGAAACAACAAAAGGCTCTATCTGACATTTGCAAAATGGATAAGTACATAGTGAAACCAGCAGATAAAGGTTGCAATATTGTTTTAATGAACAAAAAAGATTACGTAAAAGAAGCGTACAGGCAGCTCAATGACATTAAATGCTATGATAGACTCGCAAAAAATCCCATCCTAGAAATGGAAAACAAAGTTTGGGATTTTCTAACTAAATGGGAAAATGCTGGAATCTTGGAGGAAGATATGGTTACATTTCTTTTTACCAAACACTCAGTTATTCCAACAATATACTTCCTCCCTAAAGTACACAAGCACCCCACTAAACCCCCAGGGAGACCCATTGTAACTCTATGCGGCTCACTCCTTGAAAATATGCCCAAGTTTGTGGATGAAGTCCTCAGCACCTTTGTTTCTACACTACCCTCGTATACTAGGGACACCGCAGATTTTTTAATGTAAAATCGATGAATTACCCTAGGAGCCAACATATTTGCTGGCGACCATGGATGTGGTGTCCCTTTATACTTCCATACAACATGAAGATGGTATAAGGGCATGTGAAATCTTCCTGAAAACCAGATCTCTCAACTATCTGGAACATACCACCATGATCCTTGAAATGTTGAGGCTTTGCTTGGAGAACATTTTTTTCCTTTTTAACAATGAGCTTTTCAATCAAACTCAGGGCACTGCCCTGAGGGCAACCTTTGCCCCATCGTATGCTAATCTTATGATGGGAACTCGGAAAAATCGGAGGTATGGACAGAATCCAATGAAATTTTCACTGACAAAATATTTCTATGGCTACGCTATATCGATGATTTATTTATCATTTGGAATGGAACAGCCCAATCATGGCAAGAATTTGTGAAATTTCTCAACATCAATTATTCCAACTTACAATTCACAGAACAACACAGTGTACATGATATTGTCTTTCTTGACGTAAAAGTCAAAGTTGTGGAACATAAATTGGGATGTGAACTTCACAGAAAGATTCCAGGTGCAAATGTTGCACTGCATGCAAACAGTTCACATCCCAAAAGTCTTCTATGGTCCATTCCATACGGTGAATTTAATCGCCTAAAAAGAAATTGCATGCCAAGTCACAGCCCAAAACTTTCTAAACCAAAGATACCCGAAATCAATGATTGAGAGATCATACTTAAAAGTCAGGGACATGAAAAGACAGGACTTGCTGATGACATCCAAATCCGCACTTGAGGACAGTACTGAAGATAGTACCATCAGACTCATTCTTACTTTTGGAAGCCATTCATCAACTATACGGAACATTATCAATAAATACTGGAAAGTTCTGACAGTTAATCTGGACAAAGTCCTACATGAATGCCCAGATATAACCTTCCATAAAAATTCTTCAACAAGAGATCTGGTAGTACAAAGCTATATGGTGTCAGATAACATTCGCAAAGGAAAGGATTGGCTTTCCGAGGGCAGAAATGGCTTTTTTAAGTGTTGTAAATGTAAAGTTTGTAAATTTGCTTTTAATTGTAATAGCTACACTCACCCTATTCTCAAAATACCCATGCAAATCAAAGGTAAAATAAGCTGCGAATCTGAGCTAGTTGTATATGTCCTTACGTGCCCATGCCTTAAATGGTATGTGGGCAGCACGAAATGCAAGCTTAAAGTCCGGATTTTACAACATATTAGAGCTATCACCAACAAGGATCATGCATACCCCATGGCAAAGCACTTTTCAGAGTTCCATGAGGGTAATCCCAAGACACTTACATTCTTTGGTATCTATCAGGTTGATATCAGCCCTCAAGGAGGTGACTGTGAAAAAGTATTGAGACAAGAAGAGACAAAATATATAATTGATTTTGAAAGTAAATACCCCAATGGACAAAATATAGATGAGGAATTATATACATTCTTGGGTGTGTAGATGATTATTATTTTGTCACTCTAGATTATGTTCATGTTCATATCACCGTTTCATTTGAGGTTTTTCTTAATCTCCCATGGGCATTACAGGCAGAGAAAAAAAAATATCCAAAAAGTCCATATGTAATTTGGCTTTTATGATCATTGGATTGATTTATGCGTTTCCTTGATTCTCTGTTTCCTATTCTATTTCACTCTTCAATAACTTTTTACACACTACTTATACACTGGGTTTTTGTTTTAATTATACCTTTTTTTCTTTCTCTCTCTCTTTTTTTACACACTTATTTTACATATATATTGGAACAGGTAATTCTAGGTTTGGTGTTTTACTGACGCATTCTGAGAAACCCATCAGAGTAAATAACTATTATTTTGGACCTATCAGGACACATAATGTCGGGTCCTATTACCTATTTTTTAGAACTGAGTAGGAAGAGTTACATGCATTTATCATAATTGATCACGGCTCTTGCATTTTATGATTTATTATTAGTAGATACTCTAGAATAATAGGAAACACTTTCTTTTTTCTCCTTTCCTGCACTATGCACTTACACATCGCATGAGTATTTGCTTTTATGGAGTTCAGAGCGGAATTTTATTATTAGAAATGATGCAGGCATTGGCACTTTATATGCACTATGCACTTACATCTGTCATAAGTATTTGTTTATATGTAGCTTTAAGAAGAACTGGTTACTACAAAAAATGCAGGCATTAGCACTTTATAATACATTTCCATCAGCATTTCTGTATGAGCAGTGTAACATATTCTAATAGTTTTTCTCCTTTACATGCACTTTGCATTTATACCATGCATGGTTATGCGTTATGAAGCGGCATAAAGATGAGGTTACTGTTTAAAACCTAGTAACACCAAGAACCCATTATGGGTGCCAACATTTATATTTTAGCAACCTTACAGTATTTATTGACTAGGTTTTGCTTTTACCGATGCTGCCAAATACTTGATTCTATTGTTGTATTGTTATTTATATGTACCTGTTCCAAAATGGCCAACAGCATTCCCAACAGCCAGTAAGTCACCTCTTCACTGTTTGTTATTTGATTGTTGTGTGTTTAAATTTTGGCTCCAAACATGAGCAAGCCACAGGAGTGTGGCGAAATGCGTCAGTTAGCCTTTCTTTTCCTTGGGAAGCCTTCTCTTTTGGTTTTTAAACCGCTATTCTTGAATAAAATCTTTGATATTTTTCCACGCAATTGTGCAGAAGCGGTTTCTTTTTCCAAAAATTCCAAAGTTTTATAAGCGGCAATTGAAGCCGCGGATTGGCATTATCACAGCAGCAGAAGGGAGTGCAAGTCCACTCACTTCAAGAACATATATATATATATATATGTATATATATATATATATTTATTTATATGTTGCTGATTTCTTCGCTCAAACAAAAGTGAGCAGCACTCTCCACAGCGATCAAAATAAATAATCCGGATCCACATGACTTCGTACAACCATTTCTTCCTTTATTGAGTAAAAATCAGGGAAAATCACAGCACACAAAACTGAAAAAAGAAATCATTGTAGTATGGTCATCCCAAGGTGTAGCCAAGGAGTTTGCGCATTTCATGGCTGACTTGCCGCTTGATCACAACAGAGTGCCTCCTCTCAGAAGTTCATTAAAAAGGTTTTAGGTGGAAAGAGGACTAGGTTGCCTTGCTTTGCAAATGACATGATCAACTCGTCGGCCATCTTAGCCTAGTTCCCTATATAAATAATAGGTAATAAAATGGGGTTTTGGATGCATTGTAACACTGAATCTACATTCAACTGAGGCGCCCACAGTATCCATATTGAACAAAATAATATAGTTTGGGCTTCCGCATATTTACTTGGTCTGCACTACGCGGGTTCCCAAACGGTCCACGTTGCACAAGTCATTCCCTTTAATAGTGCCTGTATATCTTGTGCTAATTCCTTGTAATTTAACAAAGAATGGGTACAACGAATGTGTAATGCGCAACATCGTTGCTATTGCCCATGGTGGAATGAACCCGATAATGAAGAAAAAGTTGCAACTCACCCTTATACGGGCTATTGCAGTGGGCTAATATTAATAACCCCATTATTTCTAATGTCCATGATTTATATGAACATTGTCTGCTGACCCAGATAACGCACTCAATACATACACCAATTTTTTATGTGGAAAAATAACTTGGATGTAATAAAGTCCAAATGCCAAACATATTCTTCAGATGACAATAAAGTGCATCGTGCAATAGCAGCATATCAAAACATACCAAAGTGCATAATTCAATACCACATTGGAATGAAATGCATGATCTGCTTATGGAGAATATCCACATTGACAGCAAGCAGCATGTGGAAATGTATTAAAGTACATAGTGCATGGTGCAGTACCGCATTGAAATAAAGTGCATGGTCTGCTCATCGAGAATATCTACATTGGCAACAAAACATAACCATGTCGATATGGCGTGCCCAATGGGTTCCCTGACTATCTCTAGAGTGCATAGTGCAATAGCAGCTTCTGTGATTACCTTCAAATGCAGAATGTAATAGCAACATATCAAATATGTATAAAATACATCATGTGCTGGCCAATTGTATCTAGCATAGGCATTAAGACCGTTGGTCCACATCCCATTCTCAATATGCAAGCTGACTAACTTTAGGATACACTGTATGGTGATCATCTGTGTAGTCATATAAAGGGTATCAGGTAATAAAAGCGCAGCAAAAATGTTGCAAGTAAAAAAAAGCGCAGAAAAAAGCTGTGGTTTGACCCGGTAAAGGTGTACCCCATTATACCATTTAAGGGGAGCGAGGGTTGCGGGGGTGTCCCCCTCTCCCAGTAAATGGTATAATGGGTCGGGGGTTGCGCGGGTGTCCCCGCATCCTTTACATGATTGTGGTGGCAAAACCATGGCATTTTTGCCACAATATTTTGTATTCACAGCCATTATTGCTGTGATTTTAAGACATGGAACTATATAAAGTACATAATGTAATAATTACTTATTCTGTTGGTGACAATCATTTCAATTTTTCCACAATCAATGAACATTTATAAAAATGGCTAGTGCCTTAATCATTGTTTTATTCATTTAGTGGCCATAGTAGTATCATCAGTCATTTTGACTCCCATGATTTTGCTGTTTACATGGGTCTTTCGCTATTGTAACTCAAGAGTGCTTTTAAACAACCCCCTTTGTCCACCTTGACCTACCTTGACCTAACTATTCTCATTGTTAGAAGATTGTTCAATTCAATTAAATCATTGAACAAGGTGCATTAGAAACAACCACCATTTAAAAACAAATTAAAAAACGGCACAACATTTTAGTCATTACATTTCAACGTAATAGCCGTGAAGTGGGTGTCTGAAGATTCTAAAAACAGATCACCACAAGTGTGAATCTATAAGGTGCTGATATGTACCAGAGGTTTAAGAGAACACAAAGACACAGAGACAAAAACAAAGAACCCACCCCTTTCCCTTTGTTTTCTTTCCTCTTACTCCCTTGCTCAAGCTGGTTCATTGTCCCAGAAATGTGTAAAGTTCTTCATTGATATTGTGCCCATTCGGCTGTTTGCTCTCGAAGTCAAGAATACAGCGAGTTTCTTTCTCACCTCCCTTGGGACCAGTTTCTATTTTATGGATTCCAAAGAACCTGAAACTGTCCATATTATTATTATGGCATTCAGTGAAATTTGGCCATGGGGTAGTTCGCTTCGTTGTGCTGAATGGCTCGTACATGTTGTTGTATACAGATTTTTAATTTGCACTTCGTGTTTCCAATATACCATTTCTGGCAGGCTCAGATCAGGACATAAACCACATAGTCAGTTTCACAGGTGATTTTTTCTGATATCCGGATGATATGTCCTGTGACAGGATTTTTGAATGTTCCACAGTTTATTGCATATTTGCAAATGTTGCGGTAGCGGCTGTGTAGTTATGGTTAAATTGCTGAACCCATAGGAAGAGCACTTTTTGGGCAGCTTATAACTTCACTCCCCCAGACGAATCCTCACCAAACTTTGCAAAAAAGTATATGGCCCGCTCTAAATTTGGTGAGGTTTTGTCAAGGGGGAGCATGGAGAAAAACTTTGCTCACGCTTACAGCCGAAACCGCTGGATGGATTTTCACCAAATTTGCAGCAGGAGTGGCGGCTTGGTCTCGAATGAGAGCTTTTGTAAATTTGGTGGAAATCCATCCAGTAGTTATTTTGAAAATGACAAAAAGTAGGTCTAAAAAAATTAGTGATATCTGGGTCTGCTTCGCAAACACACTTCGCTGTTCGCTCTGGGGACAGGACACCGATTGGCTAGTGGGTCAACGTCATGTCCGTGGACAAGCAACGTGTTCACTGATTGGTTGGAGTGAAGCATGAGGTGCATTACATTTTCCCAATGCGCCGGTCATGTTGGATCCATGGATATCCGTGTAGAGCGCAGCGTAGAACAGAGCAGACATTGGCCCTCATTACGACCCTGGCGGATTTTTTCCGCCATCGGCGGACTTTTCCGCCATGGCGCAAAGTCCCTTTACGCCATGGCGGATGGCGGACTTACCGCCCCATTCCGAGGTCGGCGGGGCGGTAAGTCCCCATTGACCCATTTACCCTTCCCCATTCCCATTTCGGCCCCATAGGGCTCAATGGGAGTGGGGAAGGTGTTAATTACGCCACCGTACACTACGGTGGCGTAATTAACACCGAGGCCCCATAGCGCCATGGATTTTTACGCCCGCAAAAAGCGGGCGGAAAAGTGACCATGGCGCTCTGGGAACTCGTAGTTGGCGGTAAGGGGTCGGCGCAGCTAACGCTGGCGTAAACCCCTTACTGCCAGGGTCGTAATGAGGGCCATTGAATTTTGAGGATTGTGTTTGTGTGAAAAAGTGGCTGGAGAGGGTGGGGAAGTGAGAGATGGGTGAATTGCTATATTTGTTTAGGTGGAAGAGGGCCATGATGTGATTGTGGTGTCTGCTGTCATTGCATTTGTGCACAGACCTACTAAACACTGGCCACCTACTGGGTATTTTACTCTGCTTGATATATTGGTTTTGGGTAGTTAGTAGAGTATTGGGTGAAGGGGGTGTGTATTGAAGAGTTTGTGCATTGGCTGTAAATACTGTTTTAGGATGTTAACTGAATTGGACAGGTCTCTAGGTGGTTGTGTTATGTTTTTGAGTTGGTGGCAGTGGGCAGGTGTTTGCTTGCATAGGTGTGTTATGCTGCGGTGGTTCTTGCCAGGGTCTAGAGTCTTGGGTGCATGACCAAAGGCCGTAGACCAGAAGCCATGCACCCAAGACTCTAGGACCGGGCCACAACCACCGTAGCATAACACACCCATGCAATCAAACATTTTGGTTTGTGGTTAGTGGTTAGGTGTTTGCTTGCATGGGTGTGTTATGTTGTGGTGGTTGTGACTCAGATCATTGTATACTTATTGTTTGGTTTGTTGAGGCTGTATGCAGCTTTTTAGCTAGGCCATGCACCCAAGACTCTAGGCCCTGGCCACAACCACTGCAGCATAACACACCCATGCAAGCAAGGATTTTGGGTTGTGGTCAGTGGTCAGGTGTTTGCTTGCATGGGTGTGTTATGTTACTGTGGTTGTGACTGCAATTATTGTATACTTACTGTTTGCTTTGTTCAGGCTGTATGCAGTTGTTTGCATGGTATGGGAAAATGTAGCAGGCATTTTTTTTTCATTCTCTGTGATAAAAGAAAAGATCACATGTTAGTGTAGGTAGTTTATAATTAGTTATTGAATTGCATAGCAGACATTCCTGTACTTTGTCGACCCTCATAGTTAGTATTTTACAAGTACTATGCTTCAAACCAGTGTACTGTGCAATTTGCTCAGCTCCTGTGTTTGTTTGT
Organism: Ambystoma mexicanum; assembly: GCF_040938575.1. NCBI lineage: Eukaryota > Metazoa > Chordata > Amphibia > Caudata > Ambystomatidae > Ambystoma > Ambystoma mexicanum. Next base: position 226,694,146 of record NC_090933.1, on the reverse strand, counting down.
ATAATCATTGGGTCTGGGGGAAAAAAAATCCTCTGACCTGGTGGAATGAAAGGCACCCGCGAGCACAACTTGCCTGTAGCACCTGCATGGTAATGAACTGTGCCGATGCTACAGGCATCCCCATTCCCATTGAGCCCTATGGGGCGCAAATGGGAATGGGGATCACTTGACTCCAGCACCCGGGAAAGGGCAATTACCAGATCCGTCGGGGCTGGAATACCCCAGTAATTGCCCATTTGCGGGTGCTGGACTTTCTTGCAAGTTTGTAGTTTTACTGGCAAGGCTACCTCCAACCTTGTAATGAGTCCCTATGTCTTCATATGATTAGAGACTTCTTTTTCTGGATTTAGCAGGACCAAGACTTAGGTATACCATGTTTTCAGATGGTCTGCGGCCTCGTAGCAGCCACATTCTATATGGGAGAGCATTTTTATGTCTAAGCTGTACAATTTCTGTGACAGTGTTTTGTCAGATGATATGTCGTCCAAGAGGACTTTGAGCTCTGTGTTTTCTGCTTTGGTTAAGTAGGCTGTGACATATTGTGCAACTGCAGTTGAATTGTCTGCAATGTATTGCACATCTATATTTGCATTGCATAGGAGGGCAATGATTGGATTGTAATCATTGATGTACTTTGATCCTTCTGTTCTTTTTATGCAGTATGTGTTTTTAGGTGATTTACCTTTGAGACTGTGGGGGTCATTCCGAGTTGGGCTGTAAGGGTTTACGGGCACCGGTAAGGATGCTGGTGCCGATAAACCCTTACCGGGTACCACCAGGAACGGCTGGTCTGACCAGCCGTTCTCTGCGTGTCCCGTTAAGGGACCTGGCCCATTATTAGCACCTTCCCCAGTCCCATTGAGCCCTATGGGGGCTCAAATGGGAATAGGGAATAGTTTACTGAATGGGGATTTACCAGGTCCTCCAAGGTCGGAATGACCCGGTAAGTCCCCATTCAGTCAGACCGGACCCGGGTTTGGAAGCAGCCATGGCCCTAATAGCGCCATGGTTGCTTCCAAACTCGTAATGACCCTCTATGTCTAAATGAAGTCTAGGGAAACCAAAGCAGCATTTGGTGTAGTATTTCCCTTTGTTTTTATATCTGCGCAGACTATACTTGCCACACTTGTGTCTTTGAAATTGTAACATGTGTGCATGAAGGTCACTATGTGTAGTTTGTGAAGGGATTTCACAAGTGACATATTTCTGAATGAACTGCAAAACACTGGCATCATTGCCCTGACCAAATTTAGGAGCATTTTAAATCCACAAAAGCATGTGGATGTGTGGTGGTCCTCTGGCTTGGTATTCTTTTCTCCAAAAGAAGTGTTGCACATCTCTGAGGGGAGGAACTGTTTTATTACAAATGAAGTGTAGCATGGCAATAAAGCAATGATGGAAATATCTTGATACATTTACAGGATCTAGAGAGCAGAGTTCTCCCGGTGTTTTTATGTCTATATTTGTTTTGTTTTTGTTTGCTATGCGTAGGAAATCATGCAAATCTTCCCATGCATACTCTGCACCAGTTAATGTCACAAACCATGTGGGCGGGACAAGGTTTCTTATCATGCAGTGTACTTCTGCTTGTCATCGGAACCAGTATTCTTTTGTACCATGCATGTTTGCTAAAAGATTTCTAATTCTTGACTGTCAAACTCATCTTTTTCTTGCACTTTTTGTAGTAATTGCATAGCAGACATATTTTGAAAATTGGTACCTGATTTCAATGTGTGTGCAACCACATATCATAGAGTTGCTAGTTCACTTTCAAAGAGAAGGTGGAATATGTATTACACGTTTTGTCTGAATCTGGGGTCTTCAGAATACATTTGTAAAGAGTGGTTGTCTGATGCTGTTATTTGTGTGGGTCTTTCATCATACTTTTCTCCTTTTCCAGTAGGAAAGAGTAGAGGAAGACTTGTGCTTGTACACTTTCTTCCCATATGCTGATTGGAGATCCTTTGGCTTTTCACATTTGGTAAGTTTCCAGTGCATCATCTATGGTGTCTTTAGAGTCCAATGGGTGAATTAATGGTCTAAAATATTGGATTCTGTAGTAGGATCTAGAAGTTGAAATTGGCCAGTTCCTGACCAGTCTTGAATTAATTTGGTGGTTTCCCTCAGGTTTTCCTCAATGTGTATTTCTTCATAGTATTCATTGTTGTCTTTTAGATATTGCAGGGCTTCTCTAACTTTATGTAAGTCCACCAGTTGTTGTAGGTATGCCATTTACTAGGATAATCAAAGATTGATCTATTGGAATTTGCACTCCCAGAGTGTGTACATTTTCTTTGAGATCTACTAGTAAATAAATTACTTTGCCATGAATGCCTTTCAGTAATTCAGAGGGAGGTAGTTTTGCTGTTTTTGGTTGAAAGCGTATTATTGCTTGAAATGGGTGCAATGTTTGAATTATAATGCTCTCATACAAGTTACGTTGTTGCAGTGGTTTTGGCAGTGGGAATATTTCCAAGTTATTAGTTATAGCACTTGAAGGTATTTGGTTGTTGACAAGTTTTAGTAATTGTTAGTAATTTCGTTTTTGTTTTCTGCTATAAGATACAGAGCTAATTAGAACCACTTTGATTCTTCATTGTCATCTATTTTGTACATTATGTCTACAGTTGTGCTATTTTTATAAAAAAAAGTCCTGCAGCAACACATGGTTTGGTACTTCAGTGGGTGTGCTTTCAAACGTTAGTATTTCTTTTTTGTATGTGTGTAGTAGAAGGTTGCCATCTGTAAAGTTGTTGCTACTCTGTTCTAAAGATATTGAGTTTTGTAAGTGGGTTTCAATTCCAAAATATTTTCTCTGGATTTGCTCTATTTCTTCAAGTAGTTCTTTGGCTGTACCATGTAGAAGAATGTTATTTAAATAGGCCAGCGCTAAAGCAGGACTTTTGGCATAGTGCAGTTTATGAACGCGATTTTGTACAGTTCAATGGTGTGTTCCTATCATTTTGATATGGTGGAAGGTGCTTTTGCAAGTAGGTACAGAAACACAGGCTAATGAATGTCCTTGCAGTACTGTGCATTTATGCACTGGACAGGAGTCCATAGTTTGAAAATATTGAATTTTTATTTGTCTTTGCCTTTAACATGCTGATAGAGGAATTGGCGTAAAGATCTGAAAGATTTTTTGCATATGTTACACATTGATGTGCACAGCCATTTGTAGACTGGACATATTGGTTCAGTGGAATGGAGAGCTGATGCTAAGTTTAATGGGGATATTTTTGTGAGCAGCATGTTTTGTTCCATGATGGTATTACTAACCTTTTCATACCCTCGTCCACTGCTATGTGTGACAATTGGGTTTGTTTGCTTTTGTTTGAATGTTTCTTGATTGAAATATGGTTATGTGCTCGTGGTATGACTACACTCACCTGAAAAGATGTTTGCAAAGCTATCTTTGCTGATATTCTGTTTGTTGAGAAGTTCTTGTTGTAGTTCAGAACTTAGTTTTGTTAGTGGTTTCATTCTGTTTCAAACTAATAAAAATAATTTCCTTTTGAGAAGGATTGCACTGTCTATGAGAGCATCCAGGATTAGTTTTCTGTGGTAGGTTTTAAGGGTTGAGCATGATTTCTCCCCTGTTTCTGAAGGACTGTGTGGCGGAACATTTTTCGTAAAATACATTTTTGATATGCTTACTTGTGCCTACATCAAGATTTATAGGTGCAGTGTTAGCACTAGTGGTAGCTGCATTTTTTTTATAACTTTCTGTTTAGTTTTACATTTTGAAGGGGGAGTCAATGTTTATTTACTGCAAGCTGCTTTAATTTCACTTAGTGACTGCATTAGCTGTTTTGTTTGAACTTTTTGTATAAGTTCTGCTAGAGGTGGATGCTTACGTTGTACACTTTTATTTTGATTTGCTCTATTTCTGCGTTGCTTTCTATGGAGTCACTTTTTGGTAGGCATTATTTGGTGTCTGTTGGAGAATAAAGAAAGTGTGGGTTGGGACGTTGTGCAATGTATTTGAGCATTGTGCATGAGTGTCTGAGTATGATGGTAGGCATGTATGTAGAGGTGTGTGATTGTGGAATGAGCTGTTACTTCAGGTTGGGAAGGCTATTCTCATATTTCTGTGTTACTATACTGGTATTCAGATGACAATACAAAGTGTGCACCTGCTGAGGTACAATCAGTAATACTAGAGTAACAGTTAGAACATTATGACAGTATTGCACTTACGTTGTTGGGTGCCAAGAGTAGGTTTCTTCTGAATTCTGTCTTGTACTTCAGACGCTACTGGTTTTCAAGAGTGTGGTCTTCATTGCAATTCTGAAAGAAATAAGTTAGTATATATGTGTGTTAATGGCACAGTAATTTCACTTAGAGAATAGATTAGTTACATTTGCAAAAGGAATTCTTTCTAGGAAGAGGTACTGTATGTGTGAAATTGCATAGCTGTATATATGAATGGGGATTTTGGAGCAGTAGCTTCATTGCTAAGGCTGTTAGTGGAGTATTTATAGGTGTGTTGTATGAGGTGCACTTTTGAAAGTGTGTGTTCCTGTTGCACTGTTTAGTGTGGTAATAGATTTGTGGAAGTTTTAGTAGGGTGAGAAAAAAAGCTTGGAAAGATGTACAGATTGAAACGGAGAATGTTTTTGTGTGTGAAATTCCATTAATTTCTTTGTGCATAGATGTTTGCTACATGAGTGTTGGAAACCTTTCAGTTCTTTGACTTTTTTTCCACATTCCTATTGGCACTGTTCTGAATGTACACATGTATTTATTTGGTTTTGCAAGGATGGCAAGTATCAGGCACTCTGCTTAAATAAATGCATTTTATGTACCTGCAATGCTTTGGCAAGATACAAGCTGGTTTCTTGTTTTGTGTGCATTCTAGGAATTTATAATAGTGTGATAAGGGGTAAGTGGTTGTGAAAATGACAGAAGGAAATAAGAGAATAATAGTTTTGTCATTGCAATGAGTAATATGGGTGAATTCAAATTTGGAAAGCAGACAGATTTGTAAGTGAACTTGATTATAGGAGATGGGAGAATTTAGAGTGTGCTTTTTTTGCAGATTATGCAGGGTCAATGGCAGGTACCCTGTTCACATGAATTTATAAAAGGGTTGCAAATGCATTGCAAATGTACTGTAAACAAAATATTCATACCTGTAGTTTGTATTGATTTATGTAGATGTGGATGAATCTGGAAGGAGAAATCTTGAAGAGTTTTACAGTAGGTTTAACTGTAGGTGCCTTGCAATCACAGGACACTTGTACTCAGAGTGATGAACAGTTCATCTGAAGTGCTGAACTGTGATGACAGAGTTAGATGGATGTGATTCTTGGATGTTTGTGTCACTGCTTATGTGTAACCAAAGAGAGAGTGGTGCAGACAGTGATGTGGAAGGGGAAAAAGGGCTGCCCCGTGTTGCGGGGTCTGCGGAAACCACGGTTGTTCGCAGACAGGGCGTGCCACATCCAGCGCTTCTCAGCATGTCTAGTATGGAAAGGGGACTGTGGGGATTAGCCAATCAGGTTTTTCTTTGCAGGAAGAGAGGCTATGTTTGTAGTGAAGATGGCAGAGCTGAAGAAAGTGAGGTTGTTGGTAGTTGGAGTCCTGTTTGTAAATGTTTTAGAGAGCTATGCTATGTCTAAACATGTGGCTGTCAGTTTTGGTTTTGGTTTTGAAGGAGTGGAGGTTTTGTGGTCAACTGTGCCTGGTTCCAATATGCAGGCAGTGGTTGGAGTTTGTAAGAGTATCTCCATGTGAAACAGTCAGATGTATTGGTACTGCATTGGGGTGCTGTCCATTTGGGATACATCAGTGCTCCTAGTTTGTTTAGTGCTCTTGAAAACTTGTTTCAGGCAGTGATGTGGTTCTTCCAAACGCCAAGGTGATTTTTTCTGAAATGTTGCCTAGGGTAGCATGGGACAATTGTAAGGTTTTCTGTCCCCAGCAAAATGGTGCAAGATGTTTGTTTAAAAAAGACATATCTGTTTTCTTCTTTAGAGCTGGGCTGTTGTCTTTTAATAATGACAATATTGATTTTGTTAATGGTGATTATTTCAAAGCAGATGGCATTTATTTATCCATATTGGGAAATGATATGTTATTTGAAAATATAAGGAATGCTTTACAGAGGATAATGTGAAGATATCAGAAGGAAAATAAGTGAAAAACAAAATGAAAGGTGTTTTTAAGAAGCTACCATCAAAGGGGAAATGGAGTACACTGCTTAAATTTACATTCCACACTCTCACAGATTTCACCATTTGTCCGTGAACACTGCAGCTGTCTGTTGATCGTGCATTTTACATACAGGGATTTTGAGGCTGGCAGGCATGCAAATGAGACTGTGCAGGCCAAGGGATTGGTCAATAAGGTTTACTGGGTGTGATGTGTAATGAGAGACTTTGGCAGAAAGTCTGATTCCTGAGGGGAGAGCAGATAGCTATGGCTGTGTCTGTCAGAAGACAGAGTTTCTGGATTGTGGGTGACTCGTGGCTAAATTGGTTGGAGGTGCATGCAGAACACTGTGGCGTGGCTGCACATCTTGGATTCCCTCATGTGCATGTGCACTGGCATGGAGTGCGCAGAATGAAGTGGCTAGATGTGCTTCCTCTTTGTGCCACTTTGATGACACACCGTCATCCAGACATTATTATTATTCATTGTGGAGGGAACAGTTTAGGACATGCCTCTGGAATCTCCTTGCAGTTTGCAATGAAAGAAGGACTTGGGAAAGTCATGGATATGTTTCCAAACTCCCAAGTATTTTTTTCTCATTTTGCGCAGAGACAAATGTGGCTGCGTTCCTTTTCATTTGGTCCACAAATGGAGAAAGCGAGGTGCAATATCAGCAAGGCTGTTAGAACTTTTTGGAGAGATGTTGGTATGTCCTCTTTTCACAATGAAAATATTATGTTTCGTAGCACAAACATGTTTCACAGAGATGGAGTCAGATGCATTGCAACCCTTTATGGAAGTATAGCAATCCTTTTTTCAGTAGGTGTTGACCACGAAAAAAGTTTTTGAAACACAAAAAAAAACACAAAAAGGCTCTTTTCAGAGCCACCACTTTCTCGCGGAGAAGAGTGCAATGGTTTTGAAAACACAGCAGCTCAAAAATGTTAATGTCTGCAGACTACTAAAAATGCACAGGGCCCTTCAGCATTTCATTGGCACTTCTATTTTTAAACTCTGAAAGGTGGCTCTGAAAAGAGCCTTTTTTTGTTTTTTGTTGTTTTGTATTTTTGTTGGTGTTTTTTAACAAGACACACAAGGAAAGGAAGGGAAGGGAAGGGAGGGTAAGGAAGGGCCACCAACCACGGGGATAAGTAAGGGCAGGTAGAGAGAGGAAGATGTTGGGTGGGCCTCACTTAGGTAGGTGGCAGACCTTCTCATGCTCCCAGAGCATTGCCTCAAAAGCACTTCAAAGTGTCTCCCCCTGAAGAGTACTGCGTCGCAGTACATACACAATACAGTGACCCTCGAAAAGTAAGGGTTTACTCCATTGCGTATGTCCTGTGGGGCTGGTTCAGGGATGCGTTTCCCCACAGGAGTGTCTCTTGTGTTGGCAGGAGCAGAAACAGAGGATATTGTAGAGGAACTCAACCTACTACTATGATCAAAGGGGACGACCCTCTGAACTGCCGCCCTGTGGAATGACCTTAGGTGTCGCTGCATGGAAGTGGTCCCGTAGCTGTACAGACCTGGTTTGCCACATTTGAGCACAATGCTGCACTCAGTGCAGCACACCTTGTCTGCACATGCCCTGGGTACCGTTCCAATGGTGGTAAACAGCCTCCACACCCAAGACTCACAGTGTCTGGCAGTAGTAAGGACTTCCAGTACCTCATCCTCATCATCATCTTCATCCCTCTCTCCATCTCCATGCCTGTTCCCCTCTCCAGACCCTTGGGTAGGTGGTGATGATGGAGGGGATGTGGGTGCTGCAATGCCATCAGGATGGTTATCACAAAACAGGAACCAGGAAAAGCAGGAACACAACAGCAATGTGCACCATCGTCCTGTTGAGCTATTAGCATTAGTTTTGAAGACAGCAATGACAGCCAATGCCAGTAAATGCAAAAGAGAAGCAGTGCTCTGTCTTGGAAATCCAAAGCAGAACGAGGAGCAGCTCTGGGGTGTGGCCTTTTTGTCAAGAAGGGCTGGGGAGCGCTTTGTGGACAGCCTCGCCGTCCGTGGACACTCCAAACACCAAAAAAAGCACAAAAAGTTCCAAAAGGTATCCAGATCGGTAGGAGCACAGTCTAGGACCTCTTCAAAGGTGAAGTTTCATTGAAAAACATCTTGGATTACTCTAAACAGTGTTTTTTCGGTGTCCAGGGGCCTGGACCCTGTCCGCGGTCACGGTAGTACACAAAGCGTGGGTGCGGTCACACAATGATGTCACAGACACGTTCGCAAATGGGACGGCTGTCCGTAGGACACCTATTGCGCAGGATCGGTTGTACGCATGCGTACTGATGTTCTACGAACAGTGTATGGGTCCCCGAACTAATTAAAAGTGTGACACATGTGCGGTGGACAGTTAAAGACAGGCGATATGTTCGTAGGGCCCCAAGGGTGGGATGCGCATGCGCACAAGTGGCCGCCGAACAGGATTAGGGACCCAAACTAATTAAAGGTGCATCACAACTTTGCAGACATGCAGACAGGTTATGTGTTCTAAGGACATCTTTGTTTTGATTGCAGACAGTAAGAACATGCAAAGTGTCCTTGGGACACTCCCATTATGGTTAGTTGTGGACATTCCGGACAGTCGCACTGCCCGCAGACTCCAAAAGGGCCTTTAAAAAAAAAACACAGACACATACAGGAACAGTATACATATCAATTTATTAATACACAAAAATATAGAAATTATGAAAGAGGGGGAAGCAGAAATGGAGACATATACAGGGGAATTAGGGTTTTCTACATGTAGGGTGGTAGGGGAGGAAGGGATTGAGGTCTCATCATAACGTTTTTCGTGATGGGGAATTTTTGGGGATGGTTGACTGGGACATGGAGAAGGGGTACAGGTGCACGTGCACGTGGGACAGTGATATTCTTTTTTCCATTATATGGTTTTCTACAAAGTTCTTCAAAATTATGAAATTGGTCATTAGTTGATCCATTTTTTCTTCTAAGTGCACTAGATGATTTTCTACAGTGTCTGTTTGTTGTTCCATTACCACGTGATGTACTGTTTTTGGAGTGTTGTTCTTATTTTCTGTATGTACTGTTAAAGAAAAATAATGTGTATTATTTGGCTTACTTTGTAAACTGCAGTGTCTACCAGTAGTATCACTGTCTTCACTCATTTCATCTCGGGGCAATTTTCTTTAAGCCACTCCAGAGTGCTAGCCATTTCTGTGTAATAAAAAGATACATTTCTTTTAGTGTATCCGACTAAAGAAAGATTATAATTATAGGAATGAATGTAGTGGGCTTACCAGTTTGTTTTCACTTTTGCTGTTACTGCTTTGTAGGTGTGCTGTTGATAGTTGGTTTGCAGTTTCTGTATAAAGCATCAGTGAGGTCATTCTGCTGGAGGCATATGTTATTTTTTGTTTTTGTTGTGTTCCATCATGTTTCATATCCTATGTAATTGCACTGTTGGCGTTTTACGTATACAGTTTGTACTTCTTATTTATTTTTTAATGTTATTCATTTATATGCTGCTCTTTGAACATGTTCAGTGTGTTTGTTGTATGATATAACAATGTAAAATACCCCCTTAGCTTTTGGACAGTGTTGATGTTGCCTGAGTCCACGGACATTCGCCCAGTCGCAGACATTGTAGCAATTAGCAGGGGCCAGGAGGTTCAGTATGTTCTATGGTATATCATATAAACTAAGGGTATCCTGGTAAAAACCTATGAAATTCATGATATCTATATTCAATGAAAACATTTTGTTTAAGGGACGTTATGGTTAAATTGCGCTACTATAAAACTATCAAATTCAGTGAAAACGCTTTGTTAAAGGGACGTTACGGATACAAGTAAAACTGAAAAACCCCTGAAATTCGCCAGTTATGGTAAGGTAACAACCATAACCCACATTACCACCATGCACTCCTAAGACTAATACCCATGACATCAAAGATGACATCACAAATGCCATTCATGACATCACTGATGAAATCACATTTGGCTACCCCTTCTTTTTTGTTCACTAACATATCTAGGCCAGGTGGTTTACTTCACTGAGAGTCAAGACAGTGCCCATGGCCAAAGACCATGGCAAATGAGATCTGGTTATTTACTTTTGAGGGGCATATGAACCATGGCTATCGCCTGAACTTTCAAACTAATTGTTGCAACGTGGACAGTGGCCATGGACAAAGGGCATGGTTATGGCCAGTGGGATTAGGTTATTTACTTTGAGAAAGTAGAAGAGGGGACACAGCCATTGAGGATGTGGCCGTTGTGCCTCAGTATGTAATAATTATTGTTGCAGAGTGGACAGTGACACTGCCTTGGTTTATGAAAGAAGTCTGAGAAATGACACCAGAGGTAACTAAATAATTTGTAGTTGTTTGAAGCGCTAGGGCACATGGTAAAAGTGGTGCTGTTCATGCCCTGACAAGAGATCGACAACATATAATGACTAACTTGCTATGTGCAGGTAATCTAAACCTCACATAATTGGAGGGGTTTTCTGTGAATTTCTAAAATCTCTCTGATACAAGTGTTGTAGCTGAGATTCCCTGAAGTGCAGTCAATATACGCCAATCACTCTGGAGCTGATCCATCAACCTTAGTGGACATTTCAGTTGTTCATTTGAAAATGGTTTCCACTGGCAACTTGCCGACAACTAATCAACAAAACCAAGGCCTCCGACTATCAGAATACCATACCAGAAGCCGGCAACAAAAGCAAAACCCAACTCAAACCAATCAAGTAGTGCGTTGACCCGCTACTCAACCCTGCCCTACCTCACTCCATCAAAAATGTAAGGCTTTGCGTCTTGTTCATCGTACCTACTACGGCTCTGGAGCTCTCTTTCTGCGTGAGAAACATGTAAAGTATGCTCCAGCACGGAATCTGTATTCCATAAATCAGCTATTGCAGAATGCCCCCTGCTTTTCCAGAGTTACTAATGGGGGAAGAGCTTTCTCTGTCGTTGCCCCTACGCTGTTGAACCTTTTTACATTGACTGTGCGCTAATGCTGACCACCTGGCTTTTCAAAAAGCACTTAAGATATCACTTTTTTAGATAAGCTGTTTTTTCATTTTGTTTTATTTTATTTTTTCTACCTGGTCCTGTGTCTTCTCGTTTGTTCCTCTTGACTTTCCTAAAGTTTCAGTGCCAAGACAGCCCCGATTCACCGCCTCACTTTAAGATGTTCTGATAACATAAAATAACATAACATCCCACCTGGATGGGTGCAATGCACTGTTCAAAGGCCTCCTGTCATCCTCCCTTGTGCCTGTGAGAAGTGTCCTACACACGGCTGCAAGCCTCATCAAGGGTCTACGCAGATATGACCACATCACCCCAGCCCTCATTGACCTTCACTGGCTCCCACTGCATGCACAAATCACCTTCAAGTCTTGCTGCATCATCTATAAGGCAGTTGCCCTCAAGTCACCCATACACCTCACAGAGAAACTCAGCATCTTTAGCAGACAGCACACCTTTAGAAGCCAGGACACGTGCAGACTTGAAATCCAACACTGCAAAAAGGAAAGGACCAGAAAACAATCCTTCTCTGCCTATGCCCCAGGACTATGGAACCTCCTCCCCATCTGCATTCGACTCGCCCCCATGCTCCTAAATTCAGAAAAGAACTCAAGACCCACCTCTTAAAGGAGTCTCTCCTCCTCAACACCTACGCCACCACATTGCCTCTCATGCAGCTGACTCAGTAGATTCCCCCTCTCATCCCTGCCACCCAGTACAGGTGTACCCCTCCTGTGTGCCCCTCTGTATCCTACCCGCCGCTGTATATCTGTTGTATTGTTACCACTGAAAAGTGCTCCAGTATGCATCTGTGATTTTGTACACCTTTGTAAAGTGCTCCTTTAAATTTCTGTATTGGTTTATACCTTTGTAAAGCACTGCATTGCTTCTCGAAGCTAGGTCTGCACTCGATAAATACAATAATAATAATAATAATAATAATAATAGTCACATTTGCAGTAAATGGGTTTTGACAATGGGCCAAGGAAAAAAACAAGGGCAATTATACATGTTAAATAATACCAACTGAATCACCCATACATTTCTATACAAAACACTTGAAAGTACCATAATAAGCCATGAGTCGTCTACCTTTAAATCAAAGACAAGTAGGAAACCGTTATTCAAACAGGAACATAACTGTAAAGATGCTCAAAAAGAAAGCATAGAGACAATGTTATGCCTTTCAAAAATGCATTTTGAAGGTGCATCGTAGAAAGTACATATTTATATTAGGTACAGAAACAGAAACACCTTTTATCGAGGAAGCACATTTACCATATCCTCTAAGTGGTTGCTCACTGCAAGGGACAAATCCTTGTGAGCACATTTATTGGATCTATGTCTGATATGTGCCACAAATGCTGTGAACATTTTGGGATAGTAAGACATTTCTTAGCATTTTGAAGCTAGACATTTTCCAATGTGTGAGTAGAGAGACAGTGTCCAATTCTAGATGCAATGACGGATGCAGGGAGTCCCAATAAAGACCTCACAACTTCCCTTCTGTCAATGATATATGCTAGGAACTATCACTTTCTTAAAGATCTCATCAAAACCTGTAATATACCCACTCGCTAAATTTGCTATAAGGTTTTTAATTACTTGTCATTTACGTGTGGCTTTCAGCAAAATGTAGTCATTATATTCCTGAGTATTGGGGGTACTGTAAAAGGGCAAGCCTAGGTGCAAATATTGGTCTACAACCTGCAACCGCTCCTCGCACATATGCCAAACGTAACCCATTTAATGGTTCTGTTTTGTTTTAATTGCCATAATAAGGGCTTTGTTTCTGTTCATTTGCAGATGATTTTCAGTTGCGCATGAATACAGGGCATCTATTGTGCGTTGAAAGACCAAAGGGGTCCTAGCCAACAAAACTGTGCTGTCAGTAAAAGAAATCCAGGGTGTGGGCACCACACATATATTAGGAGGCAAATGTTTGCAACCGTCGAAATTGGGGCCATATCACCCACATAAAGATAGATCAAGAGCGGTGCTAAAACGCACCCCTGCTGGAGTCCATTGTATTAATGGGGGCAGAAGTGTTTCCATTGTGGGAAAGCCTGATAGTCACTGTATTGTTTGTATAGAGTTCCTTAATGTAGTGCAACAAACTAATGTGTACACCGCAGCATTTCAGTTTGGCTCATAACCGAGGACGGGAGACGCAGTCGAATGCTGCAGTTTAGTCCACGAAGCATACGTATAACCCTCTGTCAGTACCCTGAAGAACATCCGTGGATAAAAGCTGAAGTGCCTACATTGCATCCATGTTTGACCTTACTCTTCTACAGCCTGTTTGTTGGGGTTTTAAAATGTCTGCTGCTTCTGCCCACTTTGTGAGTAATCTCAAGAGGATAGCTACAAATGGTTTACTGCTGCTGTACAACATAGCTAATAATCGATAGTTTGCAGGTTGGTTGTGACTACCCTACTTGTGCACAGGTATTAATGTTGACCATCGCCAGCTACTCTGTACAATCCGGGTTTAAATACCAACAACTTATTTCCCCAATAATAGGGGTTGCATTTTAATACTATGTAGGCCACCCCGTCTAGGTCCGGGGTTCTTAATGCTTTATTTTTGCTATGATCATTTATATCAAGTAGGTCAAACTGTAACAAACCCATACAAATATCAGGTTTGGGCAGCAGTTCCTCCTCACTACAAAGGGCTGGATCTAAGTATAGTTGTAAAATATGGATATTCCAAACCTGCTCTGAAACTTTGCATAATTCAGGTGCTGCTTTTACTGAAAGGTAGAAACGATATAAGTGTCAGAACTTTCTGGCTTTGTGAGTTTTTATTAACGCAAATACCATCTTCCAGTTAGAACTGGAAATATTCTGCTTGTGTAGGCTTAACCAATTTGTATACTTGGTTTTTAGTTTGGCCGTTTACAATTTCAAAATATTCGATGAAAAAGATGCTTTTATCTTAACAGTTGCGATAGCGGAACAAAGTTTCACATTTTGAGCGTGTATGGCCAAATCGAAAATTGGGAGGGCACCTTTATGTTGCTTCAACTTAAGTTTAGGCAACCTGAGCCCTTACTGGATTTACAGGCTAATTCTGTAAAAACCTGGAACCATCAAAACAATATGATATGATATGATAAGGCATTTATAACATGTCTATACACAAGTGTTTCAAGGCGCAATGAGGCAAGGGAGAGGGAACAAAGGGAAGACAGAGACAACGATCTTACTAGGCCAGGTGACATTGAGATTGCGTAAGTGCAGGGGAGGGGGAGTGGAAAAAGTGCAAGGGACGGCTATATGCTCCTGTGACATATTCCTTTTTCAAAACTTGGTTAACGAAGACATTAACCAAGTCTTGAAAAAGGAATATGTCACAGGAGCATATAGCCGTCCAACCCCCAGCTTGTACTAAGAAAGAGTTATACCCTCAGGTGTTCCATGACAATAAAAGCAAAGATGATGAAATACTTCTCTGTCAATTTGTACCATCATGGGTCAGGGTACACCAATGTCCTTCGGCTACTTTATCTGAATAATAAGGTCTAGGTGCAATTTGCTTATTTATATGCTGTACATTTTTATAAGGCAAATGGCTCTTCTTCTCTTCAATTGTGCATAGTGTAAAGGCAGGGCTCGGTCGTTTGGCCTGTGGCTGCTCCTGCTGTAGTTCGTAGCCAAATTTCCTTATTTGGTCAACAGATGCCATTACATGTTCTACGACCACCAGGGAAACAAATGTCACCGTTGCCCAATTGCCTGGACTGAACATTTTCAGGAATACTGTACTAACAATCGCATTCGTAGTCACAATCCTCAATTCTGGTATTTGTTAAAACGATCATATTATATTTGCCAGGTTCAAAAAAGGCCTTGCGTCTAAGGGAGATGTTTCAACAGTAGGCAGAACTTAGCTTGATGGTCGAGTATTCAGTTGTTTATCAGCATCAGTACCTGTGGAACAATGTTGAGGACTTTTGTTTGGCAGCCTTGAATGTACAGTTTAAAGGCTACAAGCACAAAGGCCCCTTGGTTATTTTATTTAGACTAGTGTGAAGACTCGCTTCACCGTCCGCACAATTTCCACACTTTCCCATTGTGTTTCCACATTTATGGCGAAGTGGGTGCATGCGTATCAACAACCAGATTTTCCAGCCAAGGCTGAAATGGCATGATCCATGATAAAACTGTACTATAGGCACTGTAACCATTGATCCAGGGTCCCTGCTTTTGTGACATTTGTGTCAATGAGCGGAGACTGCTGTTCTCGGGCCTTGGACTTTTCAACGCATCAACCATAACAGCCACTGTGTTTAGACGGTATCCCTACAAAATATCCCCACCAAAAATATCACCATACATATGGCCGTTTCTCTCGCCATAGGCGATATTTTTTGGGGGCATAATTTGTGGGAGTGGGGGCTGCGGGGGTGTCCCCCGCACATTTTTAAATAATGCAGGGGTTGCAGGGGTGTCCCCCGCAGGGTCCATGGGTCAATATCGCCGCAAAAATATGGTGATATTTTTGTATCGTGATATTCTTTCAGGGATATTACCACATGGAACCGTTTAGACTGGGATTGAAAGAGGTTACGTGATGAGTCAAGTTGTTGGTTTGAAAAGAGGTACTTGTGTTGGTGCTACTGTTTCCCAGTTTAAATTCGTGCGACTCTGCTAAGCGTTCTAGTTCGGGTGGGACCAATGATGTTAATTGACTCTTGTAGTTCAGTGTCTGCTACCTCACCACCCAGAGATTTGTTTCGTAGCTTTAAACACAAATTTAACAATGCATTGTTGATGTCAATGTTAATGTACGATAAAGGAGAGCTGGCTGCGTTTGGTAAGCACCTTTCATCACAAGTGTCTCTTGTAACTGCAGCTGCTGGAGAGAACAAAACAGTGATCTTACTTTTACCCACTTTACTGGCTCCACTACCCTGGCCTCCTGCACCTTAGATTGCCGTGGTAACCCTCGTGGCATTCTAGTGTTTGAGGACTTGGTTGCCATTTTAGTAGTGCGTAGATTTAATTTCATTTTGTGTGAAGGGACCGTGTCGCAATTAGTATGGCTCCTCAAAGGGTATGCTCGTGGTATTGGCAGTTTACCCACGGTGTGTTTATTCTTCATAATTATTTAGTATAGTTCTAACACTACTGCTGCTTCCAATACCAAAGGTGCTGCGGTGGTTATTGTTTTACCTCTATCTTTCTGTAGCATTGGGTATTTGATTTTTCATGTGGTTTTGCAAATGGGGGAAAATCACAACAATTGGGACCTCCATCAGACCACCTCGAAGCAAATCCTCTCCCCACTCCTAACACCACTATGCCTGTGTTTTTTGTGCCAGTAGATACAGGTAATGCTTAACAACAGAGTCCTCACACACTCAGACAGCTGGCAATACCAAAAGTGGAAAGAACCACTCCTCTCCGGGTGACCCCGTATCCGCTGACTAACAAGGGCACATTTCTAAATTTGTGGAATGTACTAGAATTAGTGCTTAGGGGATGTGCTTTGGATAATTTAAGGCATTGGCATTCACCCGGAATTGCCTAGATGTGCCTAAGTTTGCCTCACACCCCGACTATATATCAATCAAAGTTTGGGGATCACCAGGCTCGCCAGGTTCTCAAGACGGCTGGTTTTGGGATAAAGCCGTGCAGTATTCCGCCGACCTCTGCTGGGCATGCCGCTCGCAACCACTGCTAGAAATCCCACCTTCCTATTTCCACATAGTTTTTATTGGATCCAGTTGCTGGCATGTAGGTTTTCGTACCTCTCCTACGCTGATTTGAATAAAGTTTAGTGGTGAATTGTGTCCATCTCGGTGCACTGCATCACCTTTCCCCTACCTGACAGTACGTTGGCAGACAGCACCAGCAAAGTTACTCTCTTTCCCTAGCTACTCCCTACTGCTCTTTCCCTCACTCATATCCACCTTTCTTTCTCGCACCCCCCTCTCTCTTCACTATTTCCCTCACTCCTCAATGCCCTCCATTGTCTCACTCCCCATAAGCCCACTTGGCAATGGCTATAACAAAGCTAAAACTAGATGCTTTGCAAATATTTGTCTAGTTGAGGCGGCCACTGTTTTAGGCACTCCTGATTTTGACACTTAAGTGTCATGAGACACATAGGGCCTCATTACATGGAAGGCGGTGAACCATGGCGCTATTAGCGCCATGGTTCATGCCGGTAAAATACCGGCACCGCCTTGGTGGAAAGGGGAATTACCGCCCTATTCCAAGGTTGGCAGGGTGGTAATTCCCCCTTCCACCATTGCCCTTCCCCATTCCCATTTTTGCCCCACAGGGCATAATGGGAATGGGGAATGTGCTAATTACGGCACCGCAAAATTGCGGTACCGTAATTAGCTCCCTAGTCCCTTTGCGGGTTGGTTTTAACGCCTGCAAAAAGCAGGCGTTAAATTCCCCAACCCGCAAAGGGACCTCATAGTACGGCGGTAAGGGTTAACAGTGACCGTTGCCATTAACGGTGACCGTTAACCCTTACCGCCGTCCGTGTAATGAGGCCCAAAGACTGAAGATGATTTGCCAAATCACGTGATGTGGGGAATGCGGCTCTCCTTGTTTTGGTTGTACACATTGAACCTAGAAGAGTTGAGTACTGCTGCCCAATCTCTTTGGATGCATACAATAAACACTTTGGTACAGTTTTTAATAATAGGTTTCCGGAATTTGTCAAGCACAGTACAGTTTTCCCACTCACTGGATTTTGAGAAGGGTGGGGGATGACGGAATAGGGGCTCAACATGTTGTTGTTGACCTGCAGGCTATGCTCGGGACATGGGGGCCATGGTGCTCTCATTTATTTGACATTCACCTTGTATCAACAGACATACTCCATAGGTATTACTCGAATAGAATGGTATCCCACTCCATCTAGGTATCAGTACATTACAGGTGTTTGGGCGAATTGTCATCAACCAAAAAATTGTGTTAGACAGGGAAGTGCACGTGTCCTTCTGCTCTTTAACCTCTATGTTGATAAGTTAGACATGGAACTGGCTATTACGCCTCATGCACCTTGTTATTGCACGTCGCCTGTACCCCGTTATTAATGTATGCAGATGATACTTTATTTTAACCTGGACCCACAGAGCCTGAAAGGCTTTCAGAAACAAATTTGACAAGTTTATCTACTTAACAGATTTGTTAATCAATAACAGAAATCTAAATTAATGGCAATGGGAACCAAAATGCCTTAGAACCTTTGACAAACAAATTTGCTGAGTTTATGTACTTACGGGATTTGTTGTTCAAAACCTTTATTCGGCATAGGCCTCTTTGGTACAAAAATACAATATTTGATTTAAAACCACAACACAGGATATTAAAAGGCAGTAAAACACTTCAATTAATAAGAAACAGTATGCTCTGGAATTAATTAAAGAGTTCCATGTTAAAAATGACAGTTGATCAATACCAGTTCAAAAATAGAACACTAGAAATATTGAGCTGGCTCAAAACCTCCCTGCCTTGATATATACATATTCCAAACATTGTGTGTTAGTTATTGGTCAAAACTTTAGGCCATTATACGAGAGAACCTTGTTTCTCCATATCCAAACTCTATAAATGTATTTACAGACAAAGTGGGCCGCACTCAAATCCGTGGACTGCTTGCACAACTGCAAAGCATCCCCGACTGTAAAAACAGAGTGTAAACGGAACAGGGGTTCCAGGTACCTTGCTTTGAGATCTTTCAAATTGTCACATAATAACAAAAAATTAACGACTGTTTCCACTGAGTTTTCACACAAAGAGCGCCCAGCGTGTGTTGTCCCAGCCCAACTTTTGGTGAGTTCTCATACTGTTAAGAATCCAAGGCGTAATCGGATATACATGGCCCGGCATATTCCGGTTTGAGTATATTCAAATAACTTTCAAAACACATGGGACTGTTTTATAGCCAGGTAGCTTGGGCCAATCGCTAAGGCTGCTGTGGCTGTCAAAACATACGTCCCTTTGTACCTCTGAAATGCTTCTTCTACTCTGGCCTTTGCATTACCATCCATTTGGCGTGGGTTTGCCAGTAAACAGAAAGACCCAGCCAGGCTAGCCATCCCTTCACATGAGCCAGCCATGCAACCTTTTGCCATCCACCAGCGATTGTACATGCTTCAGGATCTTGCAATATTTCTCTAGGCCCCGGTTGCTCCAAAGTCTAACCCAATAGATTAGAGGTCTGATCGCTATTTCCTCGTCAATGGGGGAGAGATCACAATCCATGCGAGTGGAACTGTTTGGAGTGCTTTGGCGGAGGAGCAGAATTGCCTTCAAGAATTTCTTTTCTGATGTTCTCAAGGTTGATGTATCTGCATAACCCCAAATCTGGGCCCCATACTTGGCTGACGCCTTTGTTTGCACCTGATAGAGGTTGAGAGCCGGTTCTATGCCCCCCCTGCCATGTCTTGCATGGCATGCCTTTACTGCCCCACTAGTTGTCTGTCATATGGTATTGGCCTTGACTACATGGGTCGCCACTTCAGAACCAGATCCCCAGCTAGTCATACCAATTCATCGAAGGAGCTGTCATTCACTTGCAAGTTTAGGGGTTTTATGATCACCTGTTTTGATGAGAAGACCACGGCCTTAGTTTTTATTGCATTGATTTCTAGACCCATATTGCTGTGCTCATTCTCAAATTCAGCCAAGACCTGCCACAGTCCCATCGCAGATGAGGACAGCAGTAAAGTGTTGTCTGTGAAAAAGAGGACCGGGATGCATTCCCTCATCATCCTCGGGGATCTGCGTTTTCCTCTACTAGCCTCTCTATAATCGAGTTAATATAGAGGCAAAATAGAATGGGGCGAGAACGCATCCTTGGCCACCCAGAATTGATGTGTGACTTTGCCCTCCAGTCCCCATCGTACTACTGCTGTGTTGTGTTGTTTCAATTGAGCAAAGCAACTGAAATGGAATGTTTTTGGACTGCAGGACGGCCCAAAGAGTATCTCTGGGCACACTGTCAAATGTGGCCTTTAAGTCCACAAAGACCCCATGCAAATTAACCTTTGCGAACCTTAGATGTTTTTGGATCACAAAATGAAACCTAAAGCCCTGCCTGATTGTACTTTTGCCAGCTTGAAACCCAGCCTGTAAATGGCTTAGCTGATTAATTTCCCCGACCCATGCCGTGAGATGCTGTAAGATAACCTTCGCAAAGATTTTTCCTGCTGCATCCAGCAATGAAATGGGCCTGTAATTGTCAGGGTCTGCCCTGTCCCCTGACTTGAATATAGGGATGATCACAGCTGTTGTCCATTCCTGTTGTGGATTGGCATTAAATACCTTTGCAAGCACCGGCGCCCAGACTGCCAATTCACTCTTGTATAAGTCCACCGGGACCCCATCTGGACCTGGAGCTTCACCCCCCCCCCCGTTCTGCACTCTCATGGCCCTTGTCACTTCTTCCACTGTGAGGGCTATGTGGTTTTTTGCCTTCAACAATGCTGTTACACTGAAGCATGAGCCTAGCACTGTAGGTGCCTCTTTATCCCGAGTGTGGTGCCTGTACAAGGTCTCAAAGTAATCGCACCACCTTCAGATTTGTTGATCAATAGCTAGAAATTGAAATGGCAATCAGATCCCAGAAGTCCCCCACTAGATGTATAATTTTCAAAAGGTATACACTAGATTGGTTTGAAGTATATAAAAATGTAGGTATTTAATTTGCCAATCAATTGAACTGCTGGTCTAATCACATCTCAAACGTTGAGAGCCATATGACACAGACAAACGCAGGTCTGTTCCATTTTGCCGATGGTACTGGCAGCATGCCCATACACGGAATGATGCAAGCACATGGTGCCAAAAAAATTGGGATGGCTGGTTATGGTGCTGGAATTTGGGACTTTTCAAATGTGCAACCTTGTGTTGAATTATTTCTTTCTGCGAAAATGTCCTGAAGGTATCTCAGTCAACCTTTACCATCACGATGGACTCAGGGATGGGTATCACTTATGTAGAGGACTTTATAAGGTTGAAAACCCACCTCTTGTGGTACTCTGTGTGGATTAAAACCCAAACGTCTTTCACAAGAGTTGTGCTGAGGCACGTGCTGAGAAGTGATATTGTTGGTTGTATTGTCTTGCTGAAATAAGTTGAAATAGAGATCGACAAGTTAGGATTGGGTACTTCTTTTTTTAACCCTGCTTATCGGGATGTTTTTTGTCACAGTTATAATGTAATTCATCATTGCGCTTTGACTACTTGTACTCAGAAAATGATATTTTACTCAGTCTCCTTGATCTCCTATTTTTATTGTTGCTTAGTGAGTCTTTTATGCTGATGAGAGGTTTCATCATGTTTTGATCTCATATTTACTTAATTATTTATTTGATTATCTGAAATGAATGGTTTTGATAGTGTATTAGCAAAACTGTTATCTGATTTCTGAAATAACGTGAAATAACATGATTTTGATTTGATTTGAATTTTCTTATCAAGTAAACTTACAACGATTCCCACTCATATATGTATTGAGCATTGGAAAGAAGTGATTAGCATATCTTAGTTTATCCTAGAGAGAAGCCAAAGCATATCTTCCAAGACCCACCCCCCAGGGAATCATCCTCATTCATCAAACCTTGTAACGTATCATTTGTTTGAGTTTTCTGAATCTGAAAATACATAAGAGGTTATTGATATATGTTATGCAGAACAGGCATGAGTCATATTAGCACAACAGAGGACATATTTTCTAAAAGCAATGCATTAACATTGGTGATTAAAGACAATTGTAGGTTACTAAATTACAAGGAGGCACACCAAAAAAGACAGGTTTTTTGGGCTGATATGGAGCTACCTTCAACGGGTGATTTTGTGCCCAAATTTAAATTGGGGGTTTCACCTCCCCATTCCTAACATTATCCATCAGGGGTCTAATCCCAGAGACACTGTTACTTGACTCCACACCCATCCCCATTGCCCCAACCACCTGTGCGCGCCAGGACAAAATCAATCCCATGTACGCAAAGCCCACTCCTCGCCCTCCCAACACATTTTCTTATCTAAGAGATCTGCTGGCACATATCGGGAGATTTTGGATTTAAGATAAGTAGGGGCTTGCCCAAAGAGAGACTTCTGGACAGAGTCGGAATATATTTGCCCTGTAACTATACCTCGCAACGCTCAGTTCCAGAGCATTTAGCTTATGTACCAACCGTAAACAATAAATGATTGCTTAACCAAATAGGTCAGGCAACATCAGACATCATGAAATTTGGAACCAACTCAGGCCAGATATTAATTGGCTTTTTAAAAATATTTTTTCCTCAAATTAGGTTGGGATTTAACCCATGACTGGATACACAAGCTGTTAAGATCTTAGGATAAGCAATAATAATTGGGTAAGCACAAATCGAATTAATCTAACAAACCACATGTCATAACTAAAGGTGATACAATGAGATCCATTGATACAATTAGTAATGAAGATGTATTTTTCTTTGTTTCTTCCTTTTTGCATACCCTTAAACTTCCTACCCTTGACCTCTCCCTCAATTTAACTTTTAGGTTGTGCACATTTAATTCTGTTATACATTGATGAATGCAATGACTGGTTGAATTGCAATATGATTTCATTTTTTCTTGAAAAATTACAGCTCATTATGTTTTTTCACGTTATTTAATCCATGTATGTTTCATCATTGCTTTTGTTATTTAATTATTTGTTTTATGAATACAGCCCTGATTTGAAAAAGATGGCGGTACCGTCGAAACACGTGCCATCGCATAGGGCGATCGTTATCAATAATACAAAACCATTGATCACCGAGTTCTTGTGTCTTCTATTTCGCTTTCTTGGCGTATGAACATATTTAAGTTTAACCATTAATACATTATTCAGGTCGTTTTGAGGTTACTAAGAGTTTGCAAACTCACGGAAGGCCCAACACCTTCCCCAAAAAAGGAACGTAGACCCAGCCAGACAGCAAGTTCGAACTGCGGTTTATTACAGCCAAAACCAACAGGGATCAGTACAAGGATCGAAGAAAATCCAATGACATCTCAACGATTCCTGGCTCGCAGGCCAGTTTTGTATCCTAATTGCATCATAGTGGTGTCACAACCTGGGACCTACTCCAGAAAATCTATCGCCATCTGGGATTGGCCGCCGGGAGCCTAATAACCTATATTGTCCCATATTTGAATTACTCTACTGGCCCTCGCATGTCAGGTGGCTGCCCTGGTCCTTCCCCAAATTACTATCTCTAAATAATGTTGCAGTGTGAGGGTCTTACCATTGGTTCTTGCCCGTTGCTACCCACCCCTAAAATACTGAACTGTGGTTGGCTAGAGATGACGTCCCCAGGCCTGGGAGCCGAAATGTTTCCCAGCTCTCGGTGTACCTTTTCAAGGTAAAAATAATGACTATGGGGGTCATTCCATGTTTGGAGGCAGCCATGGTGCTATTAGCACCATGGCTGCCTCCAAACTCGGGTCCGGGTCTGTGGTGTCAGAATGAGGACTTACCGGGACATTACAACCTATGCAGACCCGGTAAGTCCCCATTTTGAAAACCATTCCCCATTCCCATTTGAGCCCCATAGGGCTCAATGGGAATGGGGAAGGAGCTAATAACGGGCCCGCAAATTGCGGGCCCGTTATTAGCTCCATGGTCCCTTAATGGGTCCCGCTAAGGCCGGCTGGTAAAACATAATCCACAGGACCTGAAAAATGACCCCCAGTGGGGATTGCTTTCCAATTCCTGAAGAGAATACAAGTGTTACAGTGAAAGAGGTATCCATGGATACTGGCACATTTTCCACTCCGTGGGATTTTGATTACCTTGTCAGGTGGAGTTGGAGAGCATTGCAAACTTAACATGTCCACGTACTCTTCCACCTCTGCTTGCCAAATCCACTTATATTTGCACGAGAATGTAATAGATTCCCGAGGATTTCACCTGACCTTCTATCTGAGAAAAAGCAGGTGGATTACTTAGGAATCAGGAGTGCATTTGTATTGTATTCGTATTTGTATTTTACTAAATGTATAAAGCGCCTTTCGCCAAAGGTCCTGAACAATAAAAAAAAATAAAAAACAGTGCAGTCAAAGTAATACAAATTAGCAAAAAAGTTACATCAGCAGAAAAAAAACGGATAATTTTAAGAGTCTAAAGATGAAAGAAGATAGAGTTTGAGATTGAGATTAGTCTGGAAAATGCAAAGAGATGAGGGGAAACAAAGTGAAAGAGGAGGAGTGTTCCAGTGTTTTTGAGCCAAAAGAGAAAAAGAGCAGAAATGAGACGAGGCACAAGGGGTCTGAAGTATAGTCAAGAGAAATAGATTCTGAGATCGCAAGGGGCGAGGGGGGCCATACAACGAGAGTAGAGAGGAAAGATAAGGAGGGGCGAGGCCATGGGTGCATTTGAAGACAATTGAAAGAAAGTGATACAGAAGACAGGACTCAAAAGGAAGTAGTGACATTGAAAGCAATGAGGATGTAATAGAGGCACAAGGGGGTAAACAGGCGAGTTATAAATATAAAGGAAGAGGAAATAGATGACAGGCAGGAAGACAGAGCAATAAAGATGAACAGTAGTCGATATGTGAAAAGACAAGGGAAAAGACAAGTCGTTAGTTGCATAAGGTATTTACACTTTTCCAGAAATGTAGTTGTTTTAATTTCTATTACATGGTGGAAAGGATTAGAATAGCAGGGAGGGGATTTTGTGCACAAAAGTGCAAACAGATCTGGTCCCCAAATGCAATCTCCTCTTACCGATTCTCATGTAGAAAACTCACAAGCATGTAGTAGTCGGCATGGCACTTGTTATTTGTTAGTGTTGTAAAAAGGCACCGTAGACAAGGACCGTCTACAATCCTGTACCGTTTTAACACCCCAATGAAAAAATAATCAAAATTGCAAAGAGAGAGTCGTGGACATTTAAGTGCTACCGACCATGGTCCTCTCCACATAATTTACACTTCCTATAAAATAAGCATATTTATGATGTGTCCATCAGGTTTATCCCGAAAATGCCTTTACCATTACCCAGAGTGTAAGTTTCAAGGGGAAAGAATGCTTGTCACTGCCTGTAAATCATGTTCCAGCTACTGTAGCATGGCAACAACAATGAGTCTGCAAGTGTTGCCTTAGTGGTCTTGATAAAGTGTTCTAATTGCATGTATTTTTCTGTTGAACTGTTCAATGTGTACGTTGACCTTCCTTCTAAGGAGAGTTGTTGTGATTTCATAAGTACATCAGCACTTACTGATGTTCTTTTCATCCCCAATATATTACCAATTTGCAATCCCCATGGTTGTCTCTCAAATCTGCACAAAAGAAATCATCTCAGTAAAAACAACATCCTGAGAACAATAAGGGGAAATGCCCACTGATCCACTTCAGCCATAGCACGTTCAAACACAAGCACTAGTCAAATCAATTCATACTTTTGATTTACCACTAAGAAAAGATATGGGCCTGCGCACAGACTGCCAACTAGATGCCAGTTCAACCTGTCTACTTTCAGGCTAGTGGTGTGGCAGTTCTGTTGGTGGAAACAGTCTAGATCAGGAGAGTTCAATTGATGTGAAAATGAATGCTTGATGAAAGCATCAGCGCTCTGCAAACCTGCCTGTTCACCTGCTTATGGTGTTCTCAGTGGCTCTCGCTGATCACACACCATCAGTGTAGGATCTGGGTTAGCTGCAGTCCAGTCAGAGCAATTTTTCATTTCTCTATACTTGCCATTCTAAGTCAGTGGTAATACTAGAATGAATGTAACAGTCCATGTATGGCTCTCAGGAGTAGGAAAGAAAGACAATGGGCAGATACACAAGCACCGCAAACTCACGTGAGAAAGATAAAATGGTGGTGAATATAAAACTCTTTCAAAATGTTTTAATTCCCTCCAATTTCATCTAAATGTCTGCACAACTAGCATTGAGCTAGATGCTAAAGCAGCTGAGGCAAAATAGATGAGGAGGCCACGAGAGTGGCACGCACTGGACAAGTGCCTGTAGGGCACCAGTTTCCAAACTTGAGCTATATGAAAGAGATTATGTAATCTCCTTTGAGAAAGCCAGGATATGTAATTGAATCTATATGAATTGAAATAATCTTGACGCTTACCTCAAGGGTGGAAATTGGGGTGTTCCAAAGTGGGCAATCCAAAAGAGCAACCATTGTAAGCCCCGCCTTTGGAAGCTAGTGGAGTTCTTGGAAACTTCCAGGAGAGCAAGTTGAGGTAAGTGGCCCACTCCTGAGACATGCCCGCTCACTACTGATGAAGGGATAGTTTTAGAGTGCAATTCAAAGAGTAATTGCAATGTTGGTTCTCTGCTCTGTAGAGGTGAGCAATAGTCACTCTCTGGACAGGCAGTTCCGGGCAGTTTGGGCACAGAACAGATCAGGTTGCTGGAGCATCCCCTGGCTGTTGGATGGAGCTGTGGTATTCACTGTTAGGACCGTTTGAATCAAGGCAGACTAGTGGGCAGGCATGAGGTCCTACCACTGATTTGTTTCTCAGAGACATGCTACTCGAAATGGGAGTCTATCTGACTGTTGGTTCTTTAAATAAAAAACTCTCCCATGCACAGTGGATCACACACATGCTGGAATGTTCAATGCTATCGTGGGGAGCAATGTTTCTTTCAGACCAGCCCCTTACCCTGGTTAATCCGAAGAGTAGTAACAGTGAACTCTGTATGTACATAATACCTCTGCCTTGATGGATCATAAGCGCGCATGAATACATAAGTGATGGAGAAACGCTTGAGTGACTTTTTAAATAGGGGTCTAGTGTATTTCAGCACGAGTTACCCAAATTAAATAGACTGGGGTGGTTTCTGTATGTTGCTTGATACCAATATTAGTTGCCACTGCTTGGCTGATTTGGTAAATTGGCTTTCTTTGGTCCTCTCGTGTTGTGGTTCCCACACCTTGTACTCAGTTGTGTCAAAAGCACTGGAAGGTCGTGTTTTCAGCTTCAGCATACTTGTGAGTACTCTATGGTTGATTGACAACCAGAGGCCTGCTTTTGCTTGGAGTATGCCTGCCTTATTGAGAGAGAAATGGTACTACATTTTAAACTTTGAACATTGAACTGTGTTTTCATCTATTAGTAGTTATTTCGTTAATATGGTGTTTCAAAAGTGGCCCGATGGGCAACTGTGAGCCTGAGTGGCTTCAAGTCAATCTGGACCCCATTTGAAATGCCAGAGTCTTACATTTTTTATTTTTTTTATTTTATTGTGTATGGTTTGCAAGAAACCTTTGCAAAGGCTAAATGAACATAAAGATAAAAACATTCAATAGTGAATAAAACATTCATTGAATTAATTAATAAAACATTCAATTCATTTCACTCATAAGATGATAAAATACTAATCAAGGTCTTAACAAGATAACAAATATTAACCATAAAACATGATTATTCTAGCATAAATTATTCCTAAAAGTGAAAATTGAGTGATTTAAAACAGGCAGACAGGACTAGCCCATCTGAATTCATCTCAGCGTCCAAACGTTGTCGTTAAAAGTTTTCCTAGTTACATCATCCCATATCCGTAAACAAATTCTCCAAATAGGTCGTTCTCTCAATGTTTACCGCACTGCAGTGCAGTACCAGACATTTAATAGTCTCAACTGAATTCTTATTCATACAAAATCTACAGAGACCTTCCTCTGCTGTAATCAATCCCCTTCTCAAGAGAACTTCTCTTGTTGGTAACAAGCTCTAAGGGTATCTCATCAGAATTGATCTGTAGTAATGATTGGGAAACTGAAGTAGAAAGTGTTAGACAGACCCTCTTTTTTATGCTTGTTTGCAAGATGGTTCAGAGAGGAGTAACCATGAAAGTGGTCGATGATATTGACCCATATTCAGTTCACCCAATAGTTTTTCACAGGTCAATCTTATGTGCCCAGCAAAATGAAGAGCCCCACCCTTCGGGCAGTTGTAATCCATACAGATTTTCAATTCTTCATACAGGGAATCGGGGATTAGGGAAAGAAGCTTACAAAACAATGATAGAAGTCTCAATTGGACACGAGAACGCAGGGAATGAAGACCTAACTCAAATCTTATTGCAGCAATTGGAACTGCGTTAAGTATCTTTAAGACTCAATGCCACATAGATGCTTCTCACATATTTAACCATATTGTAGTGGAATACAAATAGAGTTCCATTCCATAAGTATGTTTAGGGACAACTTTCCCCTAAAAAAAAATGAGTGTAGGTTTAATGAAAAAACAACCGAATTTTTGGTATATCATTAACATTTGAATGGTTAAAGCACTCGCTTTTTGGACCAGTACCTGATGGAGATTCCAAAGGGTTGGTTGGGTCGAGATGTAAAAGCCTCAATAAGTGAGGCTCAATGAAGGTTTAAGAATAGTGTTTTTAAATGACCATGCCTGCATGCCACGTTTCCTGCCCTTTGAATTTGCAAGGATTTTAGACCTAAAAGGATTGATTAGAAACCTGTTTCCTTTGGCACAAGCAGAAAACGCATCTGAAAGCCTCTGAATGCCAACCCACAAATTGTCAACAAGCAGGAAATCATCAGCATAGGCAAGCCAGGTTATTTCCCAATTACCCAGTTTTGGAGGGATAAAAGCAGAAGAAGACAAATGTTCATTAATATCTGAAACATAGAGAGTGAAGAGGCAGGGGGCCAAAATACACCCCTGCCTCAAACCTGATTTAGAATCTGTTCTTCCAGATAAGAGTCCTGCATTATTCAGACAAACCTTCTGCGCGAGTATGCATACAACCCCATTTTGAGATTCAATAAACCCAATGGCAATCCCCATTCACCAAGTTTCTGCCAAAGTCTTCCATGGTCCACTTTATCAAAGGCTGCTGAGATGTTTATCGAAGCCACATAAGTGCGACGAGATGGATCCACCCACACCGATTTCTGGATAGCTCTAAGGACAAGTCCATTAATATTAGTTGAATGGTTCTTTCGAAAACACGTCTGGAATTGTATTAATCTATGGACGGAAAAGGACCATGCCTCCAAAAGCTAGAGTAAGAGGGATGCAAAGATCATACTGTCCACGTCAATTAGGGAGATTGGGCGTTGAAATGTAGGTTCGATCGTCGCGCCCCTCTTAAAGAAAAACACATGGGCAATCTCCCAAGATTTCGGGAAAGTGCCTAGGTTAACGATGCTCCTAAATAATACTGTCAGAACATTTGCCCAGGTAACTGGGTCTGCTTTTAATGTATTGTTTTTTAAACCATTCGGACCTGGAGCCCACAATATTTTAGAACTTTTAATAGTTTGTATGACCCCTTCCACTTCTATTGAGATTAACCACTGCAAAGCTGAGCAAATCCCCCCAGTACCATCAGACCATCCTTGTCCTCTTTCCTCAATGTGTACAAATCCTCAAAAAACTTGACCCAGGCAGGTTTGGGGACTGCATTCCATTGATTTATAGCATTCCATTCATCCTGATTATTCAACAGTGTCCTAAAAGCTCTCATATCCTTTTTAATAAGGACTTGAAGCATGGACTCTGTGTCTCTCTACAATAATGCTACACTCCTAGATTTACAAAAGTTCTTATACCTTTGCTTCACTCATTTACATTTAAGGAGCTGCACATCCCTGGAGTCAGTTGAGTGTTTAATCACCCTTATGGATCACCTCATAGTTCCCTGTAATGCAGCCAACAGATCGTCAAAGACATGTAAATATTTTTTACTTTATACCCAATATTGGTCTTTGGATTATCACTTTGTTCCATCCACCCTTCCATTAATAAATCAAAATGGACCACATTAAGAACCTCCAACATCCACTCTAAATGTGTGGTTTACATTGCCCAATCAAGGTTTCCATTAAACATTTTAATGTTATGGTGCAACAAACTAATGGTATTCCATTCAGCATAGACTGTCAAATTCTTAGATCCACCACCTACGCACACGTTCAAAGGTACTTTAAAATTAGCCTATAACATATTATGGTCACTACAGGGATTTTTCAATATCTGAAAATTGGAACAAAGGTTGAGGAGTGATTGTCCATGAAAATGTAATGCAAGGTGGACTCACTGCTCTATCTATGCGTAGTAGACTGATGACCACTACTGTGCCCCATCCTATCATTCAGCAAGTGTAGCCCAATGGAATTCATACCTAAGAAACACTTCCTGGCCACTTGAGATTTAAAATATGTAGCGACCATGTCAGATGTAATTTCCCAAGGGTTGCCATTGGATTCTGGCATAAAACAGTTGACGTTCAGGTCCCCTGTTAAAATATCAACATTTAGGCACTCCAGTCTGCCCATCTACTATGGCTTCGAATGTTATTCTCATAAAAAGTGATCTAGCGTACCCACCCTTTATGCCAATAAATGTTTATCAACAATAACTGAAAGGAGTTGTCCTGTTGGGACATTACAACTGCTAGGGTGCCATGAATCAAAATAAAGGTTCCTCTTCAATTAGCCCTTGTCCTGAGCTAATGGCTACAGTTAAACTCCATGCTGGTCTACCCCCTTTACTTTGCAGACCCAAAGAAAACTTGGAATCCATCCAAAACTGGGGGAGAGGTGAGCCAGGTTTTTTGATGGAACACACAGTTGGAGTCTCTAATTCTTGACATCAAGTGCGTATTCCCCCTTGAGTTCCAAGAGAATAATGTAGAGGAGCAGCTGCATGCCTCTGCGAGAAACCCTGGCCCACTACCTCCCATATGTTGGAAGCCTGAAATCGTGCTGCATTTGACACCAGCAGTTGTGCCAATACCGCAGCATATATTTGAAAGAAGATACCCATTGAGACAACAATCTCGAATGTATCCCGAAGGGACAACAATCTGAGGGCGAAGCTCCCTGAAGGAATGTAAAAAAAGAAAGAAGCCTTTGACGTCGTAAGAGAGTATGAACGACGTCTCGGGATACTGGCTGAATAGGATGTATGGATCCTACAGAAACTAATGATGAAGTAAAGAATCAAGTGAACTTTTAAATATGAAAGAGAAGATTACCCTTGCAAAAAGGTGTTGCAGACAATTAACCGTTCAACAATTGTACAGACGCTGAAACGCAAGGTAGACTAAGTCATCATAGAAGCTGACTATACATAATGAATAAAATACAGGCGAAGACACCATTATATAGAAACTGGACATCAGTATCATGAATTTAGCCAGTACCCATGAAGGGGAAAAGGAAAATTGTGTCACAGCAAGAATAAGCTGAATCATGAGCTGCATGACGAGGTTGTCTGGCCTGGAGTCAGGATTGAAGCAGCCCAGGTCAGCTATCTATTCTGGAAAGGAGCAAATGTGCGGAGGATGAGTAATCTCTTGTTAAGGTGCAAAGAAAGAACACCAGGCGTGCCAGGTTCTATTCATTTAGAGTTAAAACCTGCAAAATTGACCAAATTGTGGTGTCCTGTCACTTGGGCCAAGGATGGAAATATGGTTCAGACTTGGAGTCCCAGAACATGATAGTGTACGCTCACACTCCCATGTAGCCTGAAGACAAGGATACTCTGCAAGGCCAAGTTCAAAGACAATCTGCATGGCAGTAGCCTTTGAAAATGAGAGATGCTGGGCCTATTGGGTGGGAAGGTAGTGTCATGCCCCATCTCCCTGCACCTGGGTCTGGGTTTATGTGCTGCTAAGTGAACCGAATGTTCCGGACATGGCACAAGCGTGCCAACCAATTGTAGTGGTCCAGATAATGAAAACCAATGAGAAACTGTGTATCTAATGTTTCTGAAGATTATGGGCCTCATTCTGAGTAGGGTGGTAAGGGTTAACGGTCACTGGTAACGAGACCGGTGCCGTTAAACCCTTACCGCCCTACTTTGAGCTCCCTTTGTGGGTCCTTAAGCAGGCGTTAAGGACGGGACCTGCAAAGGGACCTCAGTGCTAATAACGGTACCGTAATTTACGGTACCGTTATTAGCGCCTTCCCCATTCCCATTGAGCCCTATGGGGGCTTGAATGGGAATGGGGAAGGGCCCTGGTGAATGGGGAATTACCGGTCCCTCCAACCTTGGAATGGACCAGTAATTAATCCATTCACCAGGGCGGTGTCGGAACGATTTTGGAGGCAGTCATGTCGCAAATAACGGTGTGGTTACTTCCAAAGTCGGAATGAGGCCCTATATGTTTTAGAGGTAGGCATATGTTGTCCACCTGACAGTGGACAGCCAATCACTATCCTAGTTCCTCTAGATGATATACTTAGATTTTCCCCTTAAGCCTCTCCTGACCCTTAGTAGGTTTTTCATTATTTGCCACGTAGTATGACATCACCTCTAACGTATTTTTGATATACTGTGTTTTTTGGAAAATATTGTTGAGAAAAATCCATTGATGTTCGTTTGTAACTCCCTGTTTTAGATCATTGTTAATAAAACAATACTTCACCATCTTTCTGAGTTGTTTTGGTTATTTGGACTCAGAGTTACTCTGTGAACCCATTTATTGCATGCACATTCCTAAAAGGCCATACGCTCAATAACTTCAACTAAATCACATTCCTCTACTCCTTCATCTCTAATTAAGAATGATGTATCAGATTTAGAGTCCAAGTGCGTGCTCCCCCTAAAGTTTCACAGATATGAGCTTTGACTCTTCAGGATGATGAATCAAAGAACTTTCCTTTACTCCATCATCAACTAGCCTTTTCCTCAAAGTAGATGTAACTTCTGGCCAGTCTATCTGACTAGAATGATGTTTGTCAAAGCCTTCATTCAATCAGCAATTTCAGCTTCCATCTTTATTAGATGTAATTGTTAAACTTCCCTCGCAAGGAGTGCCCGCCACATCTACTCTAGGATGTTTTCAATGATATATAGAGAAACTGTTGCGAGGCAGCTTAGCGAAAATCCCAGGTGCTGCGTCGATTCAGGACAAGGAGATTGTAGAAGGAAGTGTTGCAGGAGAGTTAGGAGATCTAAGGGGGGAGGGGGACACACTCATAGAAGTTAGATTGTAGTGGAA
This sequence comes from Ambystoma mexicanum, assembly GCF_040938575.1. Taxonomy (NCBI): domain Eukaryota; kingdom Metazoa; phylum Chordata; class Amphibia; order Caudata; family Ambystomatidae; genus Ambystoma; species Ambystoma mexicanum. The sequence goes on along the minus strand of NC_090933.1, from coordinate 226,661,038 downwards.
ACATAGCAATGTATAACCTTAGAATCTACATGTGTGGTGAAACCCCATTTTAGAAGGTAGATCACATTTAGAAATTGAGGCCTAGTGCTATGGCTATGCTAGTAGGCATACAGTTAGTTCAGGGAGTTAGAAGGGTGTGCATGAGATCTTCACTCCGAGCCCTGGTAGCTCTGCCAAAGGTTAATTTCCTGAACACACACACATACACAGTCCTTTATTTTATCTTATCAGTAGTGCATGCGACCCAAAAGGAATGTTCCCAACAAGGCCAAGAGAGGCCTGAATGAATCTTCAAAAAGCAATCCCACAAGATGAGGGAAGAGGGCTTTAGGCCCTCCCCAGTCAAGATCCTTAAGTTATAGCTACCTAAGACCCCCACGTTTCAGACATAAAGATTTGAGTACATTGACCAGTCTCAGACCGCTGGCCATAAAACTGTAAAGTGATCAATAGAATAGGAAGATCAGAGAACAGGGACTGGCTGCCCAAAGTTCATGTGATTTGTACTGTGAGGTGCCAGCGGAGAAGGTAACAATGTTGTGGGTGGGAAAGATGTGGAGGCGTCAAGGTGTCTGGGAAAGGAGCAGGGTATCTGGGAAAGGGGCAGGGATACACGTAGTTCTGAGAAAGTTATCACCACCTCCAAACTATCTGCCTCACTCAAGTCCTTGGTACCATGTCACTGTAGAACTGCAAAATAGAGTTGTGTGTGTGTGTATGTGTGTGTGTAACTCAATTGCCAATTAATGCTTTGTACTTTGCAGAAGAAAGGGTCACACCAACCAGCTACTTTGATTTTTAACCTATGTGATGTACGTCACTTGTGACGTTGTGTACCTTTAAAAGCTGTTGCTCATGCTGTTTATATCAGAGTTCTACATGGCAGCAGAGTTTTTTGTTGGACATACTTGTATTCTTATGAGATTAAACGTTGGTCTCCTTGCAAGAGGTGTTCTGGGCCTTTCCACCTAGTGGGTGACATTGTTTCTGGTGTGAGCGTTGAGGGGTTACTCTACAAAACCTATACTATTTAATTTTGAATGTTCAGAATAAACCACACCTCTAACTTATTTTGAACCAAAATATAGAATACACTGATCGGTTTTCCTCTTATCGGGAAATTCAGTTCTATCAGTATCAACTGAAGATAATCCACTTAGATTAACAATGTCAGAGAAGATTGATAGAATGTTGCCTCCCTTTAGACAGACCGGAAAGTTGTTACCTAGTGAGCTGGTCACAAATAGTTTATTGGACCCATTTGTACTTGTCTTATGTTATGCTTTTGATATTTGGGGGCCCTACCAGTTGTTTTTAGGTTTGAGCTATTCCCTCCACCTGTCGTTGCATCAGTGCCTCTTGCGTAGTTCAAAATACAATAAGTCTGATTACGCTCCTTACAATACGGACTACAGCGGACACCATTTACCCCACCCCTCCCGTCCACTGGGTCGCTCGGAATTAAGGACATTTGCTCCCATTGACTTCCACAGAGGAACCCGCATTGCAATGATTAACTCTAATTTTTCCCGGGAGGAACAGCTTAGTCAAAAAACCTGCTGCAGCAACTGGCTCACAGGGCAACACTAATGGACAAAGTCCTGTAACAGTTGACTGCTCTGGGAAAGAAACAGTATCCCCTCCAAATAAAGTAGGGGTTGGATCTGTTGGGTTGCAGTAGTAAAAGGAATAGGGTTAAAGTTTGAATAGTTGAAAGTTTGATTACCCTAGCCCCTGCCCTCCGTACCACACACATGTTTTGCTTCTGTTTGAACGCCTACATCGCTATTTATACACACTTTTTTTAAGGGTGTTAAATTTAGATGTTTGAGGTTTTGAATTCCAATACAACGGCCCTACATACAGAGTATGTGTTTCACTTCATTGGACCCCTACATCACAAATTAGGTGCTGGGTTAGCAGGGGAACCCCAGTACTCAATACTGATCCCTGGGACTTTTCAAGGCTAGGACTTAAATCACATTGCACCTCAAAGTTCACATTTAAGTCACAGATACTTTCCTCCAACACCGGAGTCATTATTCGTAGTATGTGCCCTGTTCAAAGATTCAGTCATTGTGAAATTTCTCAGACATTTACGTGAAGATACATTTCTTATTTTAGTCAATTTTAGATTTTTTGATTTTTTTTCTGTCTAGGGTCAGGTTTACAGAAGATTCAACAGTTCCCTGCTTGCCCCCCACATAATCTTCACTAAACACATTGAGTGGGATTGGATTAACTACTTGCTCCCTGGAATCTTCATTAATATTATTTGGAGAAGTATTGGGCACAATTAGTACAAACGCTTTAGATTGGTTCGAAACCAAGGGGAGGCAGCTCGGGTGAAATTACTTAGGATTCGTTTTCAAATCTTACAACTTCATATTAATGGGACTTAAAATTATTGTATGGGCTTTTACTTTGTTCCAGTTACTATCATATGAATTGACAAAAGAACTGAGGACCATATTGAGAGCCGAGACAGTGGGGGACGTAAGCCGTAATTCGATCATCGGTCTCCCTTAGAGTATGATGCATTACTCTGTCGTCCTGCTGGTCCTCGTCCCGCAAAGGGTTCAGTGATCAAACATTGCAGAACCAACTTCAAATAAATTACTCAACTCTATTGGCGTGCCTGCTTGCAAAAGCATCACAGGTTTGTTGCACAATGTTCTCCGTGGTGCAGAAGTCATTGCCCACAAATGCTGAGTCCGCATATTCAAAAATACTCACATCGTTCAACCCATTCATTTGAGAAGGGTCGAGTAGAGCCGTCCCCCGAATTGGAATAACTGCTCTACTTTCAGTGCTAGTGCCAGTCGATTTAGTTAAAAAAGTCAGTGATTTTCTGACCAGTGATTGCAAATATGATTGTCCTGATAGATGATTTGCATGAGGAAACGCTCTTTTTACTTGAGGCTTCCTCTTCTCTTTGGTAGAAGGGACGCCTGCTTGGTCTGGTAATTCCATATGCTCAGAAAACTGGGCTTTGCTTAAACATTCATCGCCAAGGTTATACAACAATGCGGCTACAATTTCAGCTTCTTGATATTCAGAGCCTTTATCGGTTAAAAGGTCGCTCTTTGACTCCCCACTCTGCTTGTCAGTTGTAAGTGCCATATGTTTCTCAAAAATAGCACTGGATTGACTCCTCAGAGTGGAGCATATTGCCATACTGGATCCACACCCAAAAAGAATCAAATAAATCAGAAGAAACTCGAAATACACACAGATTATTGGCGTACAGGGTAATATAAACCATGCAGTCACCCAAATCCTTTTCAACAAATGCAGGAGTTGGCGTGGCAACAAGGGCATCAAATATACCAGTTTAACATATCTTATCAGTTCAAAAATATCACTGGGCTGCATCAGTACAAACATTATTATTTGAATACTGACGGCCCAAGCAAAGAAAGTAGGAACACTTTCTGCCGCCTTGCCTGATCAGATCACTTCTATGCAGAAGCCATCATCAGGTTGTGCCCCGGCCACGAGCAATTGAGTGAAATAATGCATTAGGTGATGAAGTGATTGAAGTCCTCAGGACTGCAGGAGCTGGCCCAGAATATGGCCCAGTGCTAGACCGAAGAAGAGGCTCATGATCTCACAGAGCCACAGAAGATCAAACTCCCAGCAAGCCATCTGCTGCGCTCCGCTGTGGGCCAGAGTTTTAATAGAAGGCTCCTCCTATTCACAATAGGTACAATGGAAAGATGGCCAGTGCTTGGAACAATGTTGCTCCTACTGCAGTCACTGAACACTCGACAAACACTCTCAGAGTCTAATGGAATTGGTTGATTAGCACATTGAGGGCCTTGAAATTGTCTGAGACTCTGTTTAGTTAACAACATTCATTTTATCACAACATTTATAAAGAATGTGGTTGCATATCACAAACAATATGTGGTTACCAAGCACATTTTATTACTGACTTTGCGAAATGTGTACCCACATCTGTCAGTTTGTATTGCTATAAGCATGTTGAAACAACAGACTAGTTAATTGTTTAAATGTATACATGCATTTGTTCTTACTGCTACATGTATTGACATCATGTTGTAATTAAACTATTGCTGTATTTGTAACATTATATCTTGTCAATTAGTTTTGCGAGAATATGCCTTATTGTTATAGTAGCTTTGCATATAGAGGGTCTTGGGGCTCTAAGGGACTGACTACATATAGTTAATTATTCTACCCAAGGACAGAATTTTATGGTAATAAACATTTTAAAAGGGAAGACCCCTCTGGATGTGTGTCTTAAAGGGGGATGGGGAGGTAACCCTCAAGCAGAAACAAGTCAAGCCTATTTGATAAAATCTGAAAAGATAATTGAAAGGTAACTTTAGTGGAATGTGAGCAAATAGATAGCTTGAGAATTAATTCTTCAGAGGGAAATATCACTCAAGGAAATGATTTGCCTAGTTCTCTTAAGGAAGTCTGTTTTGTTGAAAATAGGAAAGCTAATTTAATTCAGGAGAAGGTAGTAGAGAATATCAAAGAACACACATGTTGGTGCTAAAAGGAAACTGAAAGAGGATTCCTTCAAATGCAGCAACCATGCTTTGCTAAGGAAATATGGCCAGGTTATGAAAAGTGACCCTAGAAGTAGGAAAATAACAAAGGAGGATAATTTTTTTATTTTTTTATTTTATTGTTGATTTAACCAAGAAAACTCTTGATTTTACAACAAAACATTAAACAATTCAAAAATAAACTTAAAATGTTCTTATTCTAATAAAATCATTATTATATACAGCAAATAAAATACATTAATAGAAAAAATAAAAGAAGAGAATACATTGATATGATTGAAGTAATATACAAAATCACATACTTCAAAAACAGAAAAATATTAACATAAACATTAATAGCCCATTCCAAATTAATTAAGTTTCATATTTGGACTAACCAACACCGAAAAGACAATTGCAATTCGAACATTTGTGAAAACATACAACCAAATTAGTTAATAGCTGTCTCGGGTCAGTAAATATTTTTAATCAATGCAAGTCATATTTGTCCTGGTTGGATTAGCATATGAGGCTAAATTTCTGTCTGCTCAGCAGACCCAAGCCATAAAGAAAGTTGAGAATTGCATATCTAACCTCTTTTCTGGAGGCATGAAATAATGACTCCCTGGCCCTCTGCTGTTATAGATCACAATAGCCCTCAAAGAGAGGTTTGAGGTGAATGGACTGTTGAGAACTCAACATAGCACATTCAGCACACAGATGTTGAAGGGTCTCCATCACCATTTTATAGAACCGACATTGAGCATGACTTAGTGGAATTAATTTACGTATATAAGATAGTTCATGTGTAGGCCACAAACTAAGGAGAAAACGCAAATAATCATTCCTCTGTCGTGAATCGGGAAATTTGACAAGATAACTTTCTACATGACCATAGCATTTCAGGACAAATGGGTTGTTTTTAAATTTCTGATAATTAAAGCAGGCCATTCTCATCTTGATCGAGTCAAATTTCCACAGACAAGTCTTCGCCTTATCTGGATTCTCACATAGTAACTTCAATGAAAAACCTGTGTTATCAATTATCTTTAGAACTTGTGTTCGCCATTTGACAGGCTGCTAGAATCTTTTCTAGCCAATCATCTCTCGCCGGAAGGCGAGCGCCGGCCCACGGAGGAAGGCACACGGAAAAAGGCTCCTGACTGAGCTGACCGAGCTGGCCATGCTGCCTGATGCCCCAGGTCTCTTAATCCTACCTGCTATCACCTAAGCCTTAGCCAGCCAACCTAGCCTGCACGATAAACCTACTAAGGCTTCCACGGTGAGACTGTAAGCTTTATGTACAATTGACCTATTCACTGCAGCCCCTGTCATGAGTCTTAAGCTAGCTGCCTCCTGCTGCAAATACTATCGCACCTGGTGCACAGTAACGCCCTCATCACCTCATCACTTCAGTCAGGCTATAATCTCGAATTTAGCCTGTGCCTACCAGTTGTTGCATCATTTGAACTGCCCTTTTGCACCCTAGTTATAATCTCGAATTTAGCCTGTGCCTACCAGTTGTTGCATCATTTGAACTGCCCTTTTGCACTCTAGTTATAATCTCGAATTTAGCCTGTGCCTACCTGTATTTGCTTCATTTGAACTGCCCTTTTGCACCCTAGTTATAATCTCGAATTTAGCCTGTGCCTACCTGTGTTTGCTTCATTTGAACTGCCCTTTGCACCCTAGCTATAATCTCGAATTTAGCCTGTGCCTACCTGTGTTTGCTTCATTTGAACTGCCCTTTGCACCTTAGCTATAATCTCGCATTTAGCCTGTGCCTACCAGTTGTTGCATCATTTGAACTGCCCTTTTACACCCTAGCTATAATCTCGAATTTAGCCTGTGCCTACCTGTGTTTGCTTCATTTGAACTGCCCTTTTGCACCCTAGCTATAATCTCGAATTTAGCCTGTGCCTACCTGTGTTTGCTTCACTTGAACTGCCCTTTGCACCCTAGCTATAATCTCGAATTTAGCCTGTGCCTACCTGTGTTTGCTTCATTTGAACTGCCCTTTGCACCTTAGCTATAATCTCGAATTTAGCCTGTGCCTACCTGTGTTTGCTTCATTTGAACTGCCCTTTGCACCTTAGCTATAATCTCGCATTTAGCCTGTGCCTTCCAGTTGTTGCATCATTTGAACTGCCCTCTTGCACCCTAGCTATAATCTCGAACTTAGGCTGTGCCTACCTGTGTTTGCTTCACTCGAACTGCCCTTTGCACCCTAGCTACAATCTCGAATTTAGCCTGTGCCACCTGTGGCTGTATTACTGAAACTGCCCTTTCTGCACTATAACAGCAACTTCAATCTGTAACCTCGGCTGTGCTTTAATTGAAATTGCCCGCCTCCGCACCACACCAGCTAGCTCGAACCCTACCCCTGCCTATCTTACTGTGTCAACAACCAAACTGCCCACGCTCTCCTCAATTCCAATTATGATCCATTGGCTCATACTCACCATGTTCCCTTTCTGTATCTTAAACAATAACACTCCATGTAGCAACAACAGCTACATACCATACAACAATGGACTAGCCAAACTAGGCTGCCCTAGGCACCACCCCATCCCCTGCCCCACACCCTTCCTCCCCTCCCTTCCACCCTTCACACACACCCCTCACCAACAACTCATCGCTAAAAGCAAGGCCACACCAGCCAACATCCTACCTAACAGTACCAACTCAACAAATGCCAACCATACTGCCTCCAACCTTCTCCTTCCCAACCCATTAGATCACTGCCCCACAACCTACCCCACCCTCCAAGACCGCAATAATAGACTTGGCGATAGACTCCCCACCACATCTAGCAAATTGCCTACCAAACCTATGACTAAGACCTCAACCACTAAGGATAGCGCTAAGACCACTAACGCAACTTCTCTAAAAGGTGCACTACTCAATGTTAGATCTCTAGTAGCCCACCCCACCGAAATTGCTGACATTATCCTCTCAGGAGACCTCGACTTCCTTGCCACTACAGAAACTTGGTTACATGAAGCAGCAGGTCCCTACCTCACTCTGGCCGTCCCCGACAACTACTCTATCCTCAGAGCAGACAGACCTAATGCTCGCGCAGGAGGTGTAGCTGTCATTTTCAAATCCTCACTCGACTTCAGACATATCACCTCCCCCCGCTAAAGTCCTGCGAGCACCTCACCTACAAAGTACAAACCACCCCTAAGAGTACCATTACCGTGCAACTAATATATAGACCCCCAGGCCCCACAGGATCCTTTGAGGAAGACATTACCACTCTCATAGCAGAGAATACCAAACCCCACTCCCAAAATATCATTCTAGGAGACTTCAATTTAGGATTTAATGACCCTAACGACTCTCCAGCTGCCTCCCTGGCCAATGCCTTATCCGAGCACAACTTCATTCAAATCGTTACACTACCCACCCACCAGAAAGGTAGAACCATAGATTGGATCGCAGCCCACAACTGCAATATCACCTGCAAAGCCCCACAACCACTCGTATGGACTGACCACTCCCTCATATCTTTTGAAATCAACCTAAATAATCCCAACCCCAAGCAGAGCCCCTGTGCACCAGCCTGCCTGTCTAGAAACAAGCGCAATATCTCAGCGGAGACCCTCACACCTCTGATCCTCCCCTCTCTAAACACACTGCCTGCCTCCGCCGACCTGAACCTTCTAATCAACACCTACAATGATGCCCTCACCAGCGCCATTGATGCTGTTGCACCCCTAAAGGAACGCAAAGGTAAACCCATAGCCCACTTGAACCCTTGGTTCACACCAGAACTCAAATCTATAAGAAAAAAGAAAGCCAAGATGGAAGCCTTATGGAAATCCAACCCCACTGCAGAAAATAAATCTAATCTCAAAACCATCTCCTCCTTCTATAAGAAAGAGATAATCCGCACTAAAAAAGAAACCTACAATACTAGAATAAATAATGCCCAATCGTCGGCTAAAGAACTCTTCACCATCCTGAAGGAACTAGAAAACCCTAACCCTCCTACCGATACCTGCGTGAAGGACAAGCCTTGGTGCACCAGTATCCAAAATGCCCTCGCCAATAAAATTACTGGTCTCCAAAACAAAATTGAGGCCAAAAGACGACAACTCTCCAACAGCAATGCCCTCATTCCTAGCGCACCCACCCCGACCCGTAACACCTCCGGCTTTACTTTCAAACCGGTTACTATACCTGAAATCCAAAAAATCATAGCATCCCTCAAACCCTCTAATTGTAAAGGGGACAGCTGCCCCGCCCAGATCATCAAAGATGCTGCACGAGACCTAGCCCCCTTCATCTCCAAACTAATAAACCTATCTTTCTCGACCAATTCTGTACCTAACAACCTGAAACAGTCCTGGGTTCTCCCCCTCCTAAAAAAACAATCTCTCGACCCGGCCATACCCACCAATTACAGGCCCATCACTACGGTCCCTTTCCTGCTAAAAATCCTCGACAGAGTCGCCTACCTGCAAATCCAAGATTACTTGGAGACCAATCAACTGTTAGGCCTGCGTCAATCTGGCTTTCGTCCTCAACACGGAACAGAAACAGCCCTTGTTGACCTCAAAAGCCAGATTGATGACATCAAGGACAACAACAAAGCAGCCATCCTACTCCTCCTAGACCTCTCAGCAGCCTTTGACCTGGTTGACCACAAAATACTCTGCAACCACCTCTCTTCTGCTGCCCACTTCTCACACTCTGCTGTCACTTGGATACAATCCTTCCTAGCCAACAGAACCATGAGGGTTTTTTCATCTGTGGCTGCAGCAGACCCCATCCCCATCACATGTGGTGTCCCACAAGGGTCCTGCGTCTCCCCTACCCTCTATAATATCTTTACTAAACCCCTCTTTGACAAATTGGACCATCTGGGTGTCACCTACACTAACTACGCAGATGACACCCAGATACTCCTCACCATCACTGGCAACTACAACACTGACGCCACCAGGATCAACGAAATCTTCGCCATCATTCAGGCATGGATGGCCATACACGGCCTCTGCCTGAATGATGAGAAGACCGAGCTCCTCCTGGTCGGCTCCCCCAATAACCTACAGAAACTCAGCACTGACTACTCCAAATTCATCATAGATGGCAACATCATTCCAGTTGTAAATCATGTGAAAACCTTAGGCTTCTACCTAGACGCCAATACCAACCTTTCCAAACAAGTTAATATGACCGCCTCAGCTACCGCCTACACGGGAAAATTAATTAGGGCTTGTAGACCCTTTCTATCTACAAACAGCTGCCTCATTCTGGCGAGGGCCCTCATACAATCTAAGCTTGATTATTGCAACAGCCTCTACCTTGGTGCCAACCAAGCTATAATCAAGAAACTTCAGATCCTCCAGAATAATGCGCTGAGAGCAGCACTAAATATTCCCAGGAGAGAGCACATCTCCCACATAAGAATATCTTGTAAATGGTTATCTATCCAACAAAAAATCGACCTGAAAACCCTCTGCCTCACCTATAAAGCCTTAAATCACCTTGCCCCCCAGTACCTCACCAATAAACTCTCCCTCAAGCCTAACACAAGACTCACCAGATCATCCAATACTCTCTGCCTCACCGTGCCCAGATTCTCCGCCAAAAGAGCGGGGGGCTCAAGCTTTAGTGTCCTTGCCCCTCAACTCTGGAACACCTTGCCACTGAGTATTAAATTGACCAAATCCTTCCAACTGTTCAGAAGATCAGTCATTAGCTGGCTTCTGGAGAAGGAAACCCTCAGATAAACTAAGCTCAGTCCCATCTGCATTTACTGTACATACTTTGAATAGATTGACTTAGATCAGTACCAACTGTATATATTGTACATACTTGGAAATGTTCCGACTACTTGCCTGTACATTCTATATTTGGCATCTTAACGCCACAATTGTATAACTGATTATTTACTGTAATTATGTAACCTATCCTTAAGCGCCCATTTACCCCTGGGTCTGGAGCGCTATACTAAATAAAACAAACAAACAAACAAACAGACAGGAAAGACATCTGATGATTTTAATAGGTATTCTGCAAGTAACCATAAGAGACCAGATTTGGAAGTGGCCATGACACATTTGCGTTAAAGGCCACACATTTACCATTTGTATAAAACATACAGGGAGAGCAAGCCTAATTCATGCCTTAATAGGCAGATGGGTTCAGAAGGGGGTAAATCGAGTGCTGATTTCCAGTACCTGCTTTCTAATGTTGTCCAGAAGTGATAGGTTTTCTCTATGAGGGCTTCAGATCCATATAGGATCACGGGGGCCAATTTTTGCCTATAATAGGTAAGGGCACAATTGAGTATTTACAGTATCTTGATTTTATGATACGAGCTTGTGATAGGGCTGTATCTAGTTTGCCTTTAATGTGCATTTCATATTTGCTAGAGCCTGATTGGTTTGTCACAAGGGTGCCCAGATAAATGTAGGTTGAAACTGGGGTTAACGATACATTTTGCAGAGGCCAACGGATAAAGAAACTGATAATATGGTACCACTGTACACAAAAGGAGAGTTATGTTGCCTGTTAGAAAGAAGGATGCAGTGCTGAGGTTTGAGATAAATGATCAAAGTGAGAACCCATCGTATGTTGTAGAAATATGACCAGAATATGCAATAGGAAAGAGGCTCATACTTGCAGATGTCCAGATCCTCAATATAGTCGGTTTGGAGCTCGTTACAAAGGTTAGAATGTCAGCTTTAAAATAAAAGTTAAATCTCGATTCTATCACAAACGGTTGAAGAGATACGGACGATTTTGTGGAGGTAGATTTTCAGAAATGAAATTTAAAGTTTCAGAATTACAGTTTTGCAGCTTTAAAGTCACAGAAGGACACACAATGCTATGGTTTAGTTCTAGATAGGTTAAAATAGTTTGAATTAGATTATTTTAAACTAAGAGATTGGGTTTTGCACAGTTCTGACGGTACTCACACTATATTTTGGACAGGAATGCGACTTCGCCACGGATCGGGTCAGGATTGGACTGCGGTTCCCTTGCCACAGACGGTCTCTGCCTGGTTCTGCTCACAGCGATCTGGGTCAGCTCTGCTAGCGGCACTGCACAGCGGTCTGGATCTCTGGTTCTGGCAAAAGTTCTTGGCACTGCACAGTGGTCTGGTCTCTGGTTCCGGGTACAGCTCTGCTTTCTGGGTGTTTCTGGCAGAATCAAACAGCTCAGCCCGGCTGTTTTACTCTGATGTGCCCCTTGGAAGTCTGGGGTGAATCAGTTTGCAAAACATTTTGAGGCCTGCTGACAAATTCTGAAGTCTGAATTCAAAGTTCTGGTCTCTGTCTGGATTTGAAGTCTAAGTGCTGGATCTTGTGTCTTCTGGCAAAACGCTCCGCAAGAAATCAGCTTGAAGTGGGAAGTGAATGTCCTGTCTGGCTTCCACTGGCTCTTTTTATGTGTTTAGAAAGTGGGTGGGTCGGCTCATTCTGCATGTCCAACCCTCTCAACTTATCATTGGCCAGTTCCTCCTCTCTCCCTTGATTGGAGGAACTGGGTTGTGAGTCAGAGTGATGAGGTAGGTTTATGGTCAGAGGATCCTCCCCTTGTCAAATTGCACACAAATCTATTTCTGATCCAAATACATATTTATCTATGTACCATTTATCTAATATTATATGTCCAGTTAACATATTTTCTGTAGCACCAAACCATCCGATCCCTGTCTTTGTAAGATGTCGTGTCCACTTATGACAGAATTCTCCCCTTTTCATCCAGATAACGACCTCTAAACCTTTCCAGATTTTACACAAATGTGCACCAGGGAGATGGGTTTCAGATGATAAAGTGTCAGATTTTTAACATGCATACATTTGGAGTAGCAACCTTTTTTTCCGCTACTATCCCCAAGAACATACCACAGGGTCCTAACACCTCTCAAAATGTGCAGAGAAAAATCACAAGAATGATGATTTTACAAGTCTGCACTATGAATTATCCATCTTTTTAAAATTATGCTCTGGCCCCAAAGGGGTGTGGTTTTCCAAAGCACATGGTGGAATTTCTGGTTTATCCACTTCCCCCAAGCTCAGCTGGCTCACAGATGCAGTGCCCCTCCCCGATTCCTTCCAAGAGGAAGCCATTTACGACCCCCCTAGTTTAACATTTGCCTGGGCCAAGGACAGTGCTTTGTTTAGTTTCCTGTAGTCCCTAGGTGCTCCTCCCCTAATTCAATCAGAGAAGTGTCATCTCCTTTTGGCAGGGGCAGCAGAATGCAGCCAGGCCTGGGAAGAGTGGCTGAGCAAGTTTCACTCCTGTAGGGGGTAGTTGCCGGGCAGAATTCACTCTCTTCAAGCCAGGCTTCAGCTAAATGTCACTTTAGTTCCCAGTTTTCTACATTCAAACCGAACTTGCAATTTTTACACATGCAGCTAGAACGCTGATTCTAAGTTTAAAACTATGCCATTTAACAGTTGCAAACTATGTGCCACTCAACAGTAGGTCACTCATTTATTTTAAACATTTAGATTTTAGTGTCTTTCAGTCCAATTTCACTTCAGCTGCTGACATCCACAGCTCAGCCAGTTTTGTTATAAACATTGTTTTGGGCTCTTTCTCTTTCCAGATTTTGTATGCACACAAGACTACATTCTGCCAAATGTCTGGTGGTGTTCATTGAGATTTTTGAATATCTTGCAATGTTTAAAATAGGCATTTTTAGCTTGCATTTCAGAGAAACAAAGGTGATTTCAACGCGCTTTTTTATTTTAGCCACCGGCACTGCTGTTTTTCCTTTGGCACACATTTCACTCATGGCACTCCTGGCCCCTCACGCTCACACTGGTGGGTGGCAGGTCAGCGGACCATTTTGCTGTGCACAAAACTGCACGGTTCTCCAGGATTCTGGCGCAAATGTGGGCTTTTCCGCCCTCTTGGATTTCCTAAACCCATAGCACCAAGTGTTGCAGCATAATAACTTGAACGTGGGCCAAGACACCCAACAATGTAGATCTTTATAATAGCAAAAACAAAGAGGTGTTGGCTGGGAGATTTAGAAGAAATCTGAAACCTCTGGCAATTGCTCTTGGAAACGCTCCAAACCATTGTTCTTTGCCTTCCATGCTATAACAGAAAGGGGAATGACCATATGCAAATCGGGCTTGGTACCACCCACAGGGCTGACCCATTAACCACTTTAGAAGCAGTAGTCCAAAATGACATGTTTTCTAAAGAATGCCCCCTTAGCGACTTTCTAAAAAGCTGCAGCCTCAAGAATAGAGTATAACAATCACCTGTTTAGGATTGGACGGTCCTTGAACATTTGGGAGTATTGTTGCCTACCAATATGACAAGAAATGCAAAAGTACCCCATGAAGAAGATATTAATTGTGCTCCGATCATTGTAGATGCCCTGTTACCGAAGGTGTCAATGTGATTGCTTTAGATAATAATAATAATCCTGAATTGATTATGTGTTACAAACCAGTGAATAATGTCAACCCAGGCATGCATCTTGAATGTTGAATTATTGCAGAGGCTGCTTGAATATGTAAAGCAACGTAATATTATGTTGGTACAGGAAACATGGTCTCAGAAGAAGTTGGGCATTTAGGGACTCATGTTAATATAAGATTGGCATACAAAGGAGACGTAATTGGAGATTTACAGTAAGGTGAGTCTTTTAGTGTCACACCAACTACTTGAATATGCATTACTAGACCCAAAAGTGAATGTTAAGGGTCAGATGCTTTAACCATTCCAAATGTCAGTGTGGCGGCAAGGTATACTGCACTTTGGTCTACATGGAGAAATCTTAGCTCTAACACTTTAACGTGCTGCAGAGAGGATGCTCCACCCTCTGTGGGGGGGTGTAAATTCACTTCAACCATGCGAAGCGCACAGGAAGTTTTCTAAGTGTCAGTGTGGTGGCAAGGTATATGGCGCTTTGGTCTACATGGAAATATTGGAGCTCCCTCACTTTAATGTGCTACAGAGAGGTCTATCTACCCCCTGTGGGGGGGGGGGGTTAAATCCACATTAACAGTGTGAAGTGCACGCAAAGTGTTCGTGTGGCATCAAAGAATAGGGTGTTTTGGTCTACATTGAAGAATTGAAGCTCTATCACTTTAACGTGCCGCAGAGAGGACTCTCTGCGCCCTTTAGGGGGTTTAAATTCTCTTCAACAGTGCAAAGCATCAGTGACAAGGTTTGGGCTTGAATTTGGGTGTGGTATTGGTCTTGGGCTTGGGTTGACCGGCTAGTGAATTCCAGTTGAAGAGTGTGAGTACAGCTGTGTGCGCTGTTGCAGACCAAGCCTGTCAGAAACTGTAAGCACTGTTTTACTCAGTATTGCGGTCGAGTGCTGGGCATTTGTTACTGTGTGAAGCTTAATGGCCCCCACGTATGCTATGCATAGCAAAGTGCAGAATCCCCCGGAATCAACAAATCTCGGGGTTGGAAATTGAATGCAAGAATCTCTGAGTGCTCAGAGCACCATGATACAGCCATCTACAAGTTCTGAGCAACCTTCCATACCAAATATACAACACGCGCCCGTGAAGTCTTTTGTGAAAGTTCACCACACCTCTGACATGAGTGATTGGGGATAAAATCCAAGTGAATTAAATAACTGCTTACTTTAACAAATCAACCCTAGTAATCAGGTCCAAATTTATGTTAGAAAATCTGCCAGGACGGGTGAGGAGATGTTGTAGATCTGTTAGATGAAGCCAGAGTTCTAGATATTAATTCAAATTGAATAATCCACCATTGATAACTACCCTGTGGACAGCAGTGCTATATCATCTACCTGATCTGCTACTAGATGAAGTAGCCTTAAATGTATTTGTAGCTGACGTTGTTTTCACCCCAGCACCTACATTGCAGTCCCTGGAGGTGAGGAATCAATGTCCGGATTCATTGGCCACCCTGACTTTCTACACTGCTCCACCTGTCGCGCCGATTACTTTGCCACAACTAACATCGGCAAATGCAGCTCCAGTGATTTTAACTGATACAGTGTTATCACTGAGGTCTCATCTCTTATTCCAACCTTTAGCAGCAGACTGCCCATACGGGGTATCACCTGATTCCTCCTTCCCTTCTTCAAGATCTTCTTCCTGTTCATTGCCTTCAATGCTTTCAACAACATCTACTTCGGCTCAGGGTCAGAGTCCCTCCAGCTTTGGAAACCCAATCCTGATTTCAGTGATGAGGTTGTCCCTTAATCCATACTTAAAGCTTTATGAAGCAATTAATGATAACATAAAGTACCACTCACACATATTGCCTATGCTTCATTCAAAAAATATCATTATTGAAGGTTTTATAACGGCTCTCAATTCATCTGGCTACCATGCAAATAACCACCTGGCATTATCGTGTAACCATTCGCAAGAACAACCTAGAGTCAGTGATCTCGACCCGATGGAAGGCAATTTGAGTCGTTCTATGCAGATTAAGCCTTGTTAATCTTCTCCAATGAATTAAAGGGCAGCTTTGAGTTTATCAATACGTCCCCAGCAGGAGATTTCTAGTATCTTGGTGTTAAGGATTTCAATCAGGCGACACACACTTTGGTCTTGGCCTAGTATGTAGCGCACAACTGAGATGCTTTTCTCCTTATTTTATGCAGATTCAATTTGATATGTTACACAGCTCGTATCACAGCCCTTTTCAAATACCCCAGGTCACAATGGACCATGAACCAGGATTGTTGGTAAAATGCAATATTTATATATGTATTTTAAAATTCAAAAGAAATCATAACATTTTTAATATGGGGCAGCTAATGGGGTGATAATTACAATGAGGATGTAAGCAATACACTTGGTTTAACCTTCTAGTGGAACATATACAAAACATCAGGGAATCAAAGCACTTTTTGATTTAGGAAAGATAGCACCCACGTTAAGGTTTCCCCCTGCAATGTTCCCTCAACCCACAAATAATCAATTCAGAACGGATCAAAAGGCACAGCAGGTAATCAGGAATAAGAGGCAAAAAAACGGAATCCAAATGCAATCTTCCCTCACCAAATAAGAGTGGAAAACAGATTTTAAACCCCTTGCAAAGTTATGGAATGACACTCGAAAATGGTCAAATAAATAATGAATGTGTGTTGAAAACCTTGAAGCAAATACAATTCCTCACTAAAGCAACAATGCAAAGACAATAACAATCACAAGCAATGGATTACCAAGAGCATATAATTCGAAAATGCATGGACATTTTAAAACAAATTGCAGCCAAATGACACATGTAAAAGATGTATTTTCTTAATTCCCGTTTTAAATTACCCAAACGTTTTTTTACAAAAATGGGTGAAATACTCAGCTTTGGTTTTTGGGTTGCGAGAATAGATATATATCCCTGGGACAATACAGAGTTGAAAATAGGTCTCTAGCTATGAAACTGGATGAGTCATGCAAGATATAAAAAGGTGATTTTTGAGTAAAATGGAGCCATGAAATAGGAAAGGAAATCAGTTGTGACAAGAACAGTTTTACTCTAAACTAGACTAGACCACCAAAGATGGACACAGTAAGATCATAGGTTGATTCACGATTTCAACTATGTCACCCCCTTCCAACCCTGGTGGAAACCAGTCCGATCACTCGAAATATGACTGATGTTTTAGGATTACACAAGACAACATTGAAAAGAGATGGCGCTAGCACTTTAGAAAGTCACGGGCAAGGTGCACAGATAATTCTAACAGTTATCAGGATACGGATAGGATAGCTTAGAGAGTGGGATAGGTACAATTGCAAGACAAGGTAGGCTATGGATTTCTATGGGGTAGGGATTATACTTACAGTCCACTTTTAGTTTAGGATTTTGGACCGTCAATGGTTCTGGTCACTATACGGCAGAGCGCCTGGCAAAGGACAGCTGGGCAAAAGACAGCTGGGCAGGTCGTATCACCAGATGGTAATTCTGATCACTGGATGGCACAGGTATCTCTGGATGCAGTTGGAGGGTAGCAGTTAGTGGGCAGCAAGCCAGGCTGGTTCAGGATGCTTCCCAAAAGAACACCACAGCTTTCCCCTTTTTAATAGGATATTAGTGGGGTTTTTATGATTGAGGCCTTGCAGGGAATAGGATCAGCAATGCTTGGGTTTTGCAATGGGCCCTGCAGTAGGGTCAGCAATGCTTTGGGTTTGTAGTTGGGATCTGGACTCAGCAGGATGAATGTAACAGGACATTGGCGCAGGAAAATCAGGAAGAGCCTTGTCAGGGACTCTTATTTATAATGCACAGTGATATCATCAAAGTATATATGACTGGGCAGGTTTAGCTAAGCACACCTCTAAACTACTGGATTTGCCAGGGGTGCTAATCTCCCTCGCTCTCAACCAGTTGGAATTAATGAGAATGATGTCAGATTTATGATGTAAATTTACAGTGTTCAAAAACCTCCCACAGTTATTTTAGCCAAAATCCGATTCTGCCACAAACGGTAGATTTATACAATTGAAATCTCTTAGCAAATTATATACAAAGGTTACATATTTTATGTAGAGCATAGCACTCCAATTCTTCAATCCGTGAGACATTGACATTGTTTTGCCCTTTTAATACTTTTTGGTAATTTTGAGTATGAGCGATTCAGCCTAAAATTCCATTAATTTATACACATGTGTGGATTAACATAAGGGATGTAAGTATAAAACTGTGCATTGGCATCACGGATACTTTCCTTGTAATCCCTGATTCTTTGCCCTTTATATTCCCAATGGCTCAGTGAATTTTGTCATGTCTTCAATGAAAGCCCATAAAATTACTTTTAAACTGCAAAATGTTTACATTTTTACAAAGTCTTGCTGCAGAGATAAACGTCTTTGCATTTTTATTCATTAATAGTATTTGTCTGTCACTGGACCATTTTATTGGTTTCTTCAGCTACTACCAACTGTAATTTCCTCCAGTGCAAGGTGGGGGTTACAGCTTGATTGAAGGTTTATTGCCCCTTCCCCTCTTGTCACCTCCTTGTCCTGGGAGTTTCATTGTCAGTGGGTTCAGCCTAGACTAGATTCTATGCAACCTAATCATTATCACTGGGGTGTTGGTATCTGCTGAGAGAGGGCCTTCTGCTGGTAGCACCCGCCCCCTCAAGCAGAAACCTATTTTCCTTTTGAACCTTGCAAAATCCAGCCAATATAGTTCAACAGTTTTGCTTTCTAAACAAGCCAGTTGAATAAAATAACCCATGTTTGTATTTTCCCCAGCAACAAATCACTTCACATTGCTATATAATGGCAGGCTTTCATTCAATATATATTTTTTTTAAACAGGCCTTTCTCTCCTTGAGTTTGCGAAGCCCATTTTACATGTGTGGTGAAAAGCTGGCATTTCTTTTTAAATTATGTTTTCCATCTCCCTCTGGATTTCCACACTGTCTTGCAGCTATAGTTATTTCCTTGTATGCACGAGTTTTGTTTGAAGCAGAGATGCCTTGATATTGACATGGCTCAGATAGCTGGTGTTTCTTTGAACTACTGAGCTTGGATACTTTGTAAAAAAATGAATATGTTTTCCTGTGCGGGTAAAAGTTGAATTCTGTGTTGATTTTTCTCAGAGTTGCTTTGACAGGGCCTGTCATTCAGAAATCATGCCTGGTTTTACTGAAGCATAATGAGATATACTGGGCATGGCAGGGCCTTTTTAATCACAGTGGTTTAAGGAAGAAAAAATGGAAATAGCGTCACAGCAGCATTTTTTTAAAGGTGAAAAAGTTTCCTTTTTAATGGGGATTTTGGGCTTAGCAGCAAGGCAAGGCTGCTTTTTCACTTTATTCCATTTGTATGTGTCAGAAAACACTGACACTCTCCCTCAGTGTGTCCCCTTGTTCCATACTGCCCAATGTATGCTTGGCAAGATGGTGCAGCCATTTTTTTGTTGCTGCGAAACACAGATTTAAGGCCCTGGTGCTCACAGGAGCCAGCGCAACCATTTTGCTGTTTCTGTGCAAATGCAGCTTGGTTTTGGCAAAATTCTGTTCGGTGGGTCAATGTAGCCCACATTGGTGGACAAAGAGGGTGACAAAATAAATACACCTGACAACCCAAGAGATTAGGTGTGCCCTGTGGCCTCTGGGTTAGTGGCGCAATACAAGAAACCAGATAGATAGGAGAGAAGAGAGTTCCTCAGATGAGGAAAACAAAAAATCAAAATGTTATGCACAAAATATAGACACTATGGTTTGAGGAAATTCCTCAGTGCTTTAAAAAGACTTGCAAGAGCTGGGGAGCAATTGAGTCGTACAGCAAAAATTGCAAATGTTATGAGGCATCAAACTAAATCAGAGACTGCAAGAAGCTGTGGTAGAATCTTCCCACATTGTGGCTGATCTCTTGGACATGTCGACCTATGTAGTTGATGACAATGCAGAACAGGCAATGACACCATCCCCATTACCAACAAACGCAGGCAGGAGATGTTTACAACAAATGGACCCTCAAATTGCAAGGACCAAGTTAAATTATCACCCCAATATATAGCCCCCATATTTCTAACACTGGAACAAAAAAGATGTTGGATTGTGTCCAAGAGAAACATAAATAATATATCTAAAATGACCCCACAGCTGAAGCAAGTAAGGAGTTATTTGGGCTTTAAACAATTGGGTGAGAGTAATGTTTCTATGGAGCCAGACTTATGTAAATGCCTGCTCTTAGAAAGACTCATGATATTTGAAGGCTCTCTAATTTTGAACAGCAGTAATGGTCTACACCTATTCCACCTCATACATAACCTTTGATCAATAGAATCTGGTAATATCAATTGGGTTGAATTTACAAGCGACAACCACTTAGACTCAGTATTCCTTCACGTAGAGTTGAGCCTGGTGAAATCAACCCATTTAAAGGGAGCACCATTGCTGCTCCCTTTTGGAATTTTACCTCACAGAAGTAGACAGAGAAAGAGTGCTGAACAAGCAGTTGGTACTTGATAGAAATAGAGAGAAAGAAGGATATTACGTAATTGCCCTGGAAACACCATGGAGTGGGTATTAACGGGAATAAAAACTAAGTAGAACTGGCATAGTTGGCCTGAAAAAGGAGGAGTATGTAGGGAAATATCCATCTGTGCAAGTGACCTTTGATAGGCTTAATTCAAATCAGAGAATGGTGGTGGCAGCCGCCCTTAAGAGATCGAAAAATAGCAACAAAACGAGTGTGTCTTGGTTGGTGGAAGCACTTATGGTTGAGAATAAATAGCTAATGCACAGGCGGCATACTTAAGGCGTTGTTGTTGGGTCCTGGAACACTCACGGCATTACCCATGGTAGCCAATCCAGAGAGTTTAATTTTAATGAATTTGATATCCTCTTGCAGGAAAAAACGTGTGCTGGATGGTTTGTCAATATTATTAGATCCAGTCCTGAAGAGCCTAAAGGAAAGGCCTGCTTCTGGGTTATCAGTAGCTGTTAAAAATGTTTTGAGAACAGAATTGCTTGGTTGGGAATCCCCTAACCCTTATATACAAGCAGTAAAGATAGTGTGGGATAAAGTCTGCTTTCCCGAATTGGAAACTTTTGTGCTATTTAATTTGCACTGGAAAACGACAACCTTGGCAGGCGAAGAATTTTTAGAACGCATTACGTAATTACTAGATGATTGCCTGTCTGATTTTATGTGCACCTGGGTTTTAATTTTTAATTTATGGAGACTTAAACTTGACATGTTTTGATGAGAGAAGAGAAATCTTGCAAAATAAGACTGAATGTAAGCCCCTGGCCATTACAAGAGGCTTGGCTTAGTTAATGCTTATGAAGGGTGATACACCTGCTATGCCTACCTTGTGGAGAGGATTACAAACTGCTACTCTAGATTACATCTTTGATACAGGGTGCCTTTACTCAACCATATCTGTTTTTCAGGTCCACCCATCAATTCAGAGTGATATTAAAGATCTGTTGATCAATAGGAAAGGGTGGGAGTACCATTAGTTAAGTGTTGAAATTGGAAGTGTCTCAGGGATAAAATCGCCTGTCATACAGACCTGAGGTGGTGGAAAAATTCAGATTGTTTTGGAGAGACATTAGAGAAAGGACGTAGAGGAGAAGCGTCTTCAGGGGTCGATTATCTGCCAAATTTGTGTCATTTTTACAACATCAGAACGAGTATAAACATAATCATGCCTTTGTTTCCGAAGTGGAATGTCAGAAAAGACAGCTGTGCTCAGAGATCAAGAGAATGAGAATTCTTCCTAGAGAGGTATTCATTATTATTATGGGTAGAAAGTGGAAACCAACAGTTTAAAAATGAGATGCACTCGCATAAGTCCATTCTAGCACGACGAGATGTCGAAAAAATGCTGACTGCCCTTTGGAGAAAAAAAAGGACAGCAGACACATGGAATCTCATTAAATCTCTTGGCACACCTAAATTAGCAGTTCAGGTAAATCCAGTTTCAGAAGCCTTGTGGGTCGGTCACTTTGAAGGTATGTTTGCCACAAATTCTTTCAAAATAGAGCCAGTTTCTGTAGCACAACAAGAGGAGTGGAAAATCCCTCATGAGAAAGAAAGAAGACATTTTGTCTCTGAAAAGCAATTTGAATAATTCCAGAGCACCAGGTCTGATGGTCTTTCAAATGTCATTCTAAAGAGATTTCCAGAATTATGGACTGACTTTTTATGTATCCTATTTGAGCAGGTCCTGAGAAGCTGGAATTTTCCACCTTTGTGGAAATCAGCAGTAATTGTTACAATTTTCAAGAAGGCAGATTGTTTGAATCCAAAAAATAATAAACCAATCGCCCTTCTGGATATCCCGGTGAAAATGTTTACCTCTCTGATTTTGGTTCAATTAAATGCTTGGAATAAGGAAAGTACTCAAAATGACATACATCAGTCAGATATTTCAAAGGGCATGTGAACATCTCGAAATGGTTTTATTTTAAATGTTTTTCAATCAAGAGCTCTGTTAAAGGGTACTACAAATAATTTAGAGTATATAGATTTTGCCATTGCGTTTGACAGCATTGATCAAAACCATTTCTGGGCTAAGTTATTGAAATGGGGATGCATGGCAAGTTTGGTGGAAATCTTAATCGCTCTCTCCAACTCATTGTCATACAGAGTAAGGTTGAATCAGGAAGAAGAACTTTCTAGAGTGAACCATACCCAAAGGAGCCTTAAACGAAGCTGTCCGTTTTAATCTTTTTATCTCAGACTTAGGTGACACCTTGAACGCGGCAAGAGCCTTTCACCCCCGTACAAAGGGCTGATGCATTAGTTGGATGCTGTATGCAGATGATCTGGTCCTACTGGAAAAGATTGCCATAGCCTTGCAGCAACGGCTTGATCATCTTAAGGTCTCTCTTACAAATAATGCCCTTGCGGTTAATGTCTCAAAGTCTACGGGGCTGTGTGTACAGTCACTAAAAAATACAGAGACCGATATTCAAATGGCAGTTTAATACCAAGCCGTTAGAAAGGGTTTTCTTTTTCCTAGGTTTCTGTATAAACGCCAGACTTTCTGATGCTCTTAACCTGAATATTCTGAGAACCAAAGTCAAGAATTTGACAGCACAAGGGTGTGCCCTGAACAATCGTTTTGGTTGTTTTTCACTGATTCTTCTATACAATTTACAAAAATGAAAGGCGTACCAGTTTTTACATACAGGGCTGAGTCTCCTTTATTTTTATCATACAAAACATGGCCACTGTTAGATGGACTCTTCATGAAAAAAAGTTTTAAAACTCTCCAATTGTGTCCACATACAAATAATATGGTACATATTAGGGCTATTATCACTACTAGCCATAGTCCATTGTAAAACCCTTGCTTTTTTTCCAGAAATGTTTTCTGGGTGAACTTACGTCTATGTTTCAATTCTTGAAGAATGCCTTGAATGATGGGAAAGATATTGTCATGTTGCAGTGGAAACACCATTGTATAGAGATCCTGGACTCATTAGATACTACTGCTGATCACCTGGTCTCTAACTCTATGACGGTGAAAGCCAAATTATGGGAGAATGATTGGATAAGTACCCAGGAAGACTGCATGTTATATAAACTGTTCAATCATTTTAAACATGAATCTAAAGCACTAAACACTTTACCTAGTTATTTTTAAAAAGTTTCCCAATCACGTTTACAGGAATCAATTTTTAAGGGTCTGATTAATGTATACCCAACGTTCAAAGTACTTACTGCGCACTCACTTGCTGTGCACAAGGATTGTATTTGTAGGTTCTGCAAGATTCACCTCTCAAGGTGGCCTTTCTATAATATTAATCGAGATCTGCTCTGGGAAACACTGACAGCAGAGGATGTCCACATACTGTTGCTCACAGCAATGAAATCTCCATGTAGAAAATGAAGCAACAGTTAGGTGGGGCTGGGGTGGGGAAAGAACAACATTTTTCAGAGTGAGGATCAGGGTGCAGCAGGGCTGCGTATCAGCCCCCTTGTTTTTTAATGTATTCACCAATGACATTGTAAACCACTTGCTTGCCCTGGCAGTAGATGCACTCACCACGAATCAAGAGAGATTGAGCATAATGGTATTTGCAGACAATGCTGTTTTTGTACCCACCTGAAGTACCAGTTACCAGAAATGATTACCCACCATTCAACTTTTCAAATGTGCTTAAGATTGGAATTGTGAATTCATTTGACTGTTTTGTTCCCTTTAACAACGAGGTATATTCAAGGTCTCAATAAGTAAAAAGTGATCCCATTATGGGAATACTCAACTCCTTGGGATTCTTTTTGTGGATATGTAGTGGCTCCCACCATTAAGGTCTATAGGATGCAGACTAAATATGTTCTTTTATGTGGTGCTGAGATATAAGCCCACTGCCGAAGTGATAGACTATGCATTTTTGAAGAGCCTATTGGACTTAACTCAGGTTATGTCAAATGGTGTGATCATAATGTAACTCAGGAATGGGGAATTAAATATACAATCTAACTAAAGCCTGTATTATTGTGCTTAGAAAATGGGTCCAATCCCGATCTAAACGATTACAAGGCTGCTTATTCAGGCTGTATTAAAAGGAAATATTATCCATGTCCCCAGTTTTCACATGTCAAGAGTGATCTGATTAAAATCTCAGTGAGTCATCTATAGAGTAATCCTGATCAAGTAACTCAACAATTTCTGTACCAAGTTAAAATATGTACTAGGACTGGGGTTTGACTGATCTTCTGCACAGGGGCAGTGATAAACTGATAGTATTTACATTCTTTTGAACAGAACAGCTCCTTGGGTATAAATCCTACCTAAACTAGAATGGCCCACCATCAATAACTTCTTTATATCTAAAGCTATGCTTAGGTAAACTATCCTTGAATATGTTTGCTCTCTCTTGGGACACTCTTTCCTCAACCTGATGCTCTGTGTATGTTTTTTACAACACGGGTGAATAGTCATTTGTCTTCCCTTATGTCAATCTCAAAATAAAATGGTTGATCATTGGTCAAACAGCATGAGATTTCTACCTTGGTGGAATCACTTGATTTATTTAGGACCCAGTATGTAGCTCCAGATGCCGATTGCAACCACCTTTTTAAATAAGGCTTTACTTAGAATGAGTATCTATAATTGCTATGGTCCGAAACTTTGATTTTCAAACTGTATCTTAGAGACTTCAGCCTCTTTAAAATCTGAATGCTTTTGTCAATTGTCGTCCTCATTTAATTTGATACAGATTTACTTTGGTTTTATATCATCTGCTACTAAATGTTTTTATCTGAGTGCATTTGTGGGATTTATCTCACCCATAATTGCAAGCTAACTGACATTATTTTAATACCTGTTTGAGGGAACATGCAAGTTGCAAGTGGATGTTCGATGGGGAGGACTTGATTATCCTACGATACCCGAGGGTTTGTGGCGCTATATAAATGCTAAAACAAAAAAAATTGATTTTATATAATTCATTTCTTTTTTTTTGTAATACCTACAGCATAGAGTACTGGTACTATTGTTAAAATATATGAAAAGGGCTTTAAGAAAAGCCACCACATCTAATCTCCCAATTTCGTTGATAAACTAGAAAGCATTGGTGTATTGAACTAAGGCTTCGAGTAAGTATTCTGCCAAATTCTACCTGAAAAAAAGTTCTTTGGTGTGTCCCGAATAGTTTCTTGCTAATCGACTCCTGTACATTTTCTTCTCATTTGAATACAACATAAAAACTCTGGGGGGCAAATATGGAGTGGAGATCACCAAACAGAATGGAAATAACGTGACAATATCTGACAGCATTCTTGATCAAGTATTTAAGTATGGTACAATTATTTGGAAATAGAACATATTTAATAAAGCATGTTTTGTTTCTGTGGGATATGCAAAGGAAGAGACGTTAAAAATTCACAACAGGGAGTGTAGACCAGTAGAACTGGAGAAGTCTGTTATTTGTCAAGCCGAGTGACATGCTCTTGTCGAGGGGCTTGTAGAGGGCAAGACTTGCACGTCATTTGTAGATCCCACCCCCTCACCTCTGACCTATTGGATGAATAACAAGAAGACACTGTGTATGACACCTGGTATAATTCCAATACTGCATTGAGTGATTGCGAGACGTTATGCAATTAGACAACCATACCAAATGTATCTTTGCACAGAGGCGTGGCAGGAGATTTGCATTCACCACTGGATATTGAGGAGCTGTAAAGAGAACCTGACAGGTGCAAAGTGATGTCATAAGGAGAAGATACAATGACACAATGAAACAATATAAGAATACTTAAAGAACGATGATCTGATTGAAAAAACATACATACAAGTGAGAAGAAACCATATATACAAAGAAGATAAGTAACCAGATGAGCAGTGGATGTATATACACATAAAAGTAGATGAGTTATATAGAAGCTTGCTGCAGAAGAAAACATGACAGAGGCTTGAAATACACATTAGTGCATGAACAAAGAATAGCTGTTGCACAGAGATCAAGGATGCCGCAGTAAGAAGCTACTGATGGGTACAAGGAGAGTCAACGAGGAAAAGCAATGTACTTAGGACATATTTCTCTTAGATTAAGTAAATGAGCAAACATGAAAGATGCAGAAAAGCATATGTGAGAGCGAACAACCAAGTATCCAGAGGCCAAATAAATAATGACACCCAGCACTAAATAAAAGGAGAAATGAACAAAATCGTGGTCTCTTCCACGTGATTCAGGTTTTGAAAGCAAGGCCCACTCATTAGGCTCTAACTGATAATAGTGATGCATTCCCGACACTCCCTTATAGTTCCAGAGATGAGAAAATTCAGCAAGGTCAAGTACAAAGGAGAAGCCTTGTCTGAAGGCTTGAATGATGAGAGATGGTAGACTAATTAGGCAAGAAGACAGTAGTTTGATGTTGTTCTCTGCACCTGAGTTTTGATTTGTTTACATGCTGCTAGCGAGCCCAGTGCACAGGGTTGGGAGAGAATGACAACCAATCAAAGGGCCTATGCAATGGTGAGCATACACTGTTTCACAAGCCAATCTGCTGTTGTTATGCTGCTATAATCTGTATCACACGTAGTTAGGGGGAAGTTTACAGCATGCCTACTAGATGAGGGGCATCCAATAATGTTACTAACACCTAAATAAGCTATAGGTACATATATTTAACTAACCCATACCTCCCGTCAATACGTTTTATTATTTGCCACGTAGGATGGCATCATAGCTGATGCACTTTGAGGTATACAGCCTTTGTATTACCAAATTATTGTTTGAGTGTGTGGACTACAAATCGTTTTTCACCAGATTGCCCTACTTTAATGAACTGATAATAAAGTAGTACTTTGCAATATTCTTTGAGTCTGTCAGGTTATTTGGGTCCAAGATTATTTGCTATGGTAATTCCATTCTGTGCATAGACATGCCCAAAAAGTGCTACTTCACAGGCGTCTCAGGACAGGAATTTAATATTGTGAAATATCTACAGCAGTCCAGCCTTTTTCAGGGAGTCAAGAGAGACATTTGAGGACTCTGTATGAGGACTAGTCAGAAAGCAATACTTAATTGGTAAAATTAGTAGGGGGGGCTTGGAAATCGGAAGAATTTCCAGCAGGTGGCCTTCCTTTTCCAGGTCAATATGGCTGCTGATTCATCAGTTACATGTCAGGCAGTGCAAGATATTGCCAACATTTTATACCCCATATGGGCCTCTTGGTAAAGCTTGCTTATTGGAAAACCTCTTGAATAGCATGACATTTTAGCCTGTTCCAACAAGAAAGGTGTAAGAAATGAGAGCAATGTTCTGTGTAGACAGGGTGACACAGCATGGTATTTACCAGTGTTTTGGGGTGGTGAGTTGAAGTGTGAGAGACCTAGAAAAATCCATTGTGGCTTGAATCCTCTATTGTGATAGAAAGTAAGTGAATATGAATTTGGTGGAGTTGAGTGACTGCCCAGCAAGTTGTCCCTTCTCAGAGCTTGCAGGGGTTGGGCATGCTCAGCCACGTGTCAGGCTTTCCTCCATCTGATTACCTTATCAATCTATATGTCAGCTGCAAGGAAGCTTCAAAGTGCACTTTTATTTTAGGTGTCCCGCAATTCAGATGAGATTGCAGAGTGTCTGATCCGGGATGAAAACTAGAAATTGCAGCATCCATTTCGCTCAATGCATCCTAGCATGTTTGCATTCATGAAGAATTTATTAGCTGGGTTTCGCACAGGCAACAACATATTTCCATACATTTGATCCCTTAATTTTTGTTCATTCTTTTCTTGCTTTTATGCTTTAAGTGAAGATGACGCATTGATTGAAATGAAGAGCAATACATGAAACATGAGAACACATTTAAAAAGGTGCTTTGATTTTTCTTTAAAAATGTGAATTTTTCAAGTTTGGAGCTGGATTTAATAAATAAAACAACTTTTCGGCATCTTATTCGCCTACAGCCGAATATGTGACAAACTATTTGGTATTCAACCATATAATAAGCATGCTGTTTGGTGCACCCCTACTAGAAAGTCAGACTTAAAAAAAATATTTTATATTTAAGAAAGATGGATTGGCTTTATAAACATAATATACTCTTTGATGTCTAACTTCGTTCTAGGGATGATTTGGGGGCTGAACTACAGTGCATTAATCGGTATCTTCTATGTGCCAAATATGTGTTTGGTTTGGGATCATTCATGTTTTTGAAAACATGGTGAGGGAACCTCAATTAATTATATCAACAGTGGTGTCTCACAAGTACAGTTTTTCAATTTTAGGTTTTCAACTAAGATCATGGATCTGTACAGGCAAAAATGTAAATATGTATAGTTTATTCATTCTTTATAGTATAAAAATACAATTCTACAACATATAGACAATGGACAAAAACATTCCATAAAAACATTCAATTATAAACATCAAATATTCAATACATCTATCAGATGTTTTGCAAAAACACACATAGAAAGAGCAAATGTGCATTAAGTGCAAACCAACTAGTATTTCTACTGTAAACACTATTTAGAAATGATTGAATGATACAGTATTCTTTCTTATTGCGCACAACCCTATGTTAACGTAATTCTCTTTTCCCAAAACAGCATTCTTTACAGTGATCAACTAAAAGTTGTTTAGAGGTGCATACAGCTCCTCAATATTGCACATAGAAATGTCCTTATTCTAGTTTCGACAGACAAACATATAAAACTAAAATAGAACTGATGTCCATCTTCTTCAGGACCAGATTGTTCCATGGGAAGGTGCCTGATCTGTTTCTGCTTTCCATAAATCTTCTCTGAAAATCTTTATCAATTCTTAAAGCAACATAAACATTGTGTGTACAATACAACTCTCTCTACTCTCCTGTTCCCAACTCCACCCACCTCCAATCCTTCTACTCCATGTGTCTTCCTCCTCTGTCCCTCTGAGGACTCTCACTCCTTCTATTAGTCTTCCCTCTTCTTCGTTTACACTCCATCCTATACGCTACTAAGCCCCCTCCAAACTACAGCTCCTTCCTCTACACTACTACTACTCTCTCCTGCGCACTACTACTCCCTCCTACACCCCACCTTTTTGCCAGTCAAACTCCTTTCATGCTCACAACCACTTTCCACTCACTCTCTAGACTCCCTTTAAAGATTTTACTCATTAGCCTTGGATGCACGCTCAACACTCAGTACCACTCACACTCACCAAAACCTCAACTTTTCCATAAATCGCTTCAATACTCCAATCAGTTGTCCCTCCTCCTGCTGGTCTCCTGGTCTGCTATATCCACCTTTTCTGTCCTCAACAGAATCCCCATACCCTCTTGCTTCATGTTGCCTTTCATATTCTCTTACTCGTTTGATTGGTTTGATAACCTTGGCCAGTCTGGTACTGTCTTGCCTACCCGGGTGATGCTGCAATCACATGAATTTACAAAGAGTGGGTTAAGCCTTGCCCCTTTTTTCTGCATGCGACTACCGCATTGCAAGGATGACGGCCGGCACTGCAAAGTGTCTGAGTCCATGTTAGGGCCTGTGGTGCAGTCACCTCAAGGTAATTGTAGTCCTGTGGATTACTTCCTGCTCAATTATTAGTCCTTGTTGGTCCAGTTTGGTTATATATGCGCAGTGGCTCTGCTTGACGAGGCTGGTGAGTGCTGAACAGAATCTGCTGGAGTGGCACAGGCTCTCCTGTTCCTCCTTTGCTGGTGTTCCCTCTCAGTGTTCGTTCTGTGTGCCAAGGTTGGGGAGCAGTGCACAGTGCCTGGATAAACTGTGTAGGATCTCTGATTCTTCCTTTTCTGGTGCTATCTATCATGGTTGACTCTGCCACTGCCAAAGGGATATGTGGGTACCCATGGCAAATAAAAGAGGCCCTGGAAATAGTGTTTAAATTGGCCCCATATTATACATTCTGAGCAGGACCAACCCCTTTCCTATAAGAAAGATTGAAAATATAATAGGAAACCACAGAAAAAAGGCCTATCAGGCAGAAGCCAACTGGGAAATCTCCAGAGTACCCTATAGGCCAGTCCACCCCGTGTGTGAGGGTCACTGAATGGTTGCCATCCTGCCGGTGGTCTCCCTGCATTTCTGCTCATTTTCTAGCGGCTATGAAGGAGAGAGAGAAAACTTAGTCAACACTTTCTCCAGAACGTATGGAGTGATGTAAGTTGGTACTGCACATGGAAATACATGCACTTGGGAAAGCAACAGTAATTGGGGCACCCTGAACTGCCACCATCTCCATCTGTAGTAGGACTTTCTTCGTTTTACGCAGGTTGAATGTTAAACTATTGATTTACATCCACATGCTAATCTCTTCCATGTAGTTTTAGAAATAATCTTCAGTGACCCAGAGGACATCCTTCAGATAGAGGACAGTCTGAGTGGCCTCAGCATTTCTGCAGAAGTACATCCCATATAAGTTGTCTCAAGCAAATGTTGAACGAAAGAGTGCTCAACAAACAGCCCTGGGGCACACTTCAAGCAACAGGCATGGCGGCTGACTGAAAATGGGGGACAGGTCTTGATTATACTACCCATCCTAGAAAGGACTCAAGCCAAGAAAAAACATCCCTTTGATTCTGATGCCATAAGGAAAGCAAGCTCAGGAGGGTGGGAGGTCGACAGTGTTGAAGGCTGCTGAAATATACAGGAGAATCAAGGCTCCAAAAGGAAGTCATCCTTAGAGGTTGTCTAAAGATACAACAAAAACTGATTCCATACTGCATCCAGGACTTAACCCCACGAAAGCATTGTCTAAAACATAAGCATCCTCTATGTACCATGACAACAGTCTCCTTTACTTTTCCTGGAAGTGGAAGCTGGAGATGGGTCAAAAACTGGAGGGATCATCAGGATCCTAGAAAGACATCTTCAGCAGAGGGGTTCCCACAGCTGGCCTAAGAAGGTTGGGTACTTTCCCAGACACAAAGGAGATGTTACTGGGATCACACAGATCTGCA
Organism: Ambystoma mexicanum; assembly: GCF_040938575.1. Lineage (NCBI taxonomy): Eukaryota > Metazoa > Chordata > Amphibia > Caudata > Ambystomatidae > Ambystoma > Ambystoma mexicanum. The sequence continues at coordinate 226,629,707 of NC_090933.1, read as the reverse complement.
TGCAACCATGCACTTCCTTCAAACCAGCTGGGAGGCACGGATCATGAGGAGAGCCGGTAATGTGGGGCAGATACATCATTTTTAAAAGGCGAGACTCAGAGATCAGCTGGAAACTCCATAAACAGGACCGATGTTCAGCCCTGTAACAGCATAGAGAAGTGGCAAAGTTGCACCAGGGTCACTGACTGGCGCTGCTTGTACCATATCTGATAGAAGCATATACATATTTTCAGAAAGGACAAAGTAAGACAATCACAAAGAGAATGTGAAGTATTGTGGGGCATGAGAGAGGAGTAGGATTTTAGAGTTCTTAAGCCACGTCAAACAACTCACAAGTCATATTAGAGCTTCAAAAGATGTAGTTAGTAGAATACTTTGTTTTGCATAGAATGTGGTTTTTGAAGGCAGTTCTAAAGTGTGCAAACAGAATTCCCACTGCTCTTAGACTTCTGACTCCTAGGAATCTCATTCCAGGTGCTCCAGAACAAGGAGAGTCCTTCTTGCTCTGCTTTCCCAGTCCAGGGAGTTACATTGGCGTTTCAGAAATTCCTTAGCCTCCAGTAACAAGCTTGGTTCCAGTGCAGCTGGCACAGTCGCAGACCTTGGTCCAAACATCAGTCACCCTCAGTGTTCTCTCAGGATGGGTAGGAGACAGAGGCCTCCCCTGTGTTGGATGCCTATTTTCACTTAATTGTTGGAAGACTAAGAAATGGACTGCACTCAGAATAGAGGTCCAATGAATTCTTCTTGCCTCCCTGAATGTCCAAAATGAATAGAACGAGTGTGGGACCCCTTGCTTACAAAGAAAAATCATCACTGGGGATTGGACAGAAGCGAGCCTGCTGAAAGGGGTCCAATTCCTGTTGCTGTAACAAGTGACACTTGTCTTCTTGCATCATAGTCAGAGTGCCTTGACCTGCAGGTAATGGAGGGAACAGGAAGAGAGTCAAAGCGGCTGTCAGGGGTGCACATGAGACCTGTCTACCTGCCCTTTGCCTCTGAAGAGCAGGTGCTGCAGATGTCAGGCGACTGGTGTAACAACGGTACATCAATGAACTATGTTTTTGCCATGGAGCTTTATGATATGGAGTCTGATCCTCAGCTTTCCCTTTGAGAAACAGAGTTACAGGCATCATGTTACATAAATGATAAAACATAAAAACATCTAGGGCCTTCAGGCCCTCGCCAGATGGCATTCTGTCACAATAAATTAACCATAGGCAATATAGCAACAAAAATAGGAAAAAGCAAAACCACAGTGTGTTAACTACTAAAAAGCGATCTGCATATAATAAAGCCTCTTTAAGAATAACAGAATGTCCGTTGAAACACTTGCGGTTTAGTCGCTGTCGCTACCCTTCTACATCTCTTATTCTATGATGCCAATATTGTGAAAGTAAGCAGGGTTTGAGGAACTATAAATGTACTTCATGGCTTGGAGAAAGAAACAGTTTGCTTTTTAGTTCCCTCCCTTCCACTGTACTCTGCCCCTAGGGCTTTGGCGCTATATAAATGTTATAACATAACATAACATAACATAATATTTTTCCGTTTTGTGGCCCATCCTTTCTAGACAGCTACTGATTATGTCACTTTCGAAGTGAATCTAGAGTTTGGGGTGACTTCAGTAAAGATGTAACATAGGTAATGGCATATGTGGTGAATCATTTCCTTACATTTTTGGTAGCGCTGAGCTTTTCGACACATCAAACACAAAAAATTCAGCCAGGTTTTCAAAACCCTAAAAAAACGTGCAAGGAAAAATTGCATAGAATGAATTTAAGGCAAAATAATGTCCATATTGTTTGATCATTCTGAAGGTATTCCAATTGTTGTTCAATTGTTGTTGGTCTGAAAAGACTCAGGGCCCTATTCTCAACTTGGCGCAGTGAAGGTGCTAAACAGCACGATTCACTACGTCAAAAGAGGACGCCCAGGCTCCACTAGTATTCTCAAGTGGGCCTGGGCATCCTCGTAGAGCACAACAGTGTTCTGTGTGGATTGGGCCTGTTTTTAGTTCTAACGGGCGCAATCCAATCTCAGCAGCATTTTTGTAAAATAACGACATATTTGTTATTTTACAAAAATGCTGCCGATAACGCAGATGAACACGTTCCTATAACCAAAGTGAGCAGCTTTAACATTGCAGGATGTTGAAGATGCTTACTTTTGTGTATAGGAAAGTGTTCATATACATCTGTATGGTGTATATGAACACTTTCATTTAAAGCAAGCAGCTTCAAAGTTGCAGCATGCAACGTTGAAGCTGCTTGCTTTGGTGTACATGAAAGTGTTAATATACACCCATGCGGTGTATATGAGCACTTTCCTATCCACCAAAGCAAGCAGCTTCAACGTTGCAGTATGCAACGTTGAAGCTGTGCTGCTAGGTTTGGTGTAAATGTGTGTTGTATATGAACACTTTCATGTACACCAAAGTGTCCATATACAACGCAGGTGTGTATATGAACACTTTTATTTACACCAAACAAGGCTTTTGTGGCACTCCTCCAGTTTAACGGCACCAAAAGGGTACCGTATGTGTGAGCTAGTTTAGCGCACATATTAAACTAGAGGAGTGCCACAAGAATAGCCTTCCAAAAGGCCAGTTTACGGATGTGGTGGTTGCTAGGTTGGTTTCCAATCCATCCCAGCAACCACCACATGTATTCCGAAAGTGGTGCATTCCTTCCGACTTCGGAGGAATGCACCACCTTCAGAACAGATCTGAAGTACCGAAAAGGTTGTTAGGCCTTTTAACGTCCTTTTCGGTACTTAACACCTGGATGATAATAGGGCCCTCAGAGAACTTAAAACATGTCTTCTTTACTAAGACTCTTTTCAGTGAAATTGCGTTTTTGTTGTGTACCATTAAATGGTTAAAAATAGCCTCAATTTTGCAGCACCTAGGTGCTGGAGGAATCAGACTTAAAAAAAAACACTATCTAAAAAGTGGTATTATTATTATTATTATTATTATTATTATTATTATTAACATTCTTATTATTTAGTTAAGGATGTTTTTGTGAAACTACAGAAGTTTTTTTTTTTTAATTGAAATCAGCCATTAACACCGAACATTAAGTTTGGTGCTAATCAGTGTTTGCAACAGCTATGCTATAATAGGCAATATTGAATATGTCTGCAATAAAACCCCTCAATTCAGGGCCTGTTGTAACTTTGCTTTCAGCATTAACAAGAAACGCATGGCTCGGGGGGAAAATAATCAGGCTGCAACATCACAGACGTGGTTGTTAGGTCTTTCCAGCACCATAAAAACATGGCCTGCAGCTAAATGGTATGGCAAACATTCCCACATGTTCACAATCATTTACACTTTAATAACAAGGAGAAAAATAAAGAAAGTCCTCATTGTGAGTTCATGACTCATTGCTGTGAGTACACATCATTATTTTGCTGAAAATGACTTTCAGATGTTTGAGCTATTTTACACACACTAACGTTTATAGACATAAATTAGCACACTATAACCAAAGCTTAGCACAGAATTTAGCCTTAAACAATACCACCTGTACAATAAAATATTTAACAAACTTTGCAGATGCATGATAGCTGGATTGCTTGGGGGCTTATGTGCCAGAGTTGTGCGAATCACTGGCCTGATAGAGGATTGCACGTTGATATTCTTTAAAGTGATCAAGCTTGCATCACGTAAGACAGCATTGTGCAATGAAATAATTGTGACTTGAGAGTGTTTCCACAACGAAAAGAACACGGATTTTGATCAAACAGAATAGTTACTCTGCTGTGTTTCACTGCAAAGATACCGTAAAGTAAGAGATAAAATACTAGTCGCAAAAGAACATGGAGGCAGGAGTTCCATTCAGTGGCCGTAAATGATTGTGCCCACATTTTGTAATGAACGATTCGTAGAATTGTTTGAAGGCAGGCAATTAGAACGCTTACCTTTGAGTGTGCCATCTTTTTGCGATGGATAAGTAAATATATTAGATGCAGAGAGAACATCACAGAATTGTTTGACCACAGGAAATTGCATCCAGTGCCTGTGAGTGAGTGTGCAACACATGTGTTCTCCTCTATGGACTCCCAGTAAAAGGGCAGAGACAAAACATGAGTCCAACCTGGTAGAAATGCATGCATGTCATTTGTGGGAGAAAAGACTACCTTGATATCCAACGTGTGTGGAAAGCCTAAGCATGCCGGAAATACGGAGATAAATGTGGTGAGAGGGCCTTTTACATCAGCCTTAGTTACTGCTGCATGCACCTGGGACGCAATAATTGTGTGTGGTAAATTGAAGGGATCAGTGTCACGTTCAGAAGCACCTAATGCATAAGATATAGTAGCACATGGTCTGCCATTCCAGTCACAGGAGGTGAGGTGGACTCAGTCCACTGTCTCTATGGAAGAATGAGCAGAGGTGAAGATAGTATCAACAGATGTATCCGGAGAAACAACGCACAGTGTAGAGGAGCAGATTAGCCTGGAGAAAATACATACCGAGTAAGGGAGCAGGGTATGGGAAGTTCCTCATCTCCACCACCACCTAAATCATGTGGTTTTAAGAATAATGATACTGAGCTAGATAAAGATCCTGACCCATCTTAAAATCGATGATGCCAAGGAAGAAGACAATTCCACAATTAAAGAGATGGGAGAGACAGATGTACTCCTAAATCGGTGAACAGTGACCTTGAAAAGCTACAAGTAAAATCAAAAAATTACAAACCATCAGTGTGTTGATGTCAGACCACCAACATCAACACCGCCACATTTGCAATCGGACAACTATAGTAGCACAATCAGAAATTGTTTGGATTTGTTAGTAAATTTGGAGGCATCCACCACTACATGGATGTGGAGGAAGAAGAAATGTATCTGTGACATCCACATTTCTCTGCACAATTTGAATCCCCTAATTTGGCAAAGTGTGTTTCCTGTATAATCGCCATCTTAACTCTGGAGCATTCCATGTAGTTGAGAATTTTGTGATGATTAACTCCATGAACATTCCACGACATGAAGCCTAAGGAGAAATCACTCCAGAGTTCATCTCTATTGAATTTGTCAGCTGTATTGGGGAAATAATCCCATTCCCAGTATTGGAGAGTTCAGCAAGAAAGCCGACACACTCAGATAACTGTACTTTCCTATGTTGCAAGGGACAGTGTACAGTATTGTCCTTTAATAACTATCATGATCTTATCTTGTTTAGGCTCCTTTCTTCAATGTAACCTAACCATAATCATTAACCTAAAGGTATTGAACATAACCCCACATTCCAACAAACATCCATCTTGAGTGTATTTCCCACCCTGGAAAACTGAATCTTCCCAAAGCTACAAAACACAAGGTAAGCAAATGATACCCCCCTCTTTACTTCAGCCCTGCTCACTGTACAGACTGATATATTGAAAGAGCACACACACACACACCATGCAGCTCTCATTTACATGAGTCAGTATATTAAATGAAGTTTATAGTATTTGTCCAAAAAACTATGAATGTGTGACCTTGCCCACTGTTAAATTAAACATTACAATTGGACCTAGTATGTTCACCAGTATTCCAATTAAAGCTAAGATGTATTCTGTTACAGCATGTGACCCACCAAACCAAGGTAATGATATCTGTAAAATTGTGACCACTGCAGTGCACTTCTGATTAGTTCACCCCGCTGATTACTGTGCAGTTATGATGTGGCTGTACATTTAAAAACTCAGAGGATTTTTTAAGAGGCTTCATCCTCCATCTCATGTGCATTTTTGATGATGTAATTGCAGGTTCTGGGATGAATCGTTTTAAAGTATTGAGCCACCTCTGTCATAAAGAAATGAGTTTTCCTTCTGTAGACTACATGCAGCTTGGCTTGAACAATCATGGGGTATGTAATGTTGTTAGCTGTCAGAATTTTCTAGACCTATATTCTGAAGGGCAATATGAATCGCATTGCCTTTATATTGTAATTGGTCCTTGTTTCTGGCCACTTATAGAAATTTCTCACAGTCTTTGTAATTTGATAAATTGGCTATGGCGGGCTGTAGAATGGTCCCATGAACGGGCTTCAGTGTGTAGGAATGATGCACCCTCTGCTACAAAAATATAGAAGAGAAGTTAGCAGGACCAAAGATAATGTGCAGGTTTCACTAGGTTGTTCATTTATTTATTGGATATTTAAAAGGAGCTTATATGACAAGACAGTGTTTCAAAGCGCCACACAGCACAAGGGAAGGGAACAAGGGAGTGGATAAACAATGAAAGTGACAATGAATAAACAGAAATGAACAGCAGTCCTACTATGCCTTGTGACATTCGGAGCGTGCAAGTGCAGTGAAAAGAAAAGGGTGGGTGGGGGAAAGTGCAATTAGGGTCCCCTAGGGGTGGAAGTGCCAGAGGTGCCCATTCGGGAGTCACAGGAAAGTGCATGGGCAGAGACATCCCAGCAAAGTGGGAGGTCTACCGCCCAACAGGTTACTGCGGGCGGAGGCAAAAACACCTGACAGGCGGGTGTGAGCCCAGAGGGCAATGCAGGGGGGATTGCTGGTGGTGATTGTGCAGAAGGCCAGGGCCCAATCAGACACTTGAGGGACCAGGCCGCCAGTCTCAGTGATAGAGGGGATGGTTAGCACAGGAGCGGGAGAGGGAAGGAAAAGGAGAGGAGAAAGGTGATGAGTTGTTTGCAGAACTTGAGGAGGTCCGGTTCAAGACAGAGAGAAAGATGTAGACTTGTCCAAAGGAGGGAGCCTGCAGAGGAGAGAGACCTCACCTCAGCTCTTTGCTTGGAAAAGCCTTTGATCAGGAGAAAGTTGGAGCCAGAAGCTCGAAGAGATCTGTCAGGAGAGTATTTAGCAAGAGAGAGCTGTAGGTAGCGTGGTCCAAAGCCCCACACAGTCTTGTGGATGATGCAAAGGGTCTTGAATTTGATCCTTGCATCAACCGGGAGCCAGTGGAGAGATTTTAGAGCTGGAGAGATATAGTCTCAGGGCTTTAGGCCAAGGATAAGTCTTGTAGCCCTATTCTGGATTAGTTGAAGAGGACGAGTGAAGAAAGATGCAGGTTCAGTAAGAGGCTGTTACAAAAACCTAGCCTGTAGAGGACCAGAGCTATAGAGACATTGGGTCTCATCATGAGTTGGGCAGTAGCCCTTAAATGCTGCGGTAATGCTATCACTGCTGCATTTAAGGGCCGGGCCTATCATGAGTCTGGCTGAAAATGGGAGTTATACCTCCAGCTTTTTGTTAGAGGTATAAATCTCAATTTTCGGACTGTTTTCGGTGCTATTAGCGCAGGGCTATTTGCGCCAGCGCTAATAGCGCCACACCAACCCCATTGGTCCAACTGACCCAATGAAAATGGGGATTTACCAACTTACCACTACTCTTGATTTGGCGCTAATAGCGCTGGACCGAGTAGCTGTAATGCTATTTGCTCTGGCGGTATCCCGGCGCAATTAGCGCTGGAATACTGCCAACCTTGTGATGCGACCCATTGAGCTTCTGGGGGAAGGTGAGGAAAGGGAGAATGCCTCTAAGGAGGTGAAGTTGAAACTGGGCCTTCTTTGCCCACTTCAAAGGTAACCCCAATTTTTCTGGCCTCAGTAGAAGGTGAAGGAGGTGAGCCCATAGAGGATGGGCAGACTGACAGGGGGGGAGGGGACGGGGAGCAGGTGTCCCGATAGGAAGGATCTCAGTCTTACTGGCATTAAGACACATATAATTGGAGGGTCACCAAGAATGAATAGCCGACAGGCAGCTAGGGATGATAGAGGAGGAAGAGGAGGAGGAAGAAGGGTTCTTGAAGAAGAGTTGTGTGTCATCTGCGTTACACTGGAGATGAGGCGAGAAGGCAGACATCAGGTGAGCAAGAGGTGCAAGATAGATGTTGAAAAGCCAATGCGAGAGGATAGAGCCCTGAGGGACACTACATGTAGAGAGAGTGGCGGTGGAGGAGAAGGAGCCCAGGAGCACCTGGGAAAGGTAGTCAGCGTGGAAGGAGGTCAACCAATCCAGTGCCCGCTTTGAGATACCAAGAGTATCTCGGAGTTGCTTTATAGAATGGTTGACCGTATCAAAGGCGGAACAGAGGTCAAGGAGAATGAGAATAGCAAGAGAATTAGAGTCAAGATTTTCAAGCAGTTCTTCACAGGTGTTCAGGGGAGCAGTTTCCATACCTCTGGATGCTTGGGAATCCAGATTGATGGTCAGGTAAACAATCAGCAAGCTCAGTGAATTGGGTCAGTTGGGGGAAGAACAAATTCTCCAGGTGTTTATCAAGGAAGGGTGTAGTAGAGATAGGGCGGTAGTTGGACGGCCAAAGCGGTTGGCAGAAGGATTTTTTAGGAGTGGGTGCACAAGGGAGTGCTTGAGAGAGAAAGGGAATGAGCAAGCTGCTAAGGAGTGGTTGCCGAAGCCAGCAAGTGCCAGACCGAGGGACGAGATGTTGACGTAATGGATCTGTAAGAACAGGGAGACAGATGTTTGGATGATACCTTCATAGAGCGGACTACTCTAGAGATTGCATCTGTTGTGATAGGTAAGTGGGAGGCGAGAGTGTGTGGGGTGGAGGGAGGCAGGTGGAAGAAAAGAGGAGGGGTAGGAAGAGAGAGAGGTCAGAATGCCCTGAGTTTTATAGGTGAAATGGGTGGCCAGTGCAGAACAGAGTGCCTGAGAAGGAAGTGGCTAGGTGGAGACTGCAGATGGATTGGCTAGTTCCTTGTAGATTTAGAAGAGTTCAGCTGTGTTGTTAGAGGCTCTTGGAGTGGATAGAAAGACAGTATTGCCTTTGGAGTAGGTGACAGTCCAGTTTGTCAGAGGATGAGCCCCGATGTCTGCCACTTCCGTTCAGACCAGGAGAGAGTGGTAGTGAGAGGGTTGGAGAGCGGGAGATCAGATGGGTTGACAGCATCAAGAGTGTGTCTGGCAGAGTGGGTAGGGCCAGAGCGAAGAATAGTGAGGGAGAGAGAGGTGCAGAGATCATGAAAGAGTGAAGAGGCAGGAACAGTGGAGTCAAGATGGATGTTGATGTCTCCAAGGAGGAAACGTTTAGAGGGAGAGGTCAGAAGAAAGGAGGTGAAGTCACCCATTTCAAGAGGAATACCGACAGAGGACCAGGGGGCCTGTAGATAATTTAAAGGGTGAGAGAGAGAGTTGGGGAGATGCCAAGCTTGCGGAAAAGGCTTTCAAAGGATAGGGCTGGGTGGGTATGAGAGATGTAGGGACCCATTCAGGGAATATCAGGGCCAATCCACCAGCAGGTCAGTTGGGCGAGGCTTGGAGAGGATCTTGTAGCCGTCAGGGAGAAGGGAGTCAAAAGCAATGACTGAGCTGGCAATGAACCACGTTATGGTGGGAGCAAGGACTTTGAGGTCAAAGTCTTTAAGAAGGAAGCAGATTTCAGAAGAATATTTGACAGCATAACGAGCATTCAGAGTGGCAAAGTGTAGTCGTTCACCACCTTTGAAGGTTTTCCATGAAGGGGTATAATGGTACACCAGTCGGAGGTGGTAAAAGAGGTGCAGAGAGAGAGGAAAGAGGAGTAGCCAGAAAGGATAGGAAGTAGATTAGGGCTGGCAGGCACTGGTCAAAGAGAAAAAGATTGGGTTCAGGACAATGGGCCATGACAGTGCCATTGCGATAGACATTAATGATACAACTAGAGGATGAGAAGTGCTTCCAATCTAGTGCCGCCATTAATGAGTGAAGAGGGAAAGGGGGAGAAGGTAGAGATCAGATGGGAGGTCCATAGATCTGGAGAGAGGATAGAGAAGAGGATATCAGTAGTAGTGTGTCTGGAAGTAGCACTGATGTAGGTGTCAGCAATAGGTAGGTCAGGATTAGAGGCCAAGAGATCTTTTAAAACTTTTTTCGTCCACACTTCATGAGAGAAGAAGGATAGGTGATAGAGTAACAGTTAGAATACATGGGGGAGATGGAGAGCGCCATAGAGGTGGAAGAAAGGGGGACAGATGGAGAGGCTGCACACTGCACAAAACTCACCAGGTGGGTTAGCAGCCAAGGGAGGCAGATGCAGGATCAGCAAGGTCTTAATCTGGTGGTAGACCATCCCTCAAAAAACACAGCTCAATGCAACATTTGTGCAAGTCACTCAAAGATTTAACAAAGCACACCCAAATTCGAGATTGAGGCAGGCACTAAAATGCAGCAGAAATGGTGGATGCAAAGATTTAAAAGCACCGCCAAAATCGAGATTCAAGCAGGCACTAAAAATGTTTGATTTCAAGGCAGAGCAGACATTAGATTATCAAGGTGGTGCGTGGTTAGGAGCATCTAGATTTCAGAGGAAACACATATGGGAGGCAGCGTTTCAGTGTAGTGGAAAACGAATTTCAGGAATGGATAAAAGGAGACACGGCCGTGTGGTCCATTGGGAGATAGCTTGACCCAGGCAGTCATTCTAGTGGATAGAAGGAAGTCAGTCGGATGTATCAAAGTAATTTTGCTTACTTGGAAAGGTACTGTGAATTACCAGTTTAACAATTATGACAAAATCACTAAGAATAACTTTACGATTAAGTTGAAACTAACTTTCAGGACCCAGAAATAGCATTTTTAGGCATTGAATTCTATGTTCATCAAAATGACCTACACAGTAGAATTGCTCATAAACCAATGAAAGTGAACACAGACAAATTCCTATCAGCAATGTTCCACTTGGGAAATGTCTGTGAGACAAATGTAACTGTTTAGATGAAGAAGATCTACTAAAGTTATAAACAAATATTCAACAAAGATTGTATGATAGGGGTTACAATGAAAACACTATCAAAAAAGCAATGTCAAGCTAAACAAAGACCACAAATTATCCTTTTTGGACGACTAGCCCCAACATCAAATATAAATCTGCAATCAAATTCATATGAATTCTGCAATGTCAGCTGACCAGTTAGCAGCGTTGGGCATTTAATGCAACAAAACAGAGAAATCATTTGAAATATGAAAATAAGAACACATATTGAGGTACAATTGGGTAAATATGTGTTGTGTCACCCCAAGTAACTCAAATTAAGGGGTACCCTTATGTATTTTGGCTTTTAATACAGACCTGTCTGTAGTAGGGAAATTGCAATAAACTGAATTGACACCACTAGGGAGGGTCTCACACAACCTTGCACAGTACCATTATTCTCCAGAGTACTCAGATACAATTTATGAGACATATTAAACATAGACAACACCATTGTCTATGACAACGACTCCACAACACCCCAAGGGAACCAGCTTGATTGGATCTGCACTAACAACCTACAATCGGCGCACGTTTCCACTGAGCCGTGTATTTGGTCTGATCATAGATTGACCACTTTTGAAATAACACTAGAACCCCCTCCCAAAAGACAGGAAAATCCACACATAGAAATCCGGAGTAGAAATTTTAAGAATCTAGGACCAGAACTTCTTAAACCCTGCTTACAGCAAGCCTTAGAGTAATTTGCAGAAAATGATTGCTGCGAGATCATGCTAGCTAAATACACCTCATATCTGCAAAAATTAGTTGATAAGCATGCCCCATTAAAAAACAAGTCAGTTAGAAAAAATAACAACCAGCGCAAATGGTACAACGATGAAATGAATATACTTAAACAAACAAAACGTTCCAAAGAAAGAGCATGGCTACGGAACCAATCTCAAGAGAACAGAAATGACTGGAAACATAAAGACAATGAGTACAGAAAGGCAGTCAAAGAAGCCAAATTAAACTACTACAATAGAGAAATAGAGTCAGCTGCAAACTCAACAAGCAAACTCTTTGAAATTCTCAAGTCAATTAAAAAAACCTAAGGCACTTTCACCACCGCACAATCCATCCAAAGAAGACTGTGAGAGAGTACAAGAAGCCTTTGCTGCAAAAATTCTAAAAGCCAGAACCAACATAATACAGGCAAGGGAGTCCACCACTCCAGAAACCTGCACCACTGAAGTGCCCCGATCAGGAAATAGAGAAAGTTTTCAGTTCGAAGCCATAACAGAGGAGGTTTTTTGTCAGGTATTATCCAAAATGAAACCAACGTCCTGTGCAGAGAACATCCTGCCCACAAAGATCATTCTGGATAATAAAGAGCTTTTTGCACTCACCCTTACCAAAATAATCAACGCTTCGTTTTCCGAAGGGAAAATACCTAACATCATTAAAGGAGTAATGATAACTTCTCTGGTCAAAAAGGCGGGTCTGGATGCGAAAGACCCTAGCAACTTACGCCCGATAACTAACTCCAATTTTGTACTGAAGATTCTGGACAAAATTGCCACAAATCAGTTACAAAGACACGTGGAATCGCTGGAGATGTTACACACCCAGCAATCGGGTTTTAGAACAGCCCATAGTATGGAGTCAGCCATGCTTGACCTACCATCTCACATGCTAGAACTGATTGACCAGGGCAAATCAAGGATGCTCATGCTGCTGGACCTCAGCATGGCGTTCGATCTAGTGGATCATCAACTGCTACAAGCCGCACTAGATAAAATCGTAGGCTGCTCCCCACCAGCACTGGTTTGGATAGCATCCTTTCTAAGTGACAGGAAGGCACATATTCATTGGGGAGATACTTTTTAGAAGCAGCACTCATCCTATTTGGAGTACCGCAGGGAGCCAGTCTGTCTCCTCTGCTTTCTAACCTTTACACACGTAGCCTCTGTGACCTATTGGAAAGCATTGGCGTGTTTTTCCCAAACTACGCCGATGATACACAGCTGGTTTTCGAAATGACGGGAGATTATGCTACAAATAGACCTAAAATAGAGGAGGTTTAAAAGATCATTGACATCTGGATGCAGAAGCACTGGTGGTGTCTCAACAATAGCAAGACAGAACTCATGATCTTTGGACCTAGGTACATAGGATCCAAGTTAGGAGACCAATACAGGGAATTCATGATAAAAGAAGCCAATATTCCATTTCTACCTCAAGTCAAAACATTAGGGATGATGGTAGAAGCATCAGTGGGGGCTGAAGCCCAGGTAAATTATTTATCTAAAAATAATGCATACTACTTGCGCCTGTTGAGAGCCATCAGACCATACATTAGCAAAGCAAACGCTGCAAACATTGCAAGAGCGATAATTTTGTCCCGCCTGGACTACGGCAATTCGTTACTAGTGGGCACGACCAAGAGGGAGTTGCAATGGTGTCAGGTCATGCAAAATTATGTTGTTCGTATCGTCAAGAAAGCCAAATATGGCGAACACATATCGGCCGCAAGGAAAGATCTTCATTGGCTCAGAATTGAAGAGAGAGTCAATTTCAAGGCCATGACGATTGTTCATAGATGTCTATATGGCAAAGCGCCAAGATACTTTAAAGAGAAATTCTCACTCTACACACCTAGGAGAAACCTTAGGTCAGCCGACATAGGCCTCTTGGCAATCCCAATGGTTAGACGGCAGCAGGTAGAGGCAGAGCTTTCCCGGTCAGAGCAGCCAAGTTTTGGAATTGCCTCCCAGGGAACCTAAGACTGGAAGGAAACTACAGCAATTTCAGGAAATTACTGAAAACCCATCTTTTCCAGTAACCCCCTGATAATCCAGGGCATTTCTCTAGGTACAATCACGGTTATCCTTGACCTCCCTTATCTCTACTCGGTTTTTCCATTTTCCATGCAAATCGTCCTCAGGATCTCTCTGCGCCCTGATGCCTGTGGGCTGTCGGCGCGTTACAAACACATAGAAATAGAAATAGAAAATTGAAGAGATGTATACACTATGGAGTATTAATGGCTGAAAACTACACTGTCAGACATGGAGGAGACAATATTGGAAACTCAAAGAGGCCCTCTTTGTTTGATCCCACAGGGTCTCATATAATATTTGGAGAAGGTATACTGAAAGAGGGTCTGTTGAATACAAAAAATAAATGTTTTAAAACTGAGGTTCATGCACATTTCCTTAAGGAATACCTCAAGGCAAACATAATACTGGAAGGTTTAGTAGTCAGGAACAAACTAGCCTATTCCTGGACGACCTTGAATACTGAACCTGTTTTAGCCAGATAGTAATAAAATGTAGTTGAGATCTGATGGTTCTGACAATAAGGACAGCATTAAAAATGAAGGAAAACATACACAGGGAACTTGACATTGAGGAGCGGCAATTTTGTGAAAATACAGTATTGGATAATGCAAGAGAAAAATTTAGAGAAATAAACATTAAGATAGATCAATTAAAAAAGACCACACTGAATACAAAATCCCCCAAAACTAACACAAAATGTAAATGAATTTAACTTGGAGAAAGTAGTTTGATATTTGGCTGACAACTGGCTGGACAATAGAAATACAACAGGAACACAGCAGGAATATTTTCCACCGAGATCAAACAGACAGTGGGTGACATTTTCAGGTTCATCTAGCTCTGATTCCTCAGAGGACGATCCGTGGCAACACAATCAGTTTAACCAAGCACCCAATTGAGGATCCTGTCTGCTTTTTGTAGCCAGAAGGGGCTCCAGAGGACCCCAATGGGGTCCCCCACTAACACTAGCATATTGTAATACAGGTCTGACAACCTATGGCCAATACAGGGGCAGGAAGAGACGGTAGAACAATATGCAGAAATCCCAGTGTTCAACCTGTCGAACATAAATCTAACCAAGGATGAGGTAGCAATACCTTTGAAAGGATTCTCATTCATCCCCCAAAAAATCAAAAAAACTGGCATGCAGTGGAGTTAGAAATTAGAAATGTCTTTAGAATGATCAGGCTGAAAGTATTCTTTAAAAACCAGGAAGACTCTGCAGATCTTAATGTCAAAGGCCTCCACCTCAAATCTACATTTAGCCCAATGGAGAGCCAAATGCTGAAGGAGGTGGTCACGTTCGAGAGATGTGTCCGAAAAGAAATCCAAAGTGTAAGAACCACAAAATCAAAGATCAGACACAACCTTACCAACCTGGAAAGACAGGCACTCACAAATCTGAGCTTGAATAAAGAGCTTATGATAAAGACAGCGGACAAATGAGGGGGAATTGTGGTTCAAACCAAAGAGCAATACTCGATGATGGAGATGGCACTTTTAAATCAAAGGGAAAACTATCTTCCCCTTGACAGGAATCGAACACCCAAAATTAAGCAACTTATACAGGGAAGTAACCAATTAGGCAGGGATATGGAATGGATAACAAAATTGATTTACTTAACAGCCCCGAAGGGAGAATGCCATCCCCAGGATCCACAAGGACCCCAGTGTCCCATCGGGCCACCTAATAGTGTCAGGATGTGGCTCAATATTGGAACCAGTCAATACGTTTATTGATTATTTCCTCAAACCAGTAAGCGTTCTAGCCAAGTCATACGTATGGGACACCATGGCACCATTGTATGCTTTGAGGAAGAACCACTAGCATCCCACAAGACCCAGCCTTGGAAATTACATGATTTACAACAAAGAGTACCAACTGAATTTATAGTAGACTTACTACATACAACACTTACAAAGGATTTCTTCAAATTTGACAATACCTTCTATCAGCAGGTCAATGGTACTGCGATGGGGGCAACATTGGCCCTCAGTCTTGCTAGAATCTTTATGGCATGCTTTGAAGATAGCCACATCTTCTCGACTACCAATCACTACACAGAAAACATTTATAAATGGAAATGTTTCAAATTATGACATTATTTTTATCTGGAGAGGCAACAGAGAGGGTGTAACATAATTCTTAGACTGGCTCAATGATCAGGGCCCCCACATCAAGTTCACAATGCGTATGAGCAACCAGGAGATCCATTTTCTGGACCTGTGTATTGGCAGTGACAAGGGAAAATTGAAATGCTCACTGTACAAACAATCTACAGACAGAAGCACACTGTTGCAGCATGGAAGCTATCATCCCCTGACCCTGGCACAAAATCTCCCCTATGGCCAATTTCTCAAGGCATGCCACAACTGCACATCAATCAATGACTACCAGATCCCTGCAGAAAGTTTGACTGCTAGATTAAAATCCAGAGGCTACCCCAAAAAACTCCTCATTTAGGCGAGAAAGTGAACCAGGTTTGCCCCACGAGAAGAATTTTTGACACCAAAGGAGAGACCTGTACAACAAAGTAATCAGAAAATGACATACGTGACCACCTACTGTCAAAGCAGATAAAAAAAGTCATCAAAAAATGCTGGCTGTTAGTCAAATTAGTCCTAACAGAGTAACCACTTCCCAGAATGGCTAAAAAATTATCAACAAATCTGAAGGAACACCTTAGATGTGCTCAATTAAAAGAAAAAAACACAGGAAACCACACTATGGAATTTAAGGCAATTGGTAGGATACCACCCATGTGGGACATGTACTGTATGCAGGTTCACATGAAAAATCAACACCTTCACAGTGGAAGGAAGACATCAGACCTTAAAACAGTTAAGAAATTGCAAAACGTCAAATGCAGTATATTGCAAACAGTGCCCCCCTGGAATGAGATATATTGGACAGACATCAAGATCCGTATAGAAGAGAATAGGGGAGCATTGTTCCTGCATCAGATGTAAAACACAAACAGCTCCACTGGTAGCACATTATATTAGTATTCACACTGCCGATTACTTGACTTGGAGGATCATCCATACAGTAATACAGTAAAAAACTCTGCCAACAGTGTAAGGGCACCCCTACATAAGGAGTGATGGTGGATCAACAAACTGGCCACACATTTGACAGGATTAAATGAGGAACAAACTTTCATATGACCATAAGATGTGTCCCTAATCATGTGGCAAGGAGTTCCAATCTCGCGGACCTGCACAGGAGAAACGTCTATCACCCCAGGAGACAGACCTTGATTGTGGAACCACCAGAAGGTATTGTCCTGAGGATCGTAGGCAGATTTCTGTGTGATAAGAAAGAATCTTTGAGGAAAGATATATAGGGGCAGTCCCTTGGAGACAATTGAAAATTAGGCAGGGGGTTTTAAACAAGACCCTTTGCTATACTGGTAACCAATGAAGGTTTCTTCAAAACTGCGAAGTGGACAAACGTCTGGGCAGTGAGTAAACCAGCCTAACGGCTGCATTTTGGCCAGCCTGCAGACATTGAAAGTAATCTTTTGGGATTCCCATTAGTAGGTCTTTGCAGTAGTCTAATCTAGAATTTACTAGTGTATCAACTATCAACTAGCAATCTTTAGCTGAGATAAGCGGTAAAAGAGGTTTTAACAGCTTACAGTGGAAATAGACAGCTTTGACAGTTTCATTTACCTGCAGGTTACAGCTTAGACGTGCCTGCCAAATATATCCAAGGTTCTTTACATTGGATGAGAATGATGTTGGGACCTCGAAGAGTGCAAGACAGGAAACTCACTGTGAAATGTTAGCCAGTTTTGTCTTAGATCCAAATATTATAATCTCAGTTTTAATTTAGTTTAGCTGGAGCTTATTATCCAGCATCAAACCTTTTTATTTTACTGCCACAGGATAGCCCTCTGTCCATTGCTTCCACGGGTTCTTTTAACCAAACGTAAATCTTCATGTCATCGGCATAGGAATGATAGTGCAGGTCTAGGGCAAGATATAAATTTAAAACAACAGTGGAGACAGAGAGGAACACTAGGGCACTCCACATTTGACTGGTATAACATCAGATGTAAATGGCCCCAATTTAACAGAGAACCCCACCCTGAAAAAATGAAACACTGGACAGAGCCTGAGGAGACTCCTAGACCTAAAGACAAATACAGTCTCCTATTGAAGGTTGCACAGGATATTCGTGAGATGAAATTCTTCCTCTCAAAACTGACTTCAATGGTCAAACATTTGGAAAGCTGGATACTGAAAGTGGAGAAAGGCAACACTGAACTGGCTTCTCAGGTAGCCAGTAGCTTGAGGGCTTAAAATGATCTAGGGAAGAAAATATAATTTTTGAAATAAAAGAGCATGAGCCTGGAAATGCAAAGCAGATGTTTCAATCTCTACCTAGTGGGACTGGAAGAAAATTATGTGCTGGTGAACAACTTGAGTGATCTGGTAATAAGAGTGTGCTCCAGCAACTTGAAGCATCTTAGTGTTAGATGGAATTACCAATAAAATGTCTCAGACCAAATAACTGGATAGACACAAAGAAGATGGAAAAATACTGCCTTTATCTCAATGAAGGAAATCAGGGTTAATCCTCCTTCATCAAATTGATTCATGGAGGATTGCAATGTCTTTTCATTTATACCTAGTTTATAAAATGCTAGATGTGTCATCTATAATGTCTTCCTACGTGGCATATTACAAAAAACGATTGAGGGGTAGGATTGGGTTTGGGGAATGTCTACATAAAGAATGCATGAGTGTTAGTCTCTCATTGGTGGTCTCATTGGTGGTCCCTTGTCTGTAGGATACGCCCTGAGATACTGCTACATATGTAGCACACTGATTACAACAAAGAATATGGCAGTAGAATAATATTTGCAACATTGTATGTAAAAGTGCATGCCAGTCTTTTCTGATTGGTTGGCAACCCAAATCCAACCAAGCTTGGACATTCGACTCGATAGCAGCACGTATATAAAAACAAAACCCAAGTGCTTGGAGATACGTCAGCTCTTCCCTTGTTTTCCCAATTAGTCTACCCTCTCTCATCGGTAGGCCTCATGCCAGTGGCCTCTGTTTGGAGATTGACCTTGCCAGTCGTCTGCACTGTCCTGGAACATTCAAGGGAGTGTAGGCACACCATTATCTTAGTTTGAAGCCTAATGAATAGCCCTTGTTTGCAAGCTCTTCATCACGTGTTAAGGGACCACAAATGTGTCCATTTTGACAGTGTATTTAACACTATTTGATTCAATTATACTAGGTGCAGTTCTTCTCTTGGCCTTTAGAGACTTGCTCACTCTATCCCATATAAACATTATACACTTTTAATTGTCCAATACTTGGCATCTGTACATTTTCTTGTTCCCCCTAATCTTGAGAAATATGTCCTTCACACTTGGTATTCTCATTAGACTCGCTTCAAACTTTGCCTTCATCTCTCAAAATAGCATCTTTGGGGCCTCATTACACGGAAGGCGGTAAACCAAGGTGCTATTAGCACCTTGGTCCATGCCGGTAAATTACCGGCACCACCTTGGAGGAAAGGGGAATTACCGCCCTATACCAAGGTTGGCGGGGCGGTAATTCCCCCTTCCACCATTGCCCTTCCCCATTCCCATTTTCGCCCCATAGGGCATAATGGGAATTGGGAAGGTGCTAATTATGGTACCGCAAATTTGCGGTGCCGTAATGAGCACCAAGGTCCCTTTGCGGGTTGGTTTTTAACGCCTGCAAAAAGCAGGCGTTAAAGTACCAACCCGCAAAGGGACCTCGTAGTAAGGCGGTAAGGGTTAACGGTCACCAGTACCATTACCGGTGACCGTTAACCCTTACTGCCTTCCGTGTAATGAGGCCCTTGGTCTCATGCCAATGTATTCCTTTATTTTGAATGTAAAAACAGCCTCTTGATCGTCTTTTCACTTCAGGATCCTGGGCTTGTATTTTACGGTAGCTGGGTTGATTGACATAAGCCGTCATCCATCTTGTTGTCATCGTCATCCTAAACATTGAATATATACCTCTTATAAGCAAGGTTCTATGTGTTGTTTCTACCTGGTGTTACAGTGTATTTACAGTTATTGACCAGTGAGTCACTTCATTCTTCTTTGTGTTCATGATTACTGTATCACTAGGTACATGTTTCTCTTAGTGCTCCACTCACATCGTCATCCATACGTATTTTCAGATCGATTCAGCATAGGTTCTCATATCTTCTTTATGTCTTTATTGTCTCTAATATACTTGACATGGTACAGAAATATTGCAAGGATTCATGCACAGGTTCCCAATTGTGGCTCTTTGTCATTCCAATGGGATGGTGCTAAGGGGGCAGAAACCAGGGAGAAGTTGTCCACCTGCTCCTCTATGAGAGTAATTTCTGATGCATATGGTGCAAATAGTATTGATGCTATAGATGTGGATTACACCTACTGAGTTGGTAGATTGGAAATGGGCAAACCTTGTCAAATCACTCTCTGATTATGGCAAAATGATGTGCAAAAGAAAGAATCCTGAAAGCAGTCAGAGAAAATAGGAAAAGCTTGTATGATGTAAAACCTCTTTCAGTGTTTCCGGATCACCCCAAGGTAGTTGTGGAGAAAAGGTGTGCGTTTACAGAGGCTAAAATACTGGCACAGGAAAAGAATATTAAAACTATCTTGGTCAAGCCCGCTGTAATGAAGATTTTTTTTGATGATGGTATTAAGATTACTGAGGGCCCGCAAGAGGCTCTGCCGTGGCTGAAGGCATCAATAAGAATTGATTTGGATTTAAGGTTTAAGTCCACATTTTTCATTGCTGTTTTTTTCATTTATTTTTACTTCTGGGACTTTCTTGGACTTTCATCATGCTAAATTGTAGGAGCGATTTGATATTTGTTTAAATGTTAATGCTTTTAATTATCTGCTTATGTTTACTTCATATTAATTTATTTGTAAAACATGATTTTTCTTCTTCTAGTTTCTTTGGATCTGTCTGCAGCCTTCGACTTGGTCGACCATTCCATCATTGTGTCCAGAATGGTGGAGGTAGCCAACTTCTCCCCTTCTGCAGCTTCCTGGATCAAGTCCTTCCTGGCTAACAGACAGCGCAGAGTCGGCCTTGGGATGCCAAAGCATCTCCTGTCTCAGTGCTTTTTCTGGTTCCCCAGGGAGCCAGTAAATTCCCCTGTCTCTGTAACATCTATACAGCCCCGTTATTCTATATGCTGGAGCATGAAGGAATCACTTTTTCGGATTATGCCGACGACACCCAGTGCGTCGTCCCATTGTCGGGAGTGCATTCCCAGGATGAACAAGAGCTCAATAGAATGTTCACTCTGATAGAAAACTGGATGATGCGCAATACCTTGGCATTAAACAAAAGCAAAACAGAATTGATGATAGTTGGTAACCCCAAGTTCCTTGCTAAACTGGACCCTGCCTATAAATCATTAAGGTTGGGTTCAGTTGAAATTCTTCCCCAAATAAAATAAAAATTCTGAGTGTGGTTTTAGACACACTTAATATGAGAGCCCATGTGAGCAACATCTTTTCAGCATCCATCTACTATGTGAAATTGCTTGCCCACTTGAGACCCTCTATCTCGCAAGCCAACGCCGAATCCATTGCCAGAGCCATTGTTGGTGCAAAGATTGACTACTGCAGTAGTCTTTTGGTTGGTCTTGGCAAAGTTGACTCCAACAGACTCCAGGTAGTCAAGAATGGAGCCGTAAGAGTAGCCCGCCAGGACCACGTTTCCGAGGCTAGGCTCGCCTTACATTGGCTCCCTGTTGAGGCCCCAGCCAAATTCCAACTACTAATGATCATCTTTAAATGTAGACTTGGAATAATGCTCACATATCTGCACTTATCATAGAGAAGGCCAGCAGCAGGTCATTAAGATCATGCAACCAGAGCCTCCTAGTGCTTCCGCAATGAACACTAAAAACCGTTGAGAACGGGGCTCTTAAGAAAGCTCTTAAGACGTGGCTTTTCTGTTGACCGCTGGTCTGACACTAACTAAAGGCTCACTTCAACCCGCTGGGACGCTGTCCTTATTTGTTTCCTGTACTGTCTGTCCTGTCTGCGCCCTCACGCCTTAGGGTCCATGGCTGCACGATACAAATTAATTAAAGTAAAGCAATAGTAAAGTAAAAATGATATTATCCATAATTTCTAATGGCTTACTGTAGATTGTTAACAAGTGTATTTCCACTAATGCAGGTCACATGAATACACCTGGTTGGCATGTTGTGTGTTCAGGATTATGAAGTGCCAGATTCATCCATAGGGTTGCATCATTTCACGCAGTAGTCAGTGGATTACACCCAGTGTATCATAGTATGAGTGCCTATTAATGCTGAATCACTTGCAATTAATTAGTGTTGTATTATAATGGATGTCTATAGGATAGGAACATATGAAAATACTTCATGTGGATATGTCTGTATCCATATAACCAGGTACATGTGTTAAATAGCATGCCTGTTAAAGCTTACATTGAATTTAAGATTGTTTGCTTTGCTCCTAATTAGCAATCATCTGAGAAACCATGCGTCTTATTGTCAGTGTTTGTGTAGGTACTCTATATCATAACCTCTCAGGATGTTTTTAACTTGGCAGATAGACCTTCGTCCTGGGTTGTCCTTCACTCATAATCTTTTAATTAACTTCTAAAATACAGGGGACCCATGAACATTATAATATTCTCATAACACAAGATTATTATTTCTAATGCCTTGTTTAAATGTTACAAGTGTGGCACAACAGACAGTTTCCTAAAGTTGTACTCTCTTTTGTGTTTCTTGATGGATGGTTTGAAGTGGCAGGAGGAGGTTGTAAGAAAGCCAGTGAGAAGGGTTGGGGATATTGTGAGTGAATTTGGGTACTCCAGTTGGCATTGTTGGGTCTTCTGGGAGTTGTGATGGGTTTGAATGTGTTTGGATCAGTATGTACATAGATCTGTAGGCTTGAGAAAGAAGCTCGGAGGGGGAGAGAGAGAGGTACATCTCATATAGTTAGCATGTATCTGTGGACTGGCATATAGTTTCAGAGGTGGGAAAGTCTGGTACAACAACCGGAAGTACGGAAACCTTATTATCTCTGGTATTCATGTATGCCTGAAGTTAAAATAGGATTTGTTTTGTTTGTAGTTTGGTGAGTTTTCTGATATATTTGTTTATTTATAGTTGATCATGAAGAGACATACCACATTTTTGCCACCATGGCTTTAAGGTTTATTGTAATATCCATAGGTGCTCATAGTTTTTAGAATCTGAAACAATACTTAGCCTGTGTTGGACTGTGTAGTTTCATTACTCAGGATACATTGTACCATTTAACAGCATTAATGGCATTTAAATGGGTGTTCTCTTTTTTTTTCTTTTTAGCAGATGTATTGGGCTAACACATTTCTTAGTTCACATGAATTTATGAATTTTTGTTGTTATTACTTTGTTGCAAGATTGAAGATGGCGGGGCAAGTGAGGGGTTTGGCAATTTTGGAATAGCCAACATTAAGGCTTTGAGGGGTTTGGTTAGATCTGATACTAGTAAGACTTTTTTATATTCTTCATTTTCTGATTTGGTTGTTCAAAATTATTTCTTTTTTCCTCCTTGGCCACTTGAGTTATTTTACAGACTGTGTTATAAATGATGTGATTATAAAGGACCATTGTAAACAGAGTTTGACGGTAGTCTCCTGGATGTTAATGGCATACATTTTCCTAATAAAAGGAAAAGAGTACTAGATCGCCATTACAAAATGGGGGCAGAGTGGCTCTTTGGCAAGAATCTCACCTAATAGATTCCGATATTAATAAATTGCAGAGAAGGTGGGTAGACAAAGTGTAAAGCTTCTCCTTCTCCACATATTCCAGGAGGGTCTGTTCTGTGGTTAGGAAGAATCGGCTGATAGCATTAATAAAAATCAAGAGAGTAGGATTGTTTTGGTTAATTTGAGGATACAGGACTCTGTAATCTTCAATGTCTACACCCCTAATGTAGGTAATGGTTCTTTTTATAGGACAGTTGCTCAGTTCCTACAGAATATTGGACAGAGCAGTATCATTCTGGGAGGTGATTTTAATGAAACATTGGATCCAATCTTGGGCAGTAGTACACATACGCTTGGCATGGGTGGAGGGAATTATTGAGTTCTGTTCTCTTAACTTGACAAATTCTAGTTGATGGATGTTTGGAGATTATCCTACCTGACTGTCACAAATGATAGCTTTCATTCAGGATGTAATTTCATATATTCACACATAGGGCCTCATTCCGAGGTTGGCGGTAAGTATTGGTTTTTACCGGCATGGCGGAAAGAGCGAGTCCGATCTGGTACCACGCCGTTATTTACAGGCTATTCCGACTTCGCTGGCACGAGCTTTCCGCCATGCTGGTAAATCCCCTAGCGGCATACCGCTAAAGGGCCCGTTAAACCCCTTAGCGGCATGAAGCCATCGAAGCTTCGCCGTCCGTAATTAGCGGTGACCGTAATTTACGGATACCGTAAATTACGGTCACCGATAATTAACGGATACGGAAATTACGTCATCGCACAGGAACGGGAAGGAGCGCGGCGGCCATCTTTAAAAACACAATCCATTGCCATCCTCTTCATACAGGACCCGGAGGCATATTTGGATCGGAAAAATAGCCATTAGAGACCAGCATCATGCCGAAAGCACTGAAAAAGGGTGCCGCCCGCATAAGGAAGGAGCACTTTACACAGGACGAGCTCCAGGTACTGGTGGAGACTCTGCACGAACATGCAGAGATAGTATTCAGCAGTGACATGCGTAGGCCCACTGTCGTCAGGAAGAAGGAGATCTGGGACTTGGTTGCACAGAGGGTGAGCGCCGTAGGAAACACCCCCCGCACCACGAAGGACTGCAGGAAACGGTGGGATGACCTCCGTCTCAGGGTGTGGGCCATCCTATCGGCCAACCGAAGTCAGGCCCTGGAGACAGGAGGAGGCCCAGCTTCTCCCATCAAAATGATGCCCTGGGAGCAAACGTGTGCGGACATGATGGGCACAGAAGCCATAGAAGGGGTTGGCGAAATGGAGTGCGGTGCTCCGTCATCCGCTGATGGAGGTGAGTGTCATGAGTCAAGACAGTAAATGCATTCCTAATGTAAGGCACCGCCAAGGGCTGGACAAGCTGTCACATCATGTATGGGAAACCCCCCTCCATCCCCCAATGAAATCATGCCGTAACAAGTGGGACCCAGGCTGATGTCAGGTGCAAGGCTGCAACCCATATTGGCCATACCACACAAAGAGGCTGTCAATGTGAGTCACCACAGTACTCCGCCAACATGAGTGACCCAGACATCTG
This sequence comes from Ambystoma mexicanum, assembly GCF_040938575.1. Classification (NCBI taxonomy): domain Eukaryota; kingdom Metazoa; phylum Chordata; class Amphibia; order Caudata; family Ambystomatidae; genus Ambystoma; species Ambystoma mexicanum. Next base: position 226,604,885 of record NC_090933.1, on the reverse strand, counting down.
CATGCATTTTCCATCCAAGCCCAGATCACTGTCCCACTCACCACCCAAATGTCAACAAAATGATGCAATCGCGTTGTTATACCATAGGCTTGAAGAAATGCTGAGTCCCAAATCATTGCTCATGCTGTCTCTCTCTTCCCCCCCACAGGCAGCGGGCATGAAAGTGAGGACCAGGAAGCCACCAGTACCTCCAGGGGCAGAGCCAGGGGACACCGTATACCTGCAAGCAGGAAGAAAACACATGCAACACCACCTGCTCCAGCAACCTCCATGGAGGGTGCACAACCCCCACCGCACCCCTACCCATGCCTGCAGTGCCGCCGGACACATGCCCCACGGTGCACTCTGAGGAGTCCAGTGTGGCAGGGGAGAATGCTGCCATGTTCCTCCTCGATGTGCCAGATAGCCCAACATCAATTTCCGTGGCCAACATGGAGGACCCCAATGACATTGGACATAGCCCAGACACTCCATCATACAGCCAGGTGGCACACAGCGACTCCGGGGAGAGTGACACCCCAGGGCTCACAGGCCAAGGAGTACCACCTGCCTGTCCTGGATCCACTTCCCCTGCAGAAAGTCCCGAAAGGGCTGCAGGCTCAATACCAAGCCTGCCAAGCACATCGGCCACACTGGCCATGGATGCAGTGCGCTCCCAGCACCACACGGGCCTGATTGAGGAGTTCATCCGGGACAACCGCGAATCAAGGTTGGAGTGGCACAATGACCTTCAGGCTCTGGGCGAGGTGATCACTGCGAGCACAAACCGGCTCTGTGAGGTGCTGGGCCAGATCGCAGATGCCCTGGAGGCAGCACCCCCCAGACCACAGCCCCAGTGGGAGTACCCACCCCCCCAAAGCTCCTTCTTGCAGACCAGCCCTGTCCGTCGGTCACTGCGTACATTGCGCCGCCACGACATGGATCCCCCTGGCTCTGGGAGTGCACATTGACCATACTGCCACACACATGTGGCCTATGTTGCACTGATGGGACTATTGTGGGGTTGTTGTGGGGGGAGGTGAAGGGGGGTGAGGGTGTGTGTGGGAGTTGGGGGGGAGGGGGAAGGGGGTGAGGGTGTGTGTGGGAGTTGGGGGTTAGGGGGAGGGGGGTGAGGGTGTGTGTGGGAGTTGGGGGGGAAGCGGAGGGGGTGAGGGTGGAGGTTTTGTTGTACACGTTTCTACATTATTATTCAATACACTGGTTGATCATCCCAAAAAAACAGAGTGGACATTGATCATTGTGCATGTGTCTTTTAATGTCGCACAGTGCATGGTGTACATGTATCCCCACACCCAGTGCCCAATGTCCTGTCATCCTCACACCCTCAGATTACTTGTGAGACAGAAATATTGTCCGATCAATGATTGCCGCACGGAACGTCCCTCCTGTGCATCGGCACCGTGATGCTGTCCTGCCATTCCTTCCTCCTCCCCCTCATCATCATCTGGTGGTAGCAGTTCCGCGTCAGGGGGCAGTGGCACGTTCCAATGGATGCACATGTTGTGCAGCATTACACATGCCATGGTGATCTTGGACACCTTCTCGTGGCTGTAGATGAGTGCCCCACCCGACCGGCTGAGGCAACGAAATCGTGCCTTCAACAGGCCGAAGGTCTGCTCTATCACCACCCGTGTACGGGTATGGGATCTATTGTAGTCCTCCTCGTACCTGTTCTGTGTGTTGCGGACCGGGGCCATGAGCCACGGCTTCAAAGGGTAGCCAGCATCACCTGCATGAGAGTGTAATGAAGGTAAGTGTTTGTGCATTCATGGTGGAGAATTGTACTAGTCTTACATGGCCGCAGGTGATTACTGGCCATACACACATGTCCCAGGATACAGTCACCCCATTACTGGCCCGGCTATGTGTCATGTGCAATGGAATGATGGAGGGGGTAGCTTCTCCCTGATGGCTCATGGTGTGCACTCATGTCTTGTTGCATGTGCATCGTATATGCATGCAGCAGTGTTGGACTGCATTCATTGATGTCTTAAGCAAGACTTGGTGAAAGGGGGTGTTGGCTGTAGTTGGTAGCATACTCGTCATTCTGCATGGATCCCTACCATGGTGACTTGCAGCAATCCTATGGGGGTGCAGGACCAGTGACACGCTGTAGGATCCCTGTTAGACTCACTTCTATGCACTCCCAGGGATGACTGTCCTGTGTGTTGAGATGCAGGAGTCAGCAACATGGTGCTATTGCACTGCATGGTGCAGGATGCCACTACGGTGTGTAAGGTCTGCCGATGAGTGGTGCATGTGTTGTGGTATCTGGCCAGGTTTCCTGTTAGTCATGTAGTGTTAGGTGTCGGCTCAAATTCATCACTGTGTGGTTATGTGGTCATGTGCCGTGTCACTTGCCTTGGGGCACAGTGTGCTGTGAGGTGAATATCGTGCACTGGCGTGGACATTCCCACCCAGGTGGAGTATGCATCCCCCCCCCTTTCCCACCCAGGTGGAGTATGCAGACAACCTACTCACAGCCCCAATGCACTGCCATGGCCCATTCAGGTTACTCACCAAGCAGCCAGGCACGTCTTCCAGCATGTCACTCCATGTAGCGTGGTAGTGTTGAGTTCCGCAGGACCAAGGAGTCATGAGTTGATCCGGGTTATCGGGCATTGCAATGTGTGATGGCTTTACTGGCATTACACACCATCTGGACGTTGATGGAGTGGTATTGCTTGCAGTTGCGATACAGCAACTCCATGGCATGCGGGACCACCAATTCAACGTGGGTGCAGTCGAGGGCACCTATGCAATTTGGCATGCCTGCCAGTGCATGGAAGGCAACTTTGGTGTCATATATCTCCTGGGGAGTCTGGGGTAGGGATATGTAGTCCCTTGTGTGGTTGAGGAGGGCATCCAGCACTTGGTTGAGTATCTGGGAAAATATGGGCTGTGAAATGCCATGCATGTGCCCCACTGTATGCTGGTAGGTGCCTGTGGCAAGGAAGTGGAGCACAGACACTACCTTCAGTAGAGGGGGGATGGCAGTGCTGATTTTTATGCGGCTCACTATATCGTCATGTATCAGGTCCACTATGGTGGTAATGGTGTCCCGGTCAAGCCGGGACAGGGTGTGGATCTGTTCTGGTGTGAGGTTGAAGGGGGTGGCTCTGATGGGGGGATTGGGGGCTTCCGGCGTGGTAATGGTGGCTGCACCGGTAGGGCATGCTGGGCCTGTCTCACCCTCCTTCTCCTCCTGTGTATCCTCTGTGGTGGGGGCTGTGGTTGTTGTTGTTGCTGTTGTTGTAGTTGCTGCCTTGCAAGCAGGGCCTCCAGCTCCAGGAATGCTGCTACAATTGGTATCATCTTGGTGTGTGAGGGGGTGTGGTGTGTGGGTGTGCTCCTTTTGTGCTGTGCCAGACTCCATTGCCTCCACCTGTGCTGATTGAGTGCACCTGTTCCTCTTGGAAACACTGCTCAGGGTTCTTTACACCTTCTCGGCGATGCCGGTATTTACTCCATGGCGGTAAGGTACTTTGCGGTCTTGTGGAGGCCGTTTTTTCCATGTCCTCTTTACTTGGGATCAGCTCCAGTTTATGCCATGCCGCTAATTTCGGCATGGCGTGTCGGGCGCGCGCCACTAAACCGCTATTTACGGCCTCGTACTTTACGGCGCCGTAAATAACAGTCTGGTGGGTCAGAATGGGCCGTAACGGGAAACGATGCCGGTAGTCCTTTACTGGCATCGTTTTTCCCTTACCACCCAACTCGGAATGACCCCCATAGTCATGCTTCTGACAGCTGTCCTATGCACTCATAACCTCCTCTCTGTGGATATTGGTAACATTCATATTTCAAATCATGCCCACGTAATGATCTAAATCTCTTTGATGTTTCAAATTCAGAAATCGAATTCCTGGAAGATGAACACTTCACTGTTGTGGGATATGCGGGTGATAGGTAGAACGATACAGGAGGCTGAGTTCTTACGCTAGACAAACTGGAACTTAGTGGCAAGTGTAGAATCCACTTGGGATGCTTTTAAATGTTGTATGCAATGACTATTGATAGGCATTTCTAGCAAAAGATGGAAATCTCGAGATGCAGAAATACAGACACTAGAATTGGATGTGAATAATTTGGGGAAAGATTATATGGAAAACCCAACTAAGAGAAGAGCAATGGAGCTTGAGCAGAAAAAATATGCATTTAACAAGATTCTGATAGAAATGGCAGAAAAGCTTCTCTTTCGGACAGGTTGCACCTACTATGAGGGAGTTGAAAGTTGTGACTGTGTGACGATCTGCCAGTGAATTGCCTGAGGATACTGGTAAATGAAAGGATGATCTGTGCCATTGACACGCACTCTGCCCATTTGATGTGTGATCCTTAAGTAGTCAATAAAGAATTACTGAAAAGTACAGATATGGTTGCATACCTTAATGATTGTTTGTTGCCAAAAATAATGGGAACAGACAAAATCAACGTAGGTATTGACTTTAGTGTGGATGAATTAAAAAAGATGTCTTCCATTTGAATGGTGGGAAATGTCCCGGCCTTGCTGAATTATACAGAATAATGCCTGATGTTGTGTGTAAACTAATGCTTGTGCATGTGATATGTTGTTTCTGAAGGAAGAAAGGGATATTTCCGAGTATAACTAACGTATAACTATAACTACCAGACATGACTCCATCTTGCTCTTATTGAAGAAAGATAAATCCTCCACTGCCTTGAGTAGCTATAGGCCTATCATCTTGATTAATACTGACAATAAGATACTTGAGAAATCCATATCACTGAGATTGGAAAACCCTCTGCCAAAACCTGTGGACATAAACTAGAAGGGGTTTGTGAAAGGACGACACGCTTCTATCAACATGCGCAAGCTGATTCTGATGCTATTTGATTTCTTCCATCTTGATAAATGGTTTTTTATCTGACATAATAGAATGGGAGAGAGGCACTAGGCAAATCTGACATGTTTTGCCACTGTTATTTGTTCTTGCTATCGAGCCATGTTGATTAGAGATGATAACAGAATACATGGTGTACTGTATTGCGGAATAATGCAAAAGTTGTGTCTTTATGCAAATTGTTATTCATAAGGACCCCCAAGTTTTTAACCTTGGTAAAGGGCACCAGGAGTTGGCCCAGAGAGGAGGGCCAAAAGAAGGAGATCCAGAGGGAAGGGACAGGGGTGGATCCTACCACCATCACCTCTGTTTTGTCCCCATTCAGCTTCAACCCGTTGTGGCCCATCCACTCACCCACGGCCGCCAGGCACTTATTCAAGCACGCTGCTGCCTCCTCCTGATCAAGATCAAAACAGATCAGCAACTGAGTATCGGTGGCTTGTGAATAGCACCTGACTCCAAGAGAGCGGATACGGCACACCAACAGGAAGATATAGATATTAAACAAAGTGGGTGACAAAGCAGACCCCTGGGGGACACCGCAGCTAAGGTGGCAGGCCTTAGAAGTGAACTTGGGAAGAGAAAGAGTTTGAGACCTATCAGACAGAAAAGATAGAAACCAGGCAAGTACCTAACCCCAAACGCCAATCTGGCTCAGTCGGGAAAGCAGGGCGGCATGATCAACTGTCTCGAAAGCCGCTGACAGATCAAGAAGAATCAGGGCTCCGACACCGCCGCTGTCGACCAGCCTGGACATGTCATCCTGGTCAGAGACCAGAACACTCTCCGTCCCTCTACCCGGGTGGAACCCAGACTGGGCTGAGTCAAGAAAATTGGAAGACGCAAGAAAATAGGACAGAATGGGGGAAACCAGTGATGCAAGAAGCTTCATCAGAAAAGGGAGAAGGGAAATAGGCCAAAAGTTGGAAGAGAGAGTGGGGTCCAAAGAAGGCTTCTTCAGCAAAGGTATCACCAAGGGAGTTTTCAGCTCAGGGGGGATATACCCCAACTGACAAGAACTGTTCACGGCTGTGGGTATTTCACTGAGATGATCGACCGACACCTCCTTCATCACTGCCAATGGTAGCAGATCCGAGGGGGTGCAGGACTTAATACACAGCGTAGCATTATAAACCAGGTCCTCACTGAAGATTGTAAAACGTGCCATAGTAGGACTGGGGCTATGCAAGGCTTTGATGACATGGGAAGGGACTGCACTAGAGAGGTTGACTGTGATGTTAGCACGGATGGTGGCTACCTTATTCATAAAGAATTCCGATAGGGAGTCACATAGCTTCTGCATTGGTGTAACGGTGGGAGCACATTTGGAAGCAGAAGATAGAGACTTGATGGCCGTAAAGAGAGCCTTAGGCTGGTTTAAGGCAATCTCAAAAAATAATTTGCGCAAAATAAGCTTTCTTAGCCGTTAAAATGGCTCCAGAGTAAGCCAAGTGTGGCGCCCTAAAATTGAGACGGTCGGAGCATTCATACTTAGAGCACCACTTGCGCTCAAGTTTCTTAACCTCCAGGCGAGCAGATCTCAGCTGACCTGAGAACCATGGTTCCGGGGGGAATCTCCATGGCTGGAAGAGGCGCAAAGGGGCGACTTCATTAGCAGAAGTCAGAAGAGACGAGGTAAGAAGGGACATAGAGTGTCCTGTAGCTGTCATACAATTGTCCTTGACAGTGTGGGTCAACAACTGTAGATTTGCTGACCGCCAGCAGCGGCACCAGACCCATTCAGGACGGGTCTTGGGGGAAGTAAAAGTGACATGAACTATACAAGTTACTAGGTAGTGATCAGTCCATGTCATGGGATTGATCGATTGTGCAGAGAGTGAGGCAGTGTTGGCAAAAATAACATCTAAAGTGTTGCCATGTTTCTGAGTGGGTCCGGCTACTTGCTGGGGTAGGCCCAAATCACTCAGACTATCAAAAAACAAATCAAGAGCAGATGTCCTAGGTGCATTACATTTTAAATTCAGGTCACCAATTACTATTAAGATGGAATACTTGGCTTGCAATTCAGCAATAAGGTCAACAAGAGGTTCTAATAGGTCTACAGACAGACCAAGGGACAGATATATGACCAAGAAGTGACCCATAAAAGTCGGGGAGAAAGCGCATCTAAACAGCAGGGACTCCATATTTAGAGTATGAGGACAGGAAAGCTGAGAACACAGAGTTCTCCAAGGGGCCCATTGTATGATCCAATCTGACATGAACAAAATAAGAAAGAGTATAGACATAGGGATTTACGTGTCACCAACACACAAATAGGACCTGCTTTCCCTTGAAAAAACCCTCTCCGTTCCACTTCATATCTCCCATTTGACTTTGAACAGTGGTGGATGTTGTAAATATGCAAATGCAACACCCTAAATGAAAAGGGAAACATAAATTGAGAGAGCCCAAAAAACGTGAGGGTTTCTGCCATTATAATGATGGTACTGATGCTTTAATGTGTCTGCCATTTTAAATCAGGCCTCATGCCTGCTTCATCCAAGAAAGCCTCTAAAGTTGTCGAGCATGTGGCTAACTGTAGGCAGTGATAAAAAAAATCATCATATTAGTTATTGTTTCAAGGATGAGGTTCCTCTTTCTGTCGCTCTCTCTCACAAAGCCTTTCCAGGGAAGTTGAACACATGGAGTAATAAAAATGTATGTCTTTAGCATTAGTCAGATAGAAATGTAATAGTTGCATAGATGTATTCTGGTGTGAATCAGGCCTCAGGTTGAGGCACTGCCAAAATATTGAATCAGTCTTTGAATCTACTGCCCTCTAGCGAGATCTTAGGACCACCAGGTGCATGGTGGAGTGGCCAGGAGTACAAATAATACGAAAAATAATTTCTGAAAAGTAAATCATCTCTTATATGTTTTTCTATAAAGATCTCACTTTTCCAAACAAGATGAACGTCCTGCAAAATAACTTTTACTGTCCTTGGTCTAACAATGGTATCAATGTGGTAGTTGCAAAGTTATGTTTCACGATGAAGAAACTGCTAGGTCTGGGAACCATCTAGGGTGCCAAAATCTTTTGATGTCATGGGAAAGGATGTTATCTACTGTTATTACCAAGAGGTGCTAAATGCAAAATTAGATAATCTGCAGGGGAATGGATTTGGGATGTCACATGTAATGTACTAACCAACAGAGCAGGGTAATGTATGTGAAACTTTAGGTTTGTAAATGTCAAGAGCCAGTAGGAGAATAGGGATTCACATCTACTCAATGGCCCTCATCACAAGGTTGGCGCTAAAAATCTGGCCGTACCGGCGGTAATAACATGTCCGGCTTGGCACTAACCCGCAAATAGCAGATGATCAAGAGTGCGCCGGCGCGCGCATCCCTGCATGCCGGTTATGGCCGTAACGGCATGCCGGTAACGACCCCCAGACAGCGGCATCGACCAATACGCACAGAACGGCTCTGCCCTCGGCAACCCCTAAATACCGTTACCGTTATTAACATAGTGCAAATAAGGGTGCGTTAATACCGGACCCGGAAGTAACGTCACCGCGCCGGAACGGGAAATGCCATTGGCGGCCATTGGCGGCCATCTTTAAAAACACAATCCATTGCCCTCCTCCACCTACCGGACCCTCCACACCCCAACTCCCAGGCCACCACGGACAACATGTCGAAAACCACCCGGAGAGGCACGGCCCGCCTGCGCAAACCACGTTTTACAGACGATGAGCTGAACATGTTGGCCGGCAGCCTTGTGGCAAATGCTGTAGTGGTGTTCTGCAACGACCTCAGGCGTCCAGCCCAGCTCAAGGAAAAGGCCATCTGGGAAGAAGTTTCCCAGAAAGTAAGTGCAGTCAGCACCATCGCACGCACAGTGCGTGATTGCAAAAAACGTTGGGACGACCTCAGGCTGAGAGTCCGGCACATATTGTCAGCTAATCGGAGCCAGGGGCTGGCAACAGGAGGAGGACCACACTCCCCACTGAAATTGGCCAGATGGGAGGAGACCTGCAGCTCCATCATAGACGTGGAGTCCATCGAAGGAGTCGGTGAAGCAGAGTTTGGCGTGCTAACAACGGCAGATGAAGGTGAGTGTCTCTACTGAAACAGTAAAAATAATCATAATCATCCTCCCCCAAATGTGGCTGCTACACCAGCCAACAAATGGGCCATTATGCACACCTACACATATCCATGTACACATTCTGGGTCTACCACCATCCCATCCCAATGCATGTTGCGGTCATACACGAATACACCCACAAGACACATTTCATGGGCATGTGCCACCCAGGACGACCCTCCCAAAACACATCAATGTCCAACTGCACCCAACAATGTGTACATGTGGACACGGCTATGCTATCAAAATCCACTCTTCAACATTGCATGTACACAGTCCCCTACAAAGCCACGAATGCAACTGATCAGATGGCGCCACATGTCCAATGACTAATGCATGCACAATGCAAGCGGAACAATCACTGATATCCTGCCACTCTCTGTCCACCACAGGTACGGATGCTGACAGTGATGAAGCGCAAGGGAGTGCACAATGCACAACACCAGCCAAAAGGCCTAGGAGGCAATCTGATGGCACAGGTCCATCAACCTCAAGTGGACCAAGGATGGGCCATGAGGGAAGCAGGCCAAGAACCGGTGCAAAAACAGCACCACAGACAAGTACACAGGACGAGCTGACACCTGCACCTGCATCCGTGGTCACACCATCCACACTGGCTGAGGACACAGCAGGCATGGAGGATGGCACACATTCTGCTGCTGCCAGCACAATTCGGCAGATCATAGTGTTGATGAGGTAGCTGAGTCGGACAATGAGGGCGATGCAGGACTTGTCCACTCAGAGCCTGTAGTGCACACACCAAGCCCGCAGGCCACCCCACAGGACACACCTCAGCGGGACTCAGCAGACCAGGGCTGCCATGGACAGTGGTCTCTGACCATGCATAGCCCCATGAGCCATGCTGTGCCACCACATCACCCACCGACCACAACCCACACTGCCATACGGGACCTTGAGGGACGTCTCTCCAGGATAGAGGCCTGGCAGGAGGTGATGCAAGGCTATGTGCAGAAGGAGAGGAGGGGGAGAAGCAGCCAGAGTGGGCCTGAGGGAGAGAGAGAGAGAGAGAGAGAGAGAGAGAGAGAGAGAGAGAGAGTAGAGAGAGGAAGTGGAAAGTGAGTACAGGATTTCCTGGGTTTTAGTAGAGAAATTAGAGCCGAGAAGAGAATCTGGGAGGGAACAGGCGAAGTGGAGAATCCAGTAGCATTGGTTAGCTCCTTGCAGATTTTAAAGAGTTCAGCAGATATGTAGGCTTGGATACAAACCCCCTTCTTGGAAAAGATGAAGAGTCTGTATTGCCTTTGGAGCAGGTGGCACGCCAGTTTGTCAGAGGATTCGCCCGAAGCCCTCCACTTCCTCTCAGCTACCCTGCACTTGCATTTCAGGCGGCAAGGTCAGAGTCATACCAAGAGATGTACTTGGAGGTAGGCTTCAGGCAGATCCTCATGACAGGGGCAAGGATGTCCAAGGTGTTGGAGATAGAAAGATGCAGGTTAGAGAGGGTTGTGTCATAGTGTGAGTCAGATGCAGGAGTAGGAGGAGCAGAGAAAGATGAGGCAAAGGTGGCCACTGAAACTCGCTTAATGGGCCGAATGACTGAGAAGGAAGGTGGCAGTGCAGGGGTGGGCTTTGCCTGGGGGACAAGAAGTTTCAGGTGGGGGGAGGCCTTTATAAACTGTATAAAAATAGAGTGGAACTGGGCCACTCTCAGAACTCTTAGAACTTGCCTGACTCCTATGTGACTAGGCAATGTCTCACGGACATAATAAAACCCTCCTTTACAGATGCAATTTTGTTTTTCCTTATGTTGTTTTTGTTATTCTAGTTCACTATATATAAGTAATGTAGAAAATGCACAATGGAATTACTTCATGGCACTTACAGGCCCGGAGAATACCAAAGCAAATGTATGTGACCATACAAAAACCTTTTTTCAGTATTTAAATTTTACAAATCTCTATTGCAGTTACCACGTTTATCAAATATACTTACACCTCGGCAACCTGCTAGCCGATCTCCTAACCTTCCATATTTTTGGCAGTGCATGGTTCATAACTCACAGTTGTGAGAGTTCACTTTGAAAACTTAGTTTGATAGTTGAAGGATGGCTTAAGTCTGCAGTAAACATTGGCTCCAAACATTAGAGTAGTTTCTGCTTGGAGCTATTCACAGGAGGCGATGAGTCAATTTCAAGACTGACAAAAGGCCTCTTACTCTTTGCTCCTACCTGGCATTGTTTCCACCTTCTAACCCCTCAAAAAATGAATACTACATTTCCAGAGAGAAAACACAATAGGACTGCTGACTGGGTTGATAACTGACTGCAGATAATGGGGTGCAACCTACAGGTAACTCGTTTGACTCCCAGCTAGGCAATCAAAATCTCTCCTGGAACATTTAATAAAAAACGCTGCTATTATGAAACTCATCAGTATTCATTATTATCAAATCCAAACGATGCACTGGTGAGTCATTCTTGGTCGAATTATATAACCTGTGACATATTTATAGGCGGTTTAATACATTTGTTCACATTGCCCACTTGAGACAAAGGAATGGCTAAGTAGTCCATTCCCAAATTGGAGGCTGTGACTAAAGAGGCTAAAACATGCATGACATATGTGGCAAGTATGTAATGAATACGATACGTAGTTTCACTGCTAATATACTGTACATACACCAAAAATGTATTGTTCTCTTTACTTTTTAAATAATAATAGCAGTCATTACAGCTTTAAGTTGTACTGCATGTTATTCATTTAAGAAGGATAAAAGTCTGAGTAAAACCTTTCTGAATTCAAATAGATGGCCTACAGCTTACACAGAGACTTGTCCAGAAGACACATTGACCTACAGGATTATCTTGTAAACAATAACAGCCACATGAAGAAGACTCAAATCATTTTGATCATAAAACGGGCACACTGCCAATTAAGATGCTTCACAGGCCTTTCCAAAATGGATGCTTTTAAAAATGAACACAATGGGCCTCATTACACAGTAGGTGTTAAGGGATTACCGGCACCGGTAAGGGCACCAGTGCTGGTAATCCGTTACCGCCCTACTAGGAGGTCCCTTAGCGGGTCCCTTCCTTAACTCCTGGTTTTACCAGGCGTTAAGGAAGGGACCTGTTGAGGGACTTCAGAGCTAATAACTGGCCCGCTAATAGCATTTAACATTACAGCAATAAACATTTGTATATCAGAAAATGTAACGAGATATTCAATTACAATCGTGTGGTGGAGAAACTTCAAAGTAATCATAACCTCCTGGAGATGACCTTGGCCTGCCAAATTGAGAGCGTAGTGGGATTCTATAATGCACAGCCAGATTTAATGCCAGGACGTAACAGACTATGAATAACATCCGCTCAGTTAATACATCTGCATAACAACTTCAAAGTGTCTATAACATCAAAAGTTCAAACAACACTTGCTGATACAGTGGTATTCACAGCCTTATTAAAAATATTTGAAACAAGAAAAGGAAGTTCTTACAAACCAAGATTTGTACGTAGACATTGCTTTGACAGCGTAATTGCGGAACAAAAAAATAAAATGAATAAGGAGTTACAAGCTTTAAAACACGAAGATCTGGCTCATCGACTAATACACACAAATAAAATCAAACAAAAATATAGAAATTGGAGGAAAACTCACCAAAGACCGATGATCTTAAACGATGCAGAACAAATTCTAAATAACATCAAGTCAAAAAATACTTCTCAAATTTGGTCGATGATCAACAATCTGGATACTCCGCAAAATGCTTTGAGGTTGAATTCCATCTCAGCCGCGGACTGGATTGCTAATTTCTCAAAAAATTTTGATCCAAATTCACAACCGATACTGGCCCAAAAAGAGGATCATGAAAGATGGGATGCATTTCAAATTAATTATAACTCTGTGAGAGAAGCAATAACCAAACTGAACAAATCCAGAGCCCCAGGGCCAGAGGTCTCACGAATGCCCTACTCAAAGAGAACCCTGACCAATGGGCTGAAATTCTATCGCTGCTATTCCTGCAGGTAATCAAAAACCAGAAAATCTTACCATCTTGGAAAAAAGCAGTAATAATTCCAATTTTCAAAAAGGGCATAAGAACTATACCAACCAACTATGGGCCGATAGCACTACTTGACGTGGTGGGGAAGATGTTTGCATCTTTTGTCGTGAAATCAGAATCTGACCATCGTGATACCTGGCAAAGCAGATTTGTGAACAGAGTGGGTACCTCTCTAAATCTCTTCACAATTAACATCTTGAAGGCACAAACTGAATGATCTAAGGGAAAAAAATGACACAGCATTCATCGACCTCACTGAAGTTTTTGACTCAGTTGACAGACCTAAACTGTAACAGTGGGGTTGCCCGATTCCTATCCGACATGCAATTCAAGAGCTGCATTCGGACACCACACTACACATACGGTTAGTTCAACTGGGGATGCTAACTAAACCACTTGCCACAATTAAGGGGCTAAAACAAGGCTGCCCATTGACAGCAGATCAGTTTAACTTTTTTCGGACATCGACCAAGCATCATATCAGATGTTTTCCACCCAGAATTGGAGGCACTAAAATAAGTCGTCTTTTGTACGCCAACGACGTAGTCCTGCTGGACCAAACTCAAGTAGGACTACAACGCCAATTGGACGCTCTGCAAACGTATGGTCAAGCTAATGCACTAAAAATCAATCCAATCAAATCTAGATTGATGGTCTTTGGAGAACAAACAAGAAGGCTGAAGGGGAGAAAAAACAACATCTGGCATATAAATGGAGAAAAGATTCTACAGGTATCAGCATTCACATACCTAGGCATATGTCTTAACACCAGTAAGATTGACAAACCAAGATTGGAATCTTTAAGGGCTAAAGCCACAAATATTGCTAGCCAAGGTAGAATTCTACTAAAAAGATACTGTGAGTTCTCCCTTAAACCATGTATAGTCTTTTATCAGCTCAAAGCAATTCCTATCTTATCATATGGTTCCGAAACAGTCTTTACATTTCGATCTGACAGCTGGATGGTCATTGAAGGACTATTTTGGAAAAGAGTTCTGCGAATTCAACCCTAGCACACCAATTCAGGCCGTGCGCATGGAATAAGGATTAACCTCATTAAAGGCGATCATAACATGGAAATCACTAGCACTGTACAGCAAATGTTTAGAACCACCAGTGAAAAGTGGATTCTCAGCAATTGAAAACAAGCTTACAAAAAGTAATGATCAAACATTACAAGAATGGAAAACAATATGCCAAGCGATCAATGAAGACCTAGATGAAACCGACCAAACACTCATGGAGAACCACAACAAGATCAAGAAGAAACTGTACATTAGGGATTGGATCAACACACAAAATGAAAGACAAAAGCTAAAACTATATGGAAGACCAAATACTTAGACATCTTTACGAATGCGTTGTTTAGCGATCAATACCTGAGGTTCAGGTTGAATTTTTTCCCTACTGGTGAAATCCTCAATGCAAGATTAAAACAGACTCAAAAATGCAGATTATGCAAACACGAGGAGACAAAAGAATCATTGAAACATTTCGTTTTATTTTGCCCAGAATAGGACGCAATTAGAACACAACTAATGGCGGGGATCACAAATAGCTACGTGTGCAGAACAGCAGAAGACTTGTGGCTAGAATTACTGAGAGGACAACGATTGTGACCTACATTAGCGCTGGTGAAACTTCTGTTGGCAAACTTTAAGAAAATCAGTAACTCCAAAACCAACTAGTCACCAAGCATACAACCAAACAGATACTCTGTGCTATGAAAAATGAATGACTTCTGCTTCCTTTTCTTTTATATACTTTTGGATTTCTCTTCTTCTCCTCGTTCCTGATTTGTAACTAATCTGAGATAAAAAAAAATGTAATCAATTTGATTGTAACACCAAAGGCAAAAGGTTTGTAAATTATAAACCAAATAAAGCCTATAAAATAAAAATTAAAAAAACAAAAATTATTCCTGGCTCAGCTATACAGCTCACCTGCAATTTCCTTGGTGAAGCCAGATACAAGGACAATGCCAAGGCCATGAACAAATTGGCAGATAAAGGTCTCAGGCCTGTGAACGGGAAGGGGGTAAACTTCTTCAAACTGAATTATAGTTTACAGTCCGTTCATCTCTCCTTCCTCACCACGCACCCTGGCATCACATTGAATAGTTAGAGTATAGTGAGGTAAGTTAAAAAAAGAACAAACAATTTTCAAGAAATTAAGTTCAAGGCTAAGAAATCGATGCTTTGACTTTTGGAATACAAGGTTATGTTATTTAGAGTAAACATAACAGGGGACGCAAGTCTTCCACAGACTGTGGACACCGGTTTTGTTTGTCTCTTGTACTTGCAGCCTAGTGCGAAGGCTGCTAAATTCTCCCCAGCACACCATGACAACCTGAAACAGATTGAATTAATTCTCTATTTACATCTCAAAGTGCACCTATATATCATTCTTGTTCTTTGATCATATTAAAGTGCCCAAGGTCAGACAAGCAAGCTACTGACCAATTAGGATTTTGTCCGCCAGATTGGCTCTGTAGTGTAAGGGGACAACAGATGTGTCAATAGAGGTTTTTTTATGCCAGCATTGTTTTTTTGTTTAATAGAACGGCAGAGATATATTTTTTGTGGTGTTTACATAATAGATAGTTTTGTTTGGAGGTACGTATGGATAGATTGAGATTATGCACTGTTGGTGTGGTGTAGGAGGATTTTGTTGTGGTGTGACGTGGTTCAGAAGGGACATGTTGCTGTGTTAACACTGTAAGGAATTAAAGGGGAAGGGTATGAACAAAGAAAGCAGGTGAGAGTGTAATGGAGTGGAGATTTGTTATGGTAACATGAACTCTTTATATTGTTATAATGTCAGACAACCCATCGCTCATCTCTGTAAATCAATCCACCAATATAAGGAGAACATTGTCAAATATCATGTGCAATGGGTAAAAGAGATGTCTGGCAAAATGTTTCAGACTTGGCTTCAAGAAGAGACACATTCGAAAAACTTGCTGCAACGCATGCACACATAAATGCATGTCACATACAAAGGGAAAAAAATGTGAAACAGATTAATCATGCTTGAGCTATGAAATATGTTTGAGGAGGAGGAGCAGGTTAAAACAGAGAACACTGATAACTCACATGAAGTAGGGCATGTGAAACCAACAGCACTTCCCTATAATCCACACAGTGTTTAGTTTTCGACTGTGCCAGGGTTATACCCGTTGCGAGCAGCAGCAGGCTATACAAATCCCAAATGTTCGTCCCCATAGGATCAATATGATGTTAGCATACAAGAGATGAAGGGGGATTCAAAAAGCACATTAGCATTGCAAGCAGAATGTGATGTGCTGCGCAGTGTAGAAGCACAGCTGAATGATGCTAAAGAAGGGCAGTAGAGGGTGAAAGGCATGAGAAAAAGGGGACAACCAGGGATTACCCCAGACAAATGGATTGGAGGGCAAATAGTACTTAAAATAGATGGGGCAAGCACTGAAAATGACAATGTGAAAGCGTTGGAAAGTGTGGACGAGCAGTAGAAAAGGAGAGATGAGTACATGAGGGAGGTTAACATCAGCATTAGTAGAAGAGTGACAGAGCACAGGGAAAGAGAAGAGAATACAAGGAAGGTTCATGACAGCAGTAGCAGTGACATAACAGGGGAGATAGAAAGAGGAGAGTACATAAGGAAAGGTCTTGGATGTGTTTGCAATAGAGTGATAGAGAAAGATATGGAGAGGCAGAAGATTGGGAAGAGAAAGGAGAAGGAGACTAGGAAGCAACACAAGCCCCTTAAGTGTGTGTATCCATGAGGCTGGAGGGCATATTGATAGATCTATGGGATGATGAGCAAATACGTAGTAAGTTTCCCTCGCTCCGGGGGCTACTCCCAGTAAATTCAGCAAGGAAAACACCACATGTAAAGAGATTAAGGAACTTGCCAAGCCATCGAGCAAGTTGCATAGCAGTAACAGTGAAAGGAAAGAAGGGTGCAGTTGCACCCATATGAAAGGCAGGGATGATGCAAATACCTTTGCACCAGAGAGCGAAGGGGCTGACTAAGCAAATACCATTGGCACACACAGACAAAGACAACTTAATGACTAAATTATTATCGCTCACAACAGGTTCAGGAAAGTGGGTTTATGAGTTGGAAAAGCAAACGTCAGGAATGACAGCAACAATAGGGAATATGAAGAGTTTATTTGCTTCTATATTGGGAAAACAATCAGAAGACACATGGAAAAGGGCAGGCTACCCTGGGGTAACAGTTCAAAATACCACACATGATGGTTCACCCTTTTACAGTTGCAGAACAGACATCTGGAGGGCATTAATGGTACAATTCCCAGACACATCGGACATGAGCGTGATCATCACACTCAAAATGGGTATAAATTAGAACCCGGCAACATATATACAGGAGAGACAGGAGAAGTGGCAATTGGAGACTAGATTGAACTGGGCTAAAATTCTAACTGTGTTTTATCACATCTTATGTCATGGACTCGCTGAAGAAGGCAAAACTATGGGCTGATTTTTTAAAAATCATTTTAGTTTATGTATTATATAGTCAACGTAGTTAATTTGTAATACTCCAATCATCCAATACAAAAATATGTAATGTCAGTCTTTACCGTTAAAAAAAGGTGACAAAGGAATGAGCCAACCAATCCAACATTAAAACATATAAGAACCAACGCAAATCATGTTCACATTTTCATGCTAAAATATCCAGTTTAGTCACAATTTTCCTCCATAATAATGTCAGAAATATAATGCACCCTTCAAGATTACCGTTTACTTATAATCTCCATAACAACTCATCTATCGATTGCCCTTCTATGCCAGCTGCTCTTATTGCTCTCAAGCACAGTTCCACGAAAGCAGGACATGCAGTCAATAGATCTTTCACAGGCTCCAATTGAGAATCACCACATAAACAACAATGTCTCAGATATCTTAGTATTTTCAACCAACCTCCCACAATCTTCAGCATTTTTACCAGATTCATGTGTATTTTAATATAGCCCCAGACAATGTTCTTACTCACAAACTTCTCAATGTACCTCGAAGTATTAATTTTTTCCTGTATGCATTCCAACACACGCTGCGGAATTGCTTTTAGTGGCCAAATTGGTTAATAGTTGTTCATGTGAGTAGATACTTAATATCACCTTCATAGCTTTCTTAGAGTGTCAGGGCATTGTCCGGGGCCAAGGCTAGCCATCTAATTGCGATAGATTTCACATAAGCAATACAACTGCAGGGCATATAGCAGATCTTGGTCAAAATGTCTTTATACAACAACCCAAACATAGATGTTTCCGAAGCATTTGCCATCTTCCAGTACATATTTCAACCAGATCAGGTAAAATGTAATCCTTAATGGCAAAATGGCAAAGTATAGGTATACGATTTCAAAGGATTTACGAGGAGGCAATCTAAACAATCTCTTTAGTATACTAGACTCTATTTTGATGACTTCATGTATGATTTTTGTTGCCCCTCATTTTTCTCCATATAACATTATAGAGGAGATTTTGACCTGATAAAGTTGTAACAAAATGGCCACTGATTAACCTGCTCCCATTGAAGCAAGGAAGAAAGTGCTCCCTGCTATCTTCAGAACTTTTAGGCTTATTTGTTCAAGGTGTCTTTTGTTACAAAGTTTATTATTTTAGATTATGCCTAGGTACTTATACTCTGACACCACTTCGATCAACTCCATATTCATACTCCATCGAACCCCTTTCTTCTTTTTGCGTTTCGTGTGAATATCATAATTTTAGTCTTGGATGTATTCACAATCAAGCTATTCAGTAGTGTATACTCATTCAGCTTATCCAAGGAAGACTGAAGCCCACAGGGTGTCAAATCCTGTATCTGCTTAGCCCATCCATTGCATCAGAACATCACCCAGCTCTGGTGTAATGGATGAGCTATTCACGATACCCTCACCCAGATCAAACAGATGAAGATTAAACAGCATCAGCGCTAAAATGCAGTCCTGTTTTAGACCTTTCTGGGTGGGTATCCAACCTGATGTTCTACCGTGTTGGTTCAACCGAACCATGACCTTGGTATTCATGTAATAGCACGATCATCCTCAAAAGGCTGTGTGGAATGTTCCAACTCAACAACATTTGTCACAATCTACCTCTACCTCTATCAACCAATAAGGTCATCAAATGCCACCTATAATGTGGCCCGATATACAATTGAACATAGTTAATTTCTGTCAATTGAAACAGGAGAAGGAAAGGAATACAATTCAAGAGAGACACAAGAAGAAAGCAACATTGGTGCAAAAGAAATTGTCAAAAATATTGGTAGCGGGGGCAATGATTACAAATATTGGGGGAGAGCAGCAGGGGCAGGATAGTTGATAGCCAGGAACCAGCAGATATTTTGCAGGAACAGGGTAAAGCAATTATTACCCCAGAGGGAGGTGGTGTGCACAGAGAGGAAGAGCGTATGAGTTTGGAGCTGGATTCTGAGGTGGATTTGATAACATGAAGCCATGATTTGGGGGTGGCAGAGGATTTAAGGGGGCAATGTTGGAAGAATGGGGCATTATTCACGAACATGCAGAAGCAGTGGAGGTGCAATGCAGCAGGGATGGCAACAGTATGGCCCAAGAGGGAGGCCTGTATTCCCCCGAGCATACAGTGCTTATGACTCAATACAACTGCAGCAAAAGCACAGCACATTTGATTATACACAACAGCAATAATTTGTAAATGCTAGTGAAAAGCCCCAGGTACAACAGGGAGGGCAATACACACCACTGCCACAACAACGGATATCACAGCAACAGCACAATTATCGATATCCCAGATACAACAACCGCAAACACAGCAGCCATCAAATGCATTATAGATGGAAACACAGCAGATAGGACAGTGGGAGAGGATTATGTTGCTGCAAACACTGGTACCCAGAGTAGGTGGACTAACAGCTGTGGGAGGGAGCTGTTTTACGGGGACAGGAATGAGCATGTAATCACAATCGGACAGCCCGCAGAGCTGCTTGATATGTCCAATACTATCAGTAACTCCAGACCCGGATGAGGAACCCATGGTGGGGGTGAACATAGGAGACAGAATATTTTCCTTTTTAATGGACACTGGGGCGACAAGATCTTGTGTTAAGGAAAGGAGGTATCCACTGTTAGAAAATGTAATGGACACACAAGAATTCTCTGAGGCTATGACAAAAGTTCTATTTACAGAAAAAAATGCCATTGACATTAAGTGAGCATGCATTGGCCATGCCATTGTTATATTCCCAAAGGAAACCAGTGAAAATATTGGGGAGGGGCTTGATGAGCAAGCTGAATATGAGGATTTAATTCACTGAGAAGAAATAATATGTTCAATACCAGGTATTCATTATGTAAATGCAAAGGAATTTATACAAGCATTTTATGAGAGGAACTGAGAGGAACACCGTTGGCTGCAGAAGTATTCTTTCATGCAGTACAGGTGTTTTTAGGATGGCTCCCAGGGATAAAGGGTCTTATGACGACCTCGTGGTAACCCTTAAAGCTGGCTGTAACAGATTTACTGCCATAATTAGAGCTCCACCGAATCATGTGTCGGTGTAAATTCCACCAACTGTAATACAGCTGACAGGATTACAGCAGCGCAATTACAGCTGGTGGAATTAGTGCCAGCGGAATTAGCGACAATAAAGCAAAGTGCTATTACCATCACTTCACAAGTCCTGAGATGGAGGAATTAGCGCCGAAATACGGTGCTAATACCACCGAAAACACAGCTCCCATCTCCAGGTGGAGGTAAATGCATACAGGTGCCACAAATGAAGCCATGGGTGAACCCAAATTCACTCAAGAGGGCAACATAAGGCACACACCTTCTCCAAACACAGCTCCCAACACCATGCTTCTACTATCCATTGTGGGATTGGACATGCAGCTGCTCATGCTGTGCCGGGAACTACAGAGACAGGAAGACCAGCCCAGGGCACAGTGTACAGAGGGGAGGAGGAGGAGGACAAGGAGGAGGAGAAGCCAAATAAGGCAAACATCCATACACAGGGTCAAACCCTCACCCTGGACCCTCATGGAGAGCCAACTGGTAAACCTGTACTACCTCAACAGGGATCCATGGTGACATAGAGAGTAGGATAAACATGCTAAAGGTGGTGTCCATCCTACAATTCCTAGGATCTGCCACCTTCCAGCACTTTGTGCCCATGCGACACTTCATGCCACAGCCAACATTTTTTGCCATGCTAGTTCAGTTGCTTGAATCCCTCCTGTGCCATGTTTCATGATACAACTCACTGCCCACCACCCCAGCACAGGTACACACCATGAAGGCATGGTTCCATGCCATTGCACACCTGCTAAATGTCATGGCAGCCCTGGACCGCACCCATGTGGTGTTGGTGGCCCCCCAGGCACATGAAGAATTGCACTGCACCAGGTAGCACTACCATTCACTGAACATGCAGATGACCTGCGACCCAGACCGGTACATCACACACTGTTGTGCCCCTCTCCCACCCCATGACACCACCCCAACATACTATCCTCCCTCCCCACCACGCAACTCCACCTCAACACACTATTGCCCCTCCCCTCCCCACAAAACCAGCCCACCACACTATGCCCCCACCCCTAACACACCCACGGTGCCTAACAACTAGGACAACATCACTTGCATGGCATCTTCCCATTTCTGGCTTCCCCCAGCGACTGTGTGCCCAGAATGCACCCTGAACAACACGTTGGGGTGCTTGGAAAGGAACTCTCCATTTTACTGAACTGTCCTGGCCCCCGGATGTGTTGCATAGTTAGTTCCATGCTTTGCTGCTTCACTTATGTGCTGACTGTAGACTGCCAGTGCAGCAGTTGTAGCAGCCACCTCTGACCGGTTGCGCTCCATGCTCCCCACAATCTGGCATGTGGCAACCTGAATGCAGTTCCGGAATGGTCTGGAGGTGGGGGGAGTGCTTATTCAAAATTGCTTCCATTTCAACCTGATGCCTTTCCATAGGGTCCAGACTCAGCATGATGTTATGGTTTGGTGTAGGCTGTGAATGTGTTGCAGTCTGTGGGGAAAGAGAGCTCGGGCTGAAACCAGGTGACCCATTGGAGGGGTTGTCTGAACCTCCCTATGATGACTGGGCCTGCTGGCCAGTTTGCATGCTGTCATGGCTAGGTGATGTTTGGGTGTTCTGTGGCTGTCAGGTGCGTTGTTTCACACTGGCTTCTGCACGCCTGCCAGTAGCTGCATCACGCATCACAGACACTTTGGCCGGCTGTTGGGGGGCAGTTGGTGTGGCAATTTCTGAGGCACGTGGGGTGGGTGCAGGGCCTGCACTGGCACCAGTAGATCTGGTTTTGCTGGGAGCTGGTGTTACATGTTGTCCCTTGTGCCTGCCCATTCCCATCAGATGGTCCTTCAGGAGTTGTGGTGGATGTTGATGCCTGGAGTCCCAGGTCATCAATGGGCCTTCACCCTCTTCCTCCTCTGCCTCATCCTGAGCTGGCTGTGAGCCTGCAGGGGGACAAATTACATGCTGCCAGGCATTGTTTGTTCCCTTGGGTTGTCTTACAAGTCACTCATGCTATTTATCAGAGTGACACCCCACTCATGTGGCCAGAAGGGTATGGTTGTACATGGACCATTTTGTGACATACCCTTATGGACATGTGCTGGCATCCAAGCCCAGCCTTAAATTAGGCAGTGCTTGGGATGATTGCATGTGATCTCACATCCTCACTCCCTCCCTTGACACAACACATCTGTGGGGATCAGATTATGTTGCATCCTCTCGGCCATTTCCATGGCTCTATGGGATGCTGCTGTAGAGCCAGTAGCAGGGCTCAGTTTGTTTTGGTGATTGACTCACTACTCCCATGCAGGTGCAGGGAGTCCTATACTGCCATATGGCTCGACTGTCATACCAGCAGGGGCCAGCCTAAAATGGCCTGGCGCATGCTTGTTGGACAGCCACGCTATTTTGGGATAACTTGCACCCCACACTCCTGCTGGCAAAGCCAGCACCAGCAGGGGACTGGGGTGCATTAAACTTTAATAGGGTGCATGCCATACCTTCGCACTCCACACCAGCTCAGGGTTGAATTTGGAGGTCTCACCCCAGGCTGGCATTGTAGGGGCTAATGTAGTACCCCAGCCGGTCACCCTGACCACCCAGGCATCATTCAGGCCCTACTGGCATCTGCCCCTGTTCATTGTGCCAATTGGTGCTAAAGGACACTTTCATTGATTGGTCTATTGCACTGTACATGGGGGCTGACTCCCCTCTTGGCTGCTGGCACCCACTTCCACTCCACCTGCTCCCTCGATCCCCTCCATGTCAAGGATGGTGCTTGCCTTCTCCTCCCATGGGGTGAGGGCAAGGGGCTCCATGGTGCCTCCTCCTGTGGCCATAGCCTCCTGCCTGACTTGGTGTTGGAGGCCTCGCAGGGCGCCATGCCAACGGATGTCACCTTCTGGCTAATTGATAGCCAGATTGCAGTCTTACGCTGTCCAGATGTTTTTCGCTGGCAAGTCCCATAGAATTCATCACACTGGCCTACCACCTCATCACTGTGAATTTTGGACACCTTCCCTCTGGTCCCCTCTTGTGACATGTTTCCTGTTACTTGTGGGTCTGGATGACTACAGGAAGTGGGAGATTTAGATTGGATTGTGTTTTTTAAGATGGCTGCAGCAATACTTCCCATTTCCGGCTATGACACTATTTTTTCTGATCGGCCAGCAGCAACAGTTATTCTGATGGGTTTCAGCGGATTTAAAGCCGGGGTGCCCTGTTCTTGCGCTAATTGCATCAGGCAGAATTACCATTACCATCAGAGGGTCAGAGGGGTGTGCACGTTCACAACACGTTGTGATGCAGAGCTAATTCTGATGCATGCTTTGGCGGAATAACCTCTAAGATACCGCCCAACTCTTGATGAGACCCAAATTGTTGCGCTTGCCTGCAGAATTTATATTCAGGGCAGAGGTGCCCACAGATGTAACAGATGGACAGGTCATTACAATACAGCTAGAAACAGCAGTGGTGCAAGAGGACAGGGTAGTACCACATGGGACGGATGATGAAGGTGTAAGTTGGCGCAGAGTGATAGCATTTGACACAGCATAGCGACTACATGACGTAACAGATGATTAATTTATTTGATGATAATGACACAGGTGATGAAGTTATTTTTGACATCTGATTTCCATGCCAGTTGCAGGTACACAACATAGAGAAATAACCATGATAATATCATTGGTTAAAAAGGTACCATCCTTCTTTCAAGAAGACTTGGCAAGAGTACCCAGTGAATTATGGACTAATAGCCCCTATGATGAAGGATAAATGAAAGGAGTGGGAGCAGTGCAAATAAAATTGAAGAAAGGAGCAATACCCAATATCTAGAGATGCAGACAGAGGCATCTATGAAACTATTGTTGCCCTGATGAAACAAGGGATAACAGTACCATCTGAATCCCCATGTAACACAGTTGTGTATCCTGTGAAAAATTGAAAGGTAGTTCTTGGTGAGTTATACAGGATGTATGCCCTCTAAATAACATTGTGGAGGCAGAATTTCCAATTGTGCCCAATCCTCATACCATTTTGTGTAAGATGCCACCCCCCGCCACACATTTTACAGTGATTGATTTGGAAAATAATTGTTTCTGTTTCCATGCCCTTACACTAAGACTCCCATGATTTGACAGTGTTTACCTATAGATCGACCGGTCTACAATACACAAGACTGCCATAGGGGTACTGGGAATCCCCTACTGTGTTTAATAGGGTGATGCAAATGGACTTGGGTAACTTACAGACTTCCAGTACCATTATACAATAAGTAGATGTGTAGTGTGTAGCTCCACAAAAGACAAGTGCAGGACAGACTCGGTGACGTTGTTGCCACTGTTAGCTGAAAAGTGATACAAAGTGGACAAGGAGAATTTGCAGTATTGTCAAGAAGAAGTACTTTATTTGGGCCAGTTAATATAAAAATAGGGGAGAAAATTGATCCCTGAACGAGCAGACGCAATACGTAATAAGACCCGAACAGAGACAGTGAAAGAATTGCAGCAAATATTGGGGTTATGTAATTACTGTTGTGTTTGGGTCTTTGACTACAGCACGCATGCCCGGCCCTTGCTAGACGGACTAAAAGAAGCGCAGAAAGAGCGAACAATACCATAGTGTAGACGGGTGAAAGGACAGATGCATTTGACAAATTGAAAAAAGCAATAAGTACAGCTCCTGTTTTGTGCATACCACATTACAAAGAAACATTTGACCTGTTCTCCATTCAAATGAGTATGTGATGATGGTTGTCCTCACACAAAAGACTTCAATGTACACAAACCATTTGTGCATTACAGTGGGATTCTATATCCAGTGATGGGAGGACATGAACAAGCACTAGCTGTGGCAGCATTTGCAATAGAAAAGAGCTCCACAATAACAATGGCCTGTTGCATCCCAATATATGTGGAACATAACCTTTTTGCCATTCTTGAGAAGCCAAAATCACCACTTACCACACAGCAGGCATCTGGATATGAGGTGATATTTTGCAACCCATCAATTAAAACTTTTAGGTGCTGCACATTGAACCCAGTGACATGTATTGCTGAACAAATGGAGGCAGGAGATTAGGTACATGGTTGCACTACATATGTTGACATTTATGAGGACTATCCCGAGATTAGAGAGATTGCATTGGTGGGGGGAGAGGTGGTCTTCATTGATAGGTCATCGACGATAGATCAGAGCATGGGATTGAGGCATTCAGGTGCATCAGTGGTAAAAATGTTAAGGTGGGGATTTTGAGGTAGTGCAAATTGTGAGGTTAACAGGACATTTTTCAATGACAGTGGCAGAGATAGTAGGAATTATAATCATATTTGAACAACACGTGGAACAGGTAGTAATGATATATTCAGATTCACTTTACATGAAGTACACAGTACATTCAGGACTGTAACAGTGGAGAAGGGGGCGGTTTCAGCATGGAGATGGCACTCCAGTAAAGCATGCCAAATTATTAGAAAGATTGATTGAACTGTTGGCATACACAACAGCCACTGTCATGGTGAAATGCGCAGCCCATGCTTAGGGCACAGACTTGACATCTCGTGGTAAAGACACAGCAGACGCAGAAGCAACAAGGGCAGCATATTTTCACAAATTCTAGAAATAAACTATAACACACATAAAAAGGACCACCACATGATGAGGAGAGAGAGCTACAATGTATTACCAATGGCACAATTAATTGAACTGCGGGGTCATGCACCAACAGAGAAACAACATGTGTGGATAAAAAGAGGAGGGTCATTGTCCCCCACAGTTCTGGTGTGGCAATAATGTATAACTGGGGATGTGGTAGCTGCCACTTTAGAATTTGAACATATTTTGAGTGTAGTATGTTATAATATTCTGATATGGCTAAATTGGTGTTTGTAACAATCACCAAGAACCCAACATGCATGTATTTTGAAAAGTGCTCACATTTGGTGGGATTATGAGGCTAGTTTGGAATGAATCACAAATCTGCTTCTGGTCCCATAAATCTCAAAAAAGGTTCATGTGTTTATTTACATGTTGTGGAGATAAAATAAAATGATGTTAGAACAAATAAGGTAGTACATATCATTTTAAGTATGCAAACAAAAGATAAAGACAGTATGCATGTACATAAGAACCCACAACAAAACTAAACATTGGTCTTAGAGATATTTGGCATACATTATTTACATAGGAAGGACATTACTCTTGCAATAGAAGGAACCAATCCTTACATTCAAACAAATCATGAAAAAATCATTGCAGTACAATTCTTGCGGTGCATTAATGGACTTCAATGGAAACAATATTTCAAAAGTAAATAGGAAAAAATAAAGAGTACAAAGCAACAGATAAAAATGTGTAAGTTAGGGAGTGAACAGTTTCTGTCTAGTAATAATTCTAGAGCACGTGAAAGTACTGGATATAGGAGGTACTTGAAGTCTGTTGTTCAAAATAAACATCAACTGGATTGATTGCTGGAAGGAAAGATCCTTATTGTTATAAAAGGTGGAAGGAAGGGGTTGCGAAAAGATGTTGCACACTAGTTTGGTAATGGCCAATCTTTGAGGCAATAAGACAGTACCAGAATGCCTGTGATGCCTCTCGAGTTACTTGCAGTAGTGTTAGAGCAGTTGAACTACCCAGCAGACCCCATAAGGGAATGTCTTACAGTAGCAACCATTTCTGAAGAATGGTTCATTCCTAACGGCATGAAAATGTTGTGATTGTTATTATTAATAGCTCAACATGTCAAAATATACTCTGGACATACTTTGAGAATGGTGAGAGGAGCAATACCCCCCTACTGTTTCCCTACATGTATAACCCCACCCTGACCCCCAACCCTTTTCACCCCTTATCCCCACCCCATATGTGTATATTTTGGGGTATTTTTTGTATAAAATTTGATTTTTGGTAACATCACTGGATACCAAGTTCCTTGTACGTGAGATGTTTCCCCGATGGGGAGTTTGCGAAGTGCTCTGATCAAATAACGGACCACTCTTCACAAATTAACTATTTATGAAATAACATCCCAACTTGGCATTAAGCATAAGCTTTGTTCTGCTTATCACCCCGGGCCAACATCATTCTGGAACATCTCAACAGCCTTTTGAAGGCACGCGTGGTAAAATTGCGAGACACTTCAAATAAAAGTTGTCTGCATTGCCTTCCCCTGGCTCTCTTTTCCTTACACAATGAACCAGGCTCAGACCACCACCTCACACCCCATGAAATAGTGATGGTTAGAAGATTGCATGTCCACATTGCTTCTACCATGTGGACTTGATTAGATGCAGAGAGCTCTGCGACTGTTTTGGTAAATGAGATGCATTGTTATCTAACTGCCATGACTGAATGTCTGAAATGTATTTCTTGCCAGATACAGGTGTTGTGGGGGAGGGGGGGCAAAAAGCAAACAATGAAAACAGAGTGGAAATTGTAGATTTAGATGCTGTGTTACCACCGCTCCAACTCTTCCCTGGGGTCCTTGTTTATTTACATAAGTTTGTCCACAAGTGGCATGCACATCGATTTGAGGGCCCATATTCTGTCCAGTATACAACCCCTTCCTCTGTTAAAGTGTGAGGCAAAAGTTTGTACGTGCATATAGGTGATGTTAAAGTTTTCAAAGGCACGGCCCCCCTCTTGGATGAATAGAAACCGGAAGAAGAAGAAGAAGAAGAAGAAGAAGAAGAAGAAGAAGAGGAGGAAGAAGAAGAAGAAGAAGAAGAAGAAGAAGAAGAAGAAGAAGAAGAAGAAGAAGAAGAAGAAGAAGAAGAAGAGACCAGACCACAGACTAGGGCGAGAGTGAGAGCTAACCAGCAACGTGACATGTGACGTCACATAAGTGAACAATGTATTTTTCCAGGAAAATGGAGAACGTTTCCCCTATGCTCCAAAATGTATCTAGTACAAAACATTTGGAGAAAATTGACTCCATTGGCATAATGATCACTGTTCTTTTATTTTCTCTTTGCTGTTTTTGGTTTGCATACACACTAGGAATTCGAATTTTTAGCAATTATAGCATCAATATAACTACTAACATGAGTGGAGAAATAAAGAGAGTTAGGGCAGGTGTGTTCAATGAGGAACACTTCTTGAAACATCATTTTGAAAGGTTTACTGAAAAATGTAATAATCTTTGGTACAAGCATATGACCAAGGTGGGGAGAAAGAAATGGGATGATAACTGCTTTGTGTGCTCTCTCATTCCTCATGCTTTGAGCACCTCGAAAGTGTTCATGGCCAAAGAAATACCAGAAAAAGAGCACACTGCGTAACACATCTTGCAATGTGCAAAACAAGAGGAACATTTCAGGGGAAAGTGGCTTATATGACACAGGTTACAAGAGCAGAATTGCCTTATGAAGACAACTTTATTAAACAAACAAAAGTGAAAGGAACAAAAGAAATGGTCATGAAGTATATATTATCAGGGCCACGCAGAAGTGAGTTAACAATTATCGACCATCCACTGGTGAAGTGCACATATTCGCTTCAGTAAAGACATAACTTTTTGTTGGAAAATACCACACTTACACATAATAGGGGAAGCATATATCTCTGAAGGATGGGTACAAGGAATGATGGTATGTAGAGAAGAAGCTCTGACAGGAGGAATAAGGGATAGAGTTTGGATAAATGAATGTCTTGATAAGTGGACCAAAACTGCCAATTTGCTGACTTGGATAGAGGACATAAAGGGACCAAAGTACATAATAAAGATGGTAAATGCTTTCTTGTGCTGCTTCAGAAACAATGGCACTATGAAGGTAGGAGAGAATGAAGGATGTGGTTGTGTCCTGGATATGCCAGGTATGAAAGTAGGCTCAACTGTACTGATGGGCCACTCTTGGGTCTGTGGTACAAAGGCTTATGTGCAGCTCCCACCAGATTGTGGTGTTATATGCTCAATGGCAGTGTTGCATGCACCGGCACTGGTAGTGCCCTAGAGTAACTTGGTGCAGATAGGTGAATACCTCCTGACAGTTAATAAACAAAGGAATAAACAATCTTTAATGATACACCGCACAAAAAGAGACAAATATTTCACACAGAAAAGTGTCACTGGATAAGATACCACCTGAATACAGGCTGTTCAGTAAAGTGTCAATGTATTTTTACATCTCTCCTTGTCCCTAGCTTACAAACAGCTGCCAATGCTAAGTAGTTGCAGATACACAGTTGGGAGTTACCTTGGTGTTGTCCCTGTGTCTGGCTGCACCAAGGAAATAGAAGGTGCGCTGTCTAGCTGAGCCCGAAATAACTGATCACTGTTCTGATCACATGGTAGAGGACCAGTGCTCAGAATTCATTTTCATATATTTATTGAGATTTCTTCTATTCTAACCAGTGTTTGTAAACTTCTTCAAACAGAATCCATCTCTCCTTCCTCATCACGCACCCTGACATCACATTAAAGTGCCCAAGGACGGATAAGCAAACTACCAACCAATTAGGATTTTGTCCACCAGGTTGGCTCCATAGTATAGTGCCAACCAAAGAAAAGCTATTATGAAGTGTAACTTTTTTAGTAGGATGAATTTAGGAGGAGCCATCATTTAAAGAATATCCAATAGTAGTAGCCTTCACCTACAGGACATATGGGTATTATTTCTTACTAATCAATAGTGTGAGTCAATAAAAATGTTGTGTATGAATGTTTTGCAGGCAAGAAGCCTTGATGCCAGGGTGGGAGGGTGCAATATCTGAACATGCCCTTTCTGAATCATGCAGGATGTCGTGTGTGATGGCCAGTGAGATGTTTTGATCATGGTTACTACATCATTTCCATGCCGTGCAGGAGCAAATGTTGTTAGGGGTATGATAGCAAGGAGATCTGCTAGTCCAGCCAGATAGATCCTCAGTGGAGAGGGCCTTTGTGCAGCATGTGAGGTAGATGTATTGCCTATGTGATACTAGTGGGGGACATACATGATAGCTAGAGATTCCTGGTTCTGTAAGCACATTCCTGTAACTTTGCATCCGTGACCCACAGTGTGAAATCTGGTCTGGATTGATGGCATGTATTATCTGTTAATAATTAAAGTATCCACTTTAGAAGCATATGGTTCTAGCCTGCGGAGTGGAGCTCCTTCAAAAATCTTTATGGCAGGGTCATTAACCTATATTACTATTGTGAGGCAGAACAAAGGTAGGTGAAACAATGTGTGTCCCATATTCGTGTGCTACATGAAAATCAAACTAATTAGACACTTGGCTGCACTGACATTGTTGCTTAGGAAGTCACACAATTCACAGTCCCTCCCTCTCATCACTCATTATGTAAATAACATCAGTGATGGCGAATCTCTAATGCTACCAAGGGTGTGCTGCCACAGATTACAGCAGCGTCCTGTAGCTTATTTTTTTATATACAGCCCAGCATTTAGTAGCCTGTCGAATGTTCTAAACATCCTGCGTGAACTCATAACATAGCCTTCTGCATATGGAAAGCATGCTAATGTTTTATCAAAAAACGGCATGTCATGTATTCAGTGGAGTAACTTTACTGAAAATGTTGGGGGGGGGGGCATGACATCTGTAGAAAAGGTGCCCCAGCCAAATGAATGGGGACAAAATGGTGAGCCATGAAAGTTGGGGGCGGGGGCAAACACCCCTGCCCCCCCCTAAAATTACGCCCATGCTGATGCATTAGTTAAAATACAAAAAAATGATACATAATCATCTGATTTTTGTGTTAGTATCTTTTATTTACATAGCCCTTCATACGAGACTAGACTCCTCCTGATTTTTAGAGCAGTCATAATAATTGATGTTACTCAATTTACCAATGATTACGTGATCAGTTGAGCTTCATGGGATCCCAACATGCAAATGTCAGACTGTCGCCATCTCTGAGGCAAATGCTATAGAATACCTGCATTTATACCATTACTGCTATATGTTCCGGAATGATATCATCAGGTTTTTTTCCTTTTTATCTATTCATTATGATATATGTTTATATACAAATTACACATGCTGTCGGAAATACATGTAGGGCATAGTGTCAAAGTTGACCATTCACATTACAAGCTAATTACTGAAAGCTGAAGGAAAGCGATCCCTGTTTTAAAAGGTTTATTATTTTACAACTTCGTTCTATAGTTTTCCCAATTCATGTGCATTACAGATTGTTGGTGACAATATACATATTAAATTCAATCTGAATATAGATATATGTTTGCATTTCTTAAATAAATGCAGGACATTTTAACATGCGTATTGAATTTTAAACACAGTCTGTCGTTTTCTGACGAGTGTGTGCCGGGAAATATGTGTTAACATGAAAACAAAACATGGTTTTATAAATGCAACTGAATACAGACCAAGAAGGGCGACTCCAGTGTAGCAATGGGAGATTTAAACAAGTGGCTTGTTGCTAAAACGATTCAGGTTGACTTCACTGCTCTTCCAGTTAAACACTAAAGAGGCAATGTTGCCTAATTGGAGGTCTCTTGCAGAATCCCCATTAGGTGACAGTAAGATCAGTCTCTTTTGAGAGGGAGGGCTTTAAGGAAATGATTGCCTTGCTTTTCTTGTCAAACAGACAGCTCGCATTAGTAGCTTCAATAGACAGAAGCGGAAGCACTCCAGGAGGCAAAGGATAGCCCTCCCTCCACATCAAAAGACAATGCAACACCTTTAGGCTGTGGGCACTGGAACATTAGTGAGCTGCTCCGTAGAAATAATAATAATTAGGAGACACGTAATGCACGGCTGACAGTTGATGCACTTGAGGGCAGATGTCTGAGCGCCTCCTCCAGTGAAGTGGAAGAGTGGTTTTGACAGACAGTCTTTATGTACATGTTTCTTTGTCGATGTTTATTGAGAGAAGTCCCACTTTCTGAGATTTCTTTCAGGCAGATTTGCAGAGATGAGCATTTTGCTGAGAATCAAACTCTCTGCTCTGGTCTTAGTAGGCGGAAGAACCCGAGGCAATCAGCAACAGTGCTCCATCACCTACCCCGTTCATCATTCGGCAATGAACTGTTTCGAAAGCGCTCTGTCTTCAAAGTGGAGACATTTAATATCCCCAAATATTATGTATCCACCTGCCAGATATACTTAGTGGGATGTATGTAGTTTAATGTTCAGAGCAGTCTGCAGACTCTGTGTGGCAGAAGACTATTTTCCCTAGGGCCCAACCTGCCAATCTCGCGCCACAGCTCACCTCTGTTCCGAATGGTTTGCAAATATCTATTTGCTTGAGTCGGAGAAACCAGGCTCGTGCATCAATTTTAGGCGGTGGCAAACAGAGACAAGCTTTATTGTTGGCTTACAAAACATGAAAACAGCACCCTACATCTATCAGGGACTGATCACTGTAACCTACCCTGTCCTCGCGACACCTTAGCCTAGTTTACGGGTTATAGTCACCTGATCAATTTCATATAAAAGAACATCCTGGAAATCCTCACTGGTCCTTCTGGCAGTGATATCCCACCTCCCGCCAAAACAAAACAAACTTCAATGTATGCATAGTCCCTTCTCGGTGTCCACTTCCGGGTAACATATCACATGACAAGTCCTCCTCACATGTGTTCACGCAGAGGGTGTTATAATTCCTGCCCTATATACGATTCTTTATCCATAAGGTACCTAACAAATGTATTTGATCATTTAGGCCAAAAGGTTGTCGAACTGAATTCTTGCAAGACAGCACTTTTCCAGCCCTGCTTTATGCGTATGTCCGAGATTCAGCTGAGAAATACATAAAGGCCAAGCCAATTTAAAAAAAAAAAGCATTACATCATGAAGGAAGTCTGCTAAAAGGAAAGGCATATTTTAAAGGGCTCTACTAATGTGATGTCACTGGGGCTGTTGCATAAATGTTCATTATTTCCCTCTAGTCCTTTATTTAGCCTTCATTTTATTTTATTTAATTTTGCTGACACACTTGTTTGGTGCCAAAAATGTTGATAACCTTTTTAGTGGAACAACAATCTTCATGCCTGTCTAAAAAACGGACTACACACAATGTAGTAAGTATGGCCCATTTGGCAGTATCCTGAGTTGACCCTTCAAAGGTCTGAAATAATCAGTCATTCTTGGCATTCGAACTGGAATTGCATTGCATTCATTTATTTGTAGTTCTATACTTTTAAACTCTACAGTAATGCAAACTGTCATTTGCTAACATTGCCAGCAATTGCAGAACATGATTTGTGAGTACTCTCCTAGTTTAATATTGGTGAATTGAACAAGAGTGTGAATGAATTAGTTGGCTGAGATAAATGGTTGTGGTTTGTCTGTATTACTGGATTCATGCTATTTCCGTTAGCTTGTTATTTTGCTTGTAGATTACTGTTATGTGGCCGAAGAGAAAACAATTACCAATGTAGGCATGCGTCTTTGTATCAGATTTATATAGAAAAGGACAAGCGCATTGAAGATAGTAAAGATGTATTTGACATCTGCAAGCAGTAGAAGTGATGTGAAAAGAGAAAGAGAGAAGAGTCGAAGATGACACTCAGATTACGAGCAGAGGAAGAAAAGAGGACGGCAGTAGAAGAGACGGAAAGATATTTGGGAGGGTGCGAAGAGGGGAAAGAGGGTAGTAATTACAGGATTTCAGTCTTCAAAGAAAATAGATGGAAAAGAAAATGTGTGTGTTGACGACATAGAAGTGACAGGAAATATTCTATGAGTTTCTGAGTACAGAAAGGGAGATACTGTAGTGGGAACACAGAAGAGTTCCAAGGACATAGCCTCCAGGAATGCCATGGTGTATTGGCCGAGGAGAAGATAGGTGAACGGTCCATGAGACAGAATAGGACTAGTACGAAAGATATGACTGGATTCAACATAGTACGGAGTCAGACAGACAAAGGGAAAATCAATAGGACAGAAAGGTTGGGTGGTCAACAATGTGAAAGGCGGCTGATATGTCAAGGATAATAAGTATAGAGGCTAGTTTATTATGGTGTGCAGAGAAAAGAGAGCCAGAGACACCCAAAAGTGCTGTCTCGGTGGAGTGTTAGGGTTGGAATCCGGATCGTATGATGGCGGAGGTTGAGATACCTGATTTTATACAATCCTTTGAACATGTTTAGATAGGAATGGAAGTAAAGAGATGAGACAGAAATTAGAAGGGAGAGATGAATCAGGGGCGATTTCTGGAGATTGCAATGATGATAGCATGTTTGAAGCAGGAGGGTAAAGGGGGAAAAGGAAAGAGAGAGGTTAAAGAGCCAAGTGAGGTGACTGAGAAGTTGAGGGTGGACAGAGGGTATGAAGGAGCAAGGGATGAGGCAGTAGGACAGGCACATTTGAAGAACTGAGCCGTGTCAAGGTCAGTGAGAAGAGAGAAGGGGGAGAACTAAGGGTGGAGGGCAGTACAGACGAGGACAGGTTACTAGATGAGGGGGTAAGATAAGGATGATATCATAGAGGCAACTTTATTACTGAAGTAATCGGCAAAGCCAGTAGAGGAGAAACGAGAAAAGGTCATCAGGTGGGTGAGGGGAAAGAATGCTATTAAGCAGCTCTAATAGGCAATGTGGATGCTGAGAGATAGAGAGAAATGGTAGAAAAATAGCATTTCCTCTTTACAAGCAGGAAAATGTCTTTGGAATCCCGAAGGTCAGAGAGAGGCAGAAGATCACTGGGAGATTGAGGTTTCTTCCAGCGCTGTTCGGCCTTGCGACGTGAAGAGCAAAGGGATAGAAGAGAAGGAATTTGCCAAGGTTAAGGAGGTTCTCGAGAGGGATAAAAGGGTGTCAAGGGAATTGAGAATCAATGGTAGATAGAATGGTTGGATCAAGATTGGAAGCAGCAAGCTAGGCAGAGAGAAAAGTAAAGGTGGTAATGGGGAGTATAGAAGCGGAGAGCATATAAAGAAAAAGATGAAGGGTCGATGGCACTGAGATCCTGTTGAAGAAGTGAGTAATAAGAGAAGAAGAAAGAGGGGAGGAAGGGAGGAAGGGAGAAAGGGGGAGAAAGTTAGAAATAATGGTCAGATGGATACAGGGGATGACCAGTGACAGGAACATCTGAATGGAAAGAAGTCAAGATGAGCTCAAGGAGGACCCCAAGATGTGGTAAGGGGATCTTGAGGGATGAGTCAGATGAAAGTAATTGAGAAGAGACAAAAATGGAAGAGAAGAGTGAGTAGAAGGTAGGTGTACAGTGAAGAAACCAAGACAAATGAATCACTGAAACAGGGAAATTATGAAAAAGAGAAGAGTGTTGAGATGATTATATTCAAAAGTAGAGAAGGCAGGAAGATTGGCAGGTGAAGAAGCCAGGGTCCAGGAGGAAGGACATTTTTTTCCAACGAGGCAAGGGGTATGAGGAAAATTAATAATAGGACACAAGAGAGAGGCAGTGGTACTAGAATTGGAGGAAGAGATAGACGTTTCAGTAATACAAAGACAATGAAATTTAAATCAAAGGAATCAATCAATGATAGAATGGGGTTTATTGCACACAGAGCAAGTATTCCAGAGATCAATCAAGACAGGGGAGGAAGGAAAACAGGAAGACAGCTACAAAAGTGGAAAACAGAACGGAACAGTGAGGGGTGACATGTCAGGACGTGCTTATAATGTAGACAGAAAATTGTATAGAAAGATAACTGAAAATGGGCATTGTACCAGACACCACCAGATGCAAACAGTGGGAAACAGGCAATCAGTAAGTATCATTAGATTGTCCACCATTTGATTGGGATGCGAGGACGCCCTAGTGGGCTGAAAATAAGGGTAGTGAGAGGCACCTGACAAAGTCACAGAAGCGCCGTGATGGAGCTTTGAGCTACAGTGTCCGAATGAGGGTGCAGGGAAGGGCCATGTGTGGTAGAAGCCATGATGGGGAGGTGGAGGTTTGGCAGGCAATCCCTGCTTGCTCTGGTAGAGGTGGAAACTGGTGGAGCATAGTGTCAGCAGAGCGTCCGTCCTGCACCAGGAAGTGTAGGTAATTGATGGAGGAGCATATCATCCGCAGAGCAGAACTGAAAGAAAAACCTCCTATCAACCCAATTGTATATGGCTAAATTCTGGCCACACCATTTGTTTAAAGCATGTCACATCCAGTTGCCAAGCACTCCATGTGAGCTAACATCTAAGATGGTGTTCTTAGAGAATTATCTGATAATACAAGCACATGATCATTCATCATTAGTCATTGGGGGGTCTGATATTTTGACAGGTAGACAATTACAATCATAAGTTTTCAGCAGTTCTCCACAGCATCTAAATCTGGGACTGAATCTGCACATCAATTGTAGAATATCTACTCCACCTATTTTTAGACCAAGATGATGTTGCACATTTTGAACAGAACATGAGGGTTCTAAAGGAAGTCTGTTGAATACGCACTTGCTGATGAAAGGATAGACAGCGACTGACATAACTGTGTCAGCTGCAATTTTGGAGCCAAAATAGTGCCATCTATGTTGATAAAATGACTGTGTTAGGCAAGACAAAAGAGGAAGATGTTGACAATTTACTCTTACATTCAGTAGAATTTAGACTGGGTAAGGGATGTCATTAATGCAATGTCCACTGTACCTTGCAACACGGAGAACTCTCTCAACCAAACAAATGATCCATGATATCGAATTTTTGGGAGCCATTTCTTTATTATTTAAAATAAATTTAATTTGGTTTTCTTTAAGAATTGTCTCCAATTCATACATTTATTTGGTTATTCCAAAGGAAGCTGATGTTTAAGGAATGTGCAAAAAATGGCTTTCCTCACTGTGCCCCTAGGTCTGTTTATTCACATGACAGTGGCTTGAAGGAGATTCTGCCCAGTGGGGAACCTGTATGCGGAATCCATGCGCCACGGTTTACTGAGCTACCTGGGCATTCCTCATGCTGGCAGGGTTCACCACTTTGATCCGTGCATACCAGCATGATTTCAATGGACTGTGTCAGTTTGTCTTGCACCAAGAACCAGCAGTAACAATTATTTGCTATTGTGGAAGCCAAGGCAGATTTCTGTCATGTACATGTGTGCATTACTTAGGTCACCTAGGATTCATTGGATATTGTGGTGAAAGGCAAGGGATGAGGTGTTGAGCCCAGGTTTTCCATGCCTTTCATTGTGCGTGTGCTGGGAGTCCCAGATCCACATTATCCATGTGTGCAGACATGATGACAAATTATGTATGCAACAAAATGAAAGAAACATGTTCCCATATAATTCATTAGCTAATGCAGGTCATAGTATTCCTAGACACTGAACTCTGAATAAACACAGTCCCAGTGAGGGACCTGACTTTACGTTTACCTCTACCTACTCTACTCAGTGTAACAGTATGAGGATGGTGATCTATAAATATTGGTATGTTATCAGAACAGACTCCAAGTCGAAACCTTTATTCACTAAAAAAACGGTATTCACCTGCAGGTAGAGTCAACATTTGGGTAATTTACTAGTCAACACTACACACAAAATTGAATGTGACAATGAGCAGGAGAAAGGGAACTTATCCTTGTTTACATTGTACTAATTGTAGTTAAATTATCAGAGGTGAGATTGTATATCTTCCAAGGATGGTGAAAAGATCAAACTGAATGGCTTTGCTACATGTGATACTGGTTGTGTTATCTATGCTATTAAATGTCCTTATTTATTGTATTATGTGGGACAGATGAAATGAGCAGCCAAGGTGAGGTGGAATGAGCATTGGTCGAACATACAGGGTGGCAATATGAATTCACCAGTCACAAGACACTTCAGGGAACAGAGACACCAGCTCTCATAGATCCGATTTCAGATGCTGGAAGTGGTGTTTGGGAGTCCGCATAAAGGCATACATCTTGACCACATAGAAGCCTTCTGGATTCATCGCCTGGATTCCTTGACCCCTGGTGGTGTAAATTAAGGGTCAGCCTCATATGCTACTTATGACATTTTTATGGTAGGTGAGCTATATGTGTTCTGATGATCATGGGTGGACATTACTACTAATCGTGGAACAGCTCATTTGTACTTTTTTGAGCTTTTTTGTATCTGTCTGCATGATACACTCATTTACTTTTCGAATAATTAAGTACTCATTTGATTTAACCACTGTGAATGTTCTACATCATTCTACCTTTTGGATGGCCCATCCTGAAGATGTTGATGGTTTTGTGCATGCCTTTTTGAATTGCATGTGCTGTTTGTGACTATGCACATGTGTACTTTTGATTAGGTGGGTTTTACATTCCTTTCTAGTCTGTCAAATGGTTTGCCCACTATTTCTTGACCTTGGGTTGTGGCTATGTCCTTATTTCAGTTGTGTGCATGTATTTGTTCTTATGCATGTTTGCTTGATCATCATCACCATTATTTGCACACTGTTCTGGACAGGACTTGTTGCTTTGCTTTTGATTTAATAATTTCTAGTGCCATTATATTCATGCATCACAGACTTTCTTTGACATGATCTTTCTTCTCTCTCATTCATTGGAGCCGGGCATGTGGTGATTTCATCGCTCGTGCTTCTGAGTGTGATGATGTCGCCACTTTGCGGGTTAATTTCTCTAAGGCAGAAACTCGCCCGGTATCTTTTGGTATGAGCTCTGGTCACGCATGCTCTCTACTCTTACAAAGGACCTTGGTATAGGTAAGTATGTGTGGAAGGGGTGGAATTTTCTTTTTGCTGAATACTCGTAGTGAGATTATGTACTTACTATCTTTTCTGTTATTATGCTTTTAGTTTTTTCTCTGTTTCTCTGTCATTCCCTCTGCATGCCGGTCCCTTGCTCTCAGTACACAGAATGTCGGGTATCTTTGTATTGACCATATTTAATGACATTTTGGAATCATTGTTTCCTTATGTGCATCTTTGCATTTATTTATGGTGGTTTCTTTCTCGAGGATTACAGAGAACTAGTAGCTATATTATTTTTTTCATTAGGATCCACCTGCCTATATACAGGTATTTATGAACATCAGAGCAGTTTGATCTTTACTTCTTATATTTTTTGTTTGCTTGTTTTTTTGTTGTAAAATGATTTGTATTAACCATGGACATTTTGTTGTTTTCCTGTTCGTTTGTTATCTTATTTTGTTTTGAATTGTTTTTCATCTTTATTGATGTATCATGGTAGGAGCAAGTAATATATGTATGCTCTACTCAGAGGTGCCCTAAAGAAGGATAGGTTCTATCTGAAATGCATTGGCCTTGTTTCCTCTTTTCCTCTATGTTTTTATTACATCTAGGACAATTTAATATCGTTTTGCTTTTTTCACTTTAATTTATCATTGTGCATTCTTTGCACTCATTCTGTGAGCAAATTACATTGGTGCTCCTGTGAGCATCCATCTTTTTTACTAGTTGTGTCTGACCCTATTGTGCTGGTTGGGTTGTCGCAGTGCTCCTCTTAGCCAATATATCCTATGTGAATTACTTTACACTTATCATTCGGTTGGGTCTGCTCTTCCATTTTTGGATTCTCACGCTCATGTCATCTTGGAGCTCTATAGAGATGACACTTGTGGAGTGAGAGGATGATCCTTAGAACTCCTGCAGGCTTATGTGTCTCAATGGAACTACTTTGATTAATTCGTGCAGACCCCAGTTCCTTTGCCGATCATTGGAGTACAACCAGCCACTTCTGGCGAGTGCCTCCTGACAGGGTTTCCTCCCCATAGTCTTGTCATCTAGCCCTAGCAGTGGTGAATTATGCCTTGAACTCAGGTAGCCTCTTACATCCCTCTTCTGGAATTTGAGACACTTCCTCATCTCATGACTGCAGCTTGCAGAATGTATCAATGGACCTTCAACCAGGCAAATTCGTCCAATGTGGCATCTCCATGGTGGGGTCTCAGAGCCTCCCAATCACACCTCCCTTTCTTGAAGCTATCAAGAGAAAAGTAGAAAATGTGATCCCGGCATGATGGCAAGTCACAAACAAGAATGGCTGCAAAGCCAAGAAACAGCAGAGTACTCAGAGGTAAGTCCATTTTTTGCAGCCTCATGAGTAGTGCATGGTCAGAAGTAAGCACACAGGTATGACCCATCATTTTGAAGTGCAGTGATTCCACAGCCCACTTTATGGAGAGGCACACCATGTCAATGTTAGATGAATTCTGTGAAAGGCTTTGAGCTAATGAAGACCAGCTCTGACAACACACCACCCAAACCCACCACACTGGCACTGGTTTGTAGGGAGAAGTGCGAGTGATTCCTGGGCCCTTGAGGACTGGATCTCTTGTATGGTCATCCTTGGGTGCTCTAATCATGTGGTAGGCAAGCTTGTGTGAAAAGGGTTGTTGGAGTGCAGAAATTCTGAGGAGGTCATCCATAGGGTGGCAATCAAGGCATATTTGTGATATAGCACCTGTAGTATCCAACAAAATCAGGAAAGACCCTTGTTTGTTTTTGATCTGTCAGAACAGTAGGCTCTTGACGGCCTCCACCTTGTTCATCTGCAGGTTAATGACCGTTCCCCACATGATTTACACAAGATGTTTGGATTGGGTGCTTTTCATGATTAGCCTCTGCGGGTTGATTTTTAAGCTGGCTTCTAGATAGCATTACCAAGACGTGGTTGAGTGGTTGTGCTGTTTCCTCCGAGCTAGGAATGTAGATGATAATATTGTACGGGTAGTTTGCATCATATGTCAAATGGTGTTGTTTTACTCAGTTCATACATGTTTGTACAGTTCCCCAAGGAGAGCAAATTAAAGGGAAATGAATTGATGTAGTCCTTGTGGTTTATTTACCACTGCCTTCTTTCACATCTACTGGTGAAGTCGTACTTGCCAGTAGTCCTTCATCAGGTGATTTTCCCTTTTGTACTTGGCTGCTCTCAGATGGTCAAACATTTCGACGTGACATCGGAGAGGGATGAGACTTGGAAACACGTTCAATCATCAGAAGTTCAGGCAAACCCAAATAGATCTGTCTGGTATAGGAACTACAATTATAGAGGAATTATATTAGTAGTATAAATACACATTGGCTCAAGGACTGCTTAGAGTGAAACTGCTCTTATGACCCCAATGTTATACTGTAATACTGTAATGCTGTTTCCTACACTAGATTGGCTCTATATATTGTTTTAGGGTGTGATATGAAACCATAGCGAAAGAATGCATTTTTCGCGGATTAATATGCTTAAACACATCTGTACTGACACAACCCTTTTGTAATGTATATTAGTACCTTGAGCTTATTATGTCTAATCAGTATGAAGGAGGCAAGAGATAAACAATAAGGTATTTGGGGCTATCTGCAGAGAATAGAAGTGATATTGATTAGATACATAGATGCTGATTAGGTGATTGCTGTATTAGGATGGGAATTGAAGAGTGAAAGACCAAGACATACTGCTATTGGAATTTTGAAATTGTATATACTATTGTATCGTGAATGTGAATGCATTGAATTGGGTGAGAATGCTTATCGCTGATGCAAACATTAATATAAATAATAACCCAATGACACGGACACTGACACTGGTTGCACAGAATTGCAAATATAAAATAGTGGGATTTGAGGGTGAGATAAATTTGTTATGGGGTGGGGAAATATTTTGTAGATAAACATCAATATACTGGGCATAGTCTTTACCGTTGTGTATTTTCGAAATGAGGCGACTCATGTTGTATATCATTTCG
Source organism: Ambystoma mexicanum (assembly GCF_040938575.1). Classification (NCBI taxonomy): domain Eukaryota; kingdom Metazoa; phylum Chordata; class Amphibia; order Caudata; family Ambystomatidae; genus Ambystoma; species Ambystoma mexicanum. The sequence continues at coordinate 226,562,790 of NC_090933.1, read as the reverse complement.
TTCACTATGTGGCAGATGGTGATCAGACACTATTACAATGTCCTTACTTAGATATGTTGTTAAGTGTTATGTTTGTGTTTTGTCCTGTTTTATGCTTGTGATATAGAACTATTTTTGATCTTTAAAGGAGAATGATCCATGCCATACTTTATATCATTCCGACAGACCAATCTGGATTGAGAATATTTAGAGAATTGTAATTGGGGTATGAAACCGTTGACTTTCATCTGGTGGATTGTACAGGGATTACTTTGAATGCATACAAGAAGGAATGTGTTAGCTAGGATTCAGAGAAGCAACGCTGGAATTATATTTATTCAGGAAACACATCTACTTGAGCAATCTGAGAACCTTTTAGTTAATTCTAGATATATGCATGCACTGTCCAATTGTTTCCTATTAAAATCAAGGGGAGTGAGTATATTATTTGGATAGAAAAAGTGGTGAAAGATGATGGGACAGAATTTTGTTATCTGTCGTTGTATATGATGTGGAAAACAATGACCATTGCTAATGCATATGCTCCGTTCTCTCTGAGTTTCCCACTCTTAAATGTAATGCATGGCGACATTAGCTTATTAGGTGGGGACATTAATGGTTTATTAGACAGTAAACTAGACAGGAACGCAAAATGCAGATTCAAGGGCTAAGGCATTAGCAAAGAATTGAATAACTTTCTTCAGAAATATAAGCTAGTTGACAGGAGAATGATGCATCTGAAAGAGAGGGAATACACTTTTTACTGACCTGTGCACAATTTATACTCAAGAACTGATTATCTACTGATCAGTGATAGGATGATTAGTCAAACTATAAGCACTAATATAAGAGAGGGAGCTATCTCAGACCATGTGATAGTAGACTGCAGTGAATTCCTTCAGGTATAGATGCTAACTCATCCAAATGGAGGTTATGTACAGGGATACTTAATGATTTAATGGTAACGACAGGAATGGTCACCTTTATTAATTAATACTTTAATGAAAATGAGAAAACAGCAGATACGTCTGTAGTCAGGATTGTTTTAAAACTGTAGTGAGGGGCAAGCTAATTAGTAGAACCTCACATTCTAAGAAGAGACGTCTAGAGGATTTAAATTCATTAGAGTATAAACTCAGGAGAATACAAAGATAGGCTGGAGTTGAAAAACGGACAAAAGCTTTTACAAATCAGATAGACATAATGGCATTGAAAGGTGTTTTCTGCACTAAGCAATAATTCTGGGAAGAAGGGGGCAAGAGTGGCAAATTACTGGTGAACAAGCTCAAGGGAATAGTAGAAGATACCTGAATTAAGTGCAGAGATCTGTGACTGCTTTAGAGATTTTTATTCAAAATTGTATACAGGGGATACTTTTCTGAGTAGAAAAGATTTAGACCTTTTTTGGGATAACATTGATCTTCCAAACCTATCAGTTGATGGAAGACCAGTATTGATGTGAACATTGAAATCACTGAAGTACTGGATGCAATTAAACCATTTAATTCTGGGACTATATGGGGACCTGGTTGATGAGTCATAGGTTGGGTTTATATTGGCTAAGTATGGTTTTGATAACATCAGGACGATTTTGGATGTGTTCGGAATGCAAGGTAATGAATTGTCAAATTTGGTGCTGGCCTTCTTTGATGCAGAGAAGGCATTCAATAGAGTGAACTGGACATTTTTAGAATGCACACTGCATAGAATGTGGTGTGGACCATTATTTATGAAGGCAGTAGATTGTTTACATAGGTATATATCAGCCAACGCGCAAGCACATGGTTTAATATCAGGCTCATTCCAACTGACACAGGGTACAAGGTAAGGGTGCCCATTGTCACCATATTTGTTTAATTTGGCACTAGAACCACTGGCAGCTTACATCATACAGAGTGGTAGAATACATGCAATACCGATGGGAGATAAAGGATTGAACATGCTGGCATATGCTGATGATATGACAATACTTCTTTCAAACCCAATAGAGTGTGGCCCATCTTTGAAATTGATGTTCAAGGAAGAGGGGAAGCTGTCCAACCACAAAAATAAATTGGAGTAAAACAGAAATTGTCCCTCTCTCGGCTACATGTGATGGGGCATACTGGCATTGTGGAATTGTAGTTGGTCATCGACTGGGGTGAAATATTTAGGAGAACACATTATTAGAGATTTGAAGAAACCTTTCAGTTTAAAGTATATAAAATATTTAAGTGATATAGGAAAATTAGATAGGTTATTCTAAAGTATATGGGCAAAAAAAATAATACAATAAAAATGGTACTGGTGCCAAAAGTGCTGGATATGATACAATCACTACCTTTGCCAGTCCCCAAAAAGGTTTTACAAAAAATGTATACATTTTTCCAGAATTTTCTGTAGGGGGATTTGCAAACATCAGAAAATTCCAAGGTTTATTCCACTTTGTAGCGCTAAGGTAGGTGTTTTTGGCTACCTGGATCTGGTCAAATATACAGGGTAATTCATAGAATTTCGCACAAAAGTGGCGCACGCGGCTGGCGCACAGTGTCCCCGTGCGATACACTGCGCCAGCCGCGTGCAATAAAATCCATTTAATCGCACAGCGTATTCATGGATTTTAGCCCCCAAAACCAGCCGTGGCGCAGAGTGGCGCAGAGACCCTGCAGCAGCGCCAGTTACGCCCCCAAGAACGCCCTCACGCAAGGAAAATTCATCAAAATCCCCAAATCATCGCAAATGTCTGCGCTAACCCTGGACCAGTTTACAGGGCTGCCAAACAGCAAACGCCAAGCGGGGTCCGTGTATTACTGGGCTGCGCGGGAGGTTTTACACACCATTGGCCCTGTGCGAGCGGGATACGTGTATTACTGGGGTGCGCGGGAAGTTTTACACGCCATTGGCCCTGTGCGAGTGGGGTACGTGTATTAGTGGGGTGCGCGGGAAGTTTCACACGCGATTGGCCCTTGTGCGAGTGGGGTACGTGTATTACTGGGGTGCGCGGGGAGTTTTACACACGATTGGCCCTGTGCGAGCGGGGTACGTGTATAACTGGGGAGCGCGGGAAGTTTCACACGCGACTTCAGCAGGGTACGTGTATTACTGGGGTGCGCGGGAAGTTTCACATGCGATTCCAGCAGAGTACGTGTATTATTGTGGTGCGCTGGAAGTTTTACACGCGATTGGCCCTGTGCGAGCGGGGTACGTGTATTACTGGGGTGCGCAGGAAATTTCACACCCGATTGGCACTTGTGCGAGCAGGGTACGTGTATTACTGAGGTGCGCGGGAAGTTTTACACGTGATTGGCCCTGTGCAAGCGGGGTACGTGTATTACTGGGGTGCGCGGGAAGTTTCACACGCGATTGGCCCTTGTGCGAGCGGGATACGTGTATTACTGGGGTGCGCTGGAAGTTTTACACGCAATTGGCCCTTGTGCGAGCGGGGTACGTGTATTACTGGGGTGCGTGGGAAGTGTCACACGCGATTGGCCCTGTGCGAGCGGGGCACGTGTATTACTGGGGTGCGCGTGAAGTTTCACACGCGATTGGACCTGTGCGAGCGGGGTACGTGTATTACTGGGGTGCGTGGGAAGTTTTACACGCGATTGGCCTTGTGCGAGCGGGGTACATGTTTTACTGGGGTGCGTGGGAAGTTTCACACGCGATTGGCCCTTGTGCGAGCGCGGTACGTGTATTACTGGGGTTCGCGGGAAGTGTCACACGCGATTGGCCCTGTGCGAGCGGGGCACGTGTATTACTGGGGTGCGCGTGAAGTTTCACACGTGATTGGCCCTTGTGCGAGCGGGGCACGTGTATTACTGGGGTGCGCGGGAAGTTTCACACGCGATTGGCCCTGTGCGAGCGGGGCATGTGTATTACTGGGGTGCGCGGAAAGTCTCACACGCGATTGGCCCTGTGCGAGCGGGGTACATGTATGTCTGGGGTGCGCGGGAAGTTTCACACATGATTGGCCCTGTGCGAGCGGGGTACGTGTATTACTGGGGTGCGCGGGAAGTTTCACACGCGATTGGCCCTTGTGCGAGCGGGGTACGTGTATTACTGGGGTGCGCGGGAAGTTTTACACGCGATTGGCCCTGTGCGAGCGGGGTATGTGTATTACTGGGGTGCGCGGGAAGTTTCACACGCGATTGGCCCTTGTGCGAGCGGGGTACGTTTATTACTGGGGTGTGCAGGAAATTTTACACGTGATTGGCCCTGTGCGAGTGGGTACGTGTATTACTGGGGTGCGTGGGAAGTTTGACACGCGATTGGCCCTTGTGCGAGCGGGTATGTGTATTACTGGGGTGCGCGAGAAGTTTCACACGCGATTGGCCCTTGTGCGAGCGCGGTACGTGTATTACTGGGGTGCACGGGAAGTGTCACACGTGATTGGCCCTGTGCGAACGGGGCACGTGTATTACTGGGGTGCGCGTGAAGTTTCACACGTGATTGGCCCTTGTGCGAGCGGGGCACGTGTATTACTGGGGTGCGCGGGAAGTTTCACACGCGATTGGCCCTGTGCGAGCGGGGCATGTGTATTACTGGGGTGCGCGTGAAGTTTCACACGTGATTGGCCCTTGTGCGAGCGGGGCACGTGTATTACTGGGGTGCGCGGGAAGTTTCACACGCGATTGGCCCTGTGCGAGCGGGGCATGTGTATTACTGGGGTGCGCGGAAAGTCTCACACGCGATTGGCCCTGTGCGAGCGGGGTACGTGTATTACTGGGTGCGCGGGAAGTTTCACACGCAAATCCAGCAGGGTACGTGTCTTTCAGGGGTGCACGGGAAGTTCCACATGTGATTGCCCTGGGTACGTGTGTTCCAGGGGTGCGCGGGAAGTCTCACACACGAATTCAGCAGTGTATGTGTATTTCAGGGGTGCACGGGGAGTACTACACGTGATTTGGCCATGTGGGTCCTCCCAGGTGTTCCCAATACACCCTCCATGGCCCCTGCAGGCAGCCCACACCACAGGGGACTACCCTGCACCCCTGCTCATGTCCCGCAGGCAGGCCATCCACCATGGGCATTCCCCCCAGCCAAGCCACATGTCACCTTGCACTACTGAATAACAACGCATGTCTCCCAGCACCCCCACCCCCCAGCACTGTGGGGCACCTGCCAGCAGGCCCCCACTCATGTCCAACTCATGTCCCCCTGCACCCCCACCCCCCAGCATTCAGGGGCACCCTCAACCAGGCCCCAACACATGTCTCCCTGCACCCCCACCCCCCAGCAGTGCAGGGCACCCTCCACCATGCCCCCACACATGTCTCCCAGAACCCCCACCCCCCAGCATCCAGGGGCACCCTCCACCAGGCCCCCACACATGTCTCCCAGCACCGTATTACTGGGGTGCGCGGAAAGTCTCACACGCGATTGGCCCTGTGCGAGCGGGGTACATGTATGTCTGGGGTGCGCGGGAAGTTTCACACATGATTGGCTATGTGCGAGCAGGGTACGTGTATTACTGGGGTGCGCGGGAAGTTTCACACGCGATTGGCCCTTGTGCGAGCGGGGTACGTGTATTACTGGGGTGCGCGGGAAGTTTTACACGCGATTGGCCCTGTGCGAGCGGGGTATGTGTATTACTGGGGTGCGCGGGAAGTTTCACACGCGATTGGCCCTTGTGCGAGCGGGGCACGTTTATTACTGGGGTGTGCAGGAAATTTTACACGTGATTGGCCCTGTGCGAGTGGGTACGTGTATTACTGGGGTGCGTGGGAAGTTTGACGCGCGATTGGCCCTTGTGCGAGCGGGTATGTGTATTACTGGGGTGCGCGAGAAGTTTCACACGCGATTGGCCCTTGTGCGAGCGCGGTACGTGTATTACTGGGGTGCGCGGGAAGTGTCACACGTGATTGGCCCTGTGCGAATGGGGCACGTGTATTACTGGGGTGCGCGTGAAGTTTCACACGTGATTGGCCCTTGTGCGAGCGGGGCACGTGTATTACTGGGGTGCGCGGGAAGTTTCACACGCGATTGGCCCTGTGCGAGCGGGGCATGTGTATTACTGGGGTGCGCGTGAAGTTTCACACGTGATTGGCCCTTGTGCGAGCGGGGCACGTGTATTACTGGGGTGCGCGGGAAGTTTCACACGCGATTGGCCCTGTGCGAGCGGGGCATGTGTATTACTGGGGTGCGCGGAAAGTCTCACACGCGATTGGCCCTGTGCGAGCGGGGTACGTGTATTACTGGGTGCGCGGGAAGTTTCACACGCAAATCCAGCAGGGTACGTGTCTTTCAGGGGTGCGCGGGAAGTTCCACATGTGATTGCCCTGGGTACGTGTGTTCCAGGGGTGCGCGGGAAGTCTCACACACGAATTCAGCAGTGTATGTGTATTTCAGGGGTGCACGGGGAGTACTACACGTGATTTGGCCATGTGGGTCCTCCCAGGTGTTCCCAATACACCCTCCATGGCCCCTGCAGGCAACCCACACCACAGGGGACTACCCTGCACCCCTGCTTATGTCCCGCAGGCAGGCCATCCACCATGGGCATGCCCCCCAGCCAAGCCACATGTCACCTTGCACTACTGAATAACAACGCATGTCTCCCAGCACCCCCACCCCCCAGCACTGTGGGGCACCTGCCAGCAGGCCCCCACTCATGTCCAACTCATGTCCCCCTGCACCCCCACCCCCCAGCATTCAGGGGCACCCTCAACCAGGCCCCAACACATGTCTCCCTGCACCCCCACCCCCCAGCAGTGCAGGGCACCCTCCACCATGCCCCCACACATGTCTCCCAGAACCCCCACCCCCCAGCATCCAGGGGCACCCTCCACCAGGCCCCCACACATGTCTCCCAGCACCGCCACCCCCCAGCAGTGCAGGGCACCCTCCACCATGCCCCCACACATGTCTCCCAGCACCCCCACCCCCAGCAGTGCAGGGCACCCTCCACCATGCCCCCACACATGTCTCCCAGCACCCCCACCCCCCAGCATCCAGGGGCACCCTCCACCAGGCCCCCACTCATGTCCCCCTGCACCCCCACCCCCCAGCAGTCAGGGGCACCCTCCACCAGGCCCCCACTCATGTCCAACTCATGTCCCCCTGCAGCCCCACCCCTCAGCATCCAGGGGCACCCCCCACCAGGCCCCCACTCATGTCCAACTCATGTCCCTCTGCACCCCCACCCTCCAGCATCCAGGGGCACCCCCCACCAGGCCCCCACTCATGTCTCCCACCCCCCAGCAGTCAGGGGCACCCTCCACCAGGCCCCGACTCATGTCCAACTCATGTCTCCCAGCACTGCCAACCCCCAGCAGTGCAGAGCACCCTCCACCATGCCCCCACACATGTCTCCCAGCACCCCCACCCCCCAGCAGTGCAGGGCACCCTCCACCATGCCCCCACACATGTCCCCCTGCACCCCCACCCCCCAGCATCCAGGGGCACCCCCCACCAGGCCCCCACTCATGTCTCCCACCCCCCAGCAGTCAGGGGCACCCTCCACCAGGCCCCCACTCATGTCCAACTCATGTCTCCCAGCACCCCCACCCCCCAGCAGTGCAGGGCACCCTTCACCATGCCCCCACACATGTCTCACAGCACCCCCACCCCCCAGCATCCAGGGGCACCCTCCACCAGGCCCCCACTCATGTCTCCCTGCACCCCACCCCCCAGCATCCAGGGGCACCCTCCACCAGGCCCCCACTCATGTCTCCCAGCACCCCCACCCCCCAGAATCCAGGGGCACCCTCCACCAGGCCCCGACTCATGTGCCCCAGCCAACACGTCATCACAATCTAGATCCCTGGCCCTTATGGGCTGCCTTCACATGCCAAACCCCCACCCAAGTGTTGCATCCACCCACTTAGAAATGGCAATTACATGATACAACCCCAATGGCAAGTATGTAAATGAACACATGTCTCTCACATACACACAATGGGTGTCAGTGACTGTCAAAACACATATCATGATATGCGTGAAACCAATGAGATAATACTACACATTGAAGTTTGATGAAGAAAATGTATTAAAAGCAACATAAATGGAATAAAAAATAAACAAACGACAATGGGAATTAAAAACCAAAAGCAGCATGGCTGTAAAATAAATTAAAACCACAAATCATAATCCAAAGTGAAGGTGTCCAAAGTCACAGTTCAAAAAAGTAAATCCAATGGAAAATCCAAACCGAAAACCATTGCTCCATGGGTAAATTCCAAATAAAAAAATAAAATGTCACACTCAACTATATACAGATAAACAATCCAGGGTCCATGATCCCAACAGAAGAAATGAAAACTACCTAATAATACTACCTAATAAAAAAACTATATACAAAAATGTGGTCCATTGTCCAAAAGGTCAAAAAAAAAAAAAGCAAAGGAAGCCTAACAACAACTACATAACTATTTACAAGGGCAGCGGGCTAGTCCGACGGCTCACTGGTTGTTGTCATGGGCCAGGGCATCATCGAACTCCTGTTCAATGGCTTGGAGGTGGGCATGTTCCCTGGCCCAGAGGTCTCGCAGGGATAATGCAGTGTCCAGCTCCAACTCCCTGTGAATACCCTCGAGGCACTCAGCCCGCCTCAGCGCCCTCCGCATGGAGTTCTCCACCCTGACCATTGTGAGCCGTTCCTCCTCTGCCCACTGCCGCTCCACACCTATCTGCTGGCCCAACCGCTCCCACACGGAAGACACTCCCATTCCAGGGTTCTCCTGCCCTCCGGCCGATGCCTGCACCCCTGATGTTGATGGCCCCGAGCCATGATGCCTCCCACGTCGAGCCTGCCACTGCCTCCAACGCAACTGCCTGTGCCAGCACGACAGCATCCAGGCTGATGGAATCCACCTACGCCGTCGTGCACATGCCCTGCCCGATGATGCTGTCACATCCTCCATCTGCTGGGGTCCAGTTGCTGGTGTGTCCACCCCTGCTGGACCTCTGACTCCCGACTGTGGCAGGGATGGGATCCCCACCGAGTTGGCTGTGTTGGTCAGGGCAGGTCCACATGGGGGCCCTGGTGGCATCTGGGCCGGAAGACGGCATGGAGAACGACTGGAGCATAGCCTCCACAGAGGCGGAGAGGGTCGCCAGAGTGCCTGACACATGTATGAAACCCCCGACCATGGCCACTCCCAACTGGGCCACGTTGGCACGGTGCTCTTCGTGATGACGTGCGTGCTCCCGCCGGGAAGCACGCTCCTCATCACGAATGACACCTGTGCGCAACGTGACACCAATCAGGACCTTCTCCATATGGCCAGGGGTCCCCTCGTCCGCAGGTGGAGGGGAGTCAGATGACATGGACATCCCCCCTACCTGCGGACGGGTCTGGGACGGGGCATCCCTGCTGGTGCTTGGTGGTGCAGTCACAGTGTCAGGGACAATGACATGCACAGGCACCTCCACGGCGACCTGTGCTGCCTCCTGCCCCTGGACTGCACCACTTGCACCAGCAGGGATGCCCCCACCAGGCCCCATGTGCGGCTCAGTAGCAGTCTCCTCCTCCTCTGTGGAAACCACCAACCTGGATGGCTCCACCCCATCTTCCGCTGTGACAAGCCCATGTGGGGGCTCACCCACCCCTTCCGCTGCAGCCGTGGGGGCATCCCCCCTGCTTTCCTCCACAGCGCCATCTCCGCCCTCTTCTTCACTTTGCGCTGTGTAGAGGGAGACATAGAAGACAAGCATCAGGGTACTGTACAATGGTCCCCTAGACAGGAAGCAATAGCAGATGAATGGCACTGTCAAAGATCCCTTCCATCATGTCCCTCCACAACACATGGGTCAGTGCAGGAAAAACACATGCAGTAACAGGCATGGCGCATGCTATGGGCATTAGCAAACATGTCCAAGGGACTCTTGAAACATACAATGTTGTTCATGAACTCACATGCATCATGGGTCATGCCTATCACATGCACACACTTCACCGTACTTTCATCCATCTGGACTCGTACACCCCAGACACAGTGGATGCAAGGATGACTAGGCTGCATCAGTGATTCTGAACATTGTCACAGACATGTGTCATGCATCCATGGCATTCACAAGTCACAGACACGCAGGTCAAACACACAGACATGGACACCATACATGCACATGGCATCAGCACCCATCCCTCACCCCCACCCATGTCCAGGAACAGAGACTGGCATGCTCTCATGTGTCCATTCCGCATAGGGCTCCCCATGTTGCATTTAAACACATACACCAACCGTGTGCTTCACACATTACTGTTCTCAAATGCATGACCATGATGTCCCTGCACACACACAAGCGTACATGGCCTATGTCACACATACAGGCAAGTATCAGACAACCAGCACACTGCAACATGCCCTGTCTCACACAACAATGCTTGGCCACTTACTGATCGACTCCAGACGGGTCTGCCTCTCAAGGACCTAGACGTGGAGTGCTGGGGATATCCGTTCCATGACCCTCATCTGATCTTCCGACAATTGGCCCCGGCGCCCTTTAGCATCCGCTGCCTTCAAGAGGCGCCGGGCCTTGTTGAGGGTCCTGGACCTGAAGTCCTCCCACCGCTTCTTGACATGATGGAATAGTCGGACTGCCACCCCCTCCACGTTGATGGCAGTCACGATGTCCGTCCAGATCCGAGTCCGTCCTTCCTTGTCGGCACATGATTATCCGAAGAGGGCATCATAATGCCCCAGGACAAGCTCCACCAGGACACCAACTTCCTTCTGACTGAAGCTGGTGCCCCTCTGCCGCTTTGACTGGGGGTCGCCAGTGGTCTCGGATGGTGTTTGCCCCGACATGGTGACCCCCAAGGCAGGCGTGTGTGGGCAACTGGGTCCTGGGGCTGGGCTGTGGAGCGATGGTATCCCAGTCGGGAGTCTTCGGTTCCAGCAGGGGTGGACACAGCAACTGGACCCCTGCAGATGGCTGATGTGCAGGCACCAAATGGCAGGGCACGGTGGCAGCAGGCAGGCAGGCAGGCAGCAGCAGATGGCTCGTGGGAGGCTGCTCGGGGTTCTGGGGGCAGTAATCCGGCCTTTTGGGCAAGAGCATGGTCTTCCATGTGCTTACGTGTGGCCAGCTTTATACGGAGTGATTTGGCACGTGAAAATTCTGCACGTCAGCGTTTAATTCGAGGAAAGGCCCTTATCGCGTAAGCGCGTCAGCACGCATATGCGATTCCATTGGACCAAAGGCCCTTAGCGTGTAAGCGCATCTGTGACATATCACCAACGGGCGTTGCCCTGGCAGGGCTTGAAGATCCCACGTGGATTTCCATTGCTCAGTACGTGCCTTTCGTGAGGTGCGGTGCGTGTGTTTTGCAGGCGTTGGGGTTCATACGCCATTACTTCACAGCGGGTGGGTGTTGGCTACGCGTTCTTCTACACGCAAGGCAGACGGTGAGTGGTACCCTGCTCCCCCAGGCCCGATCGCGTGTTAAACAACCCACGAACCCCTGAAATACAAGTATCACGCTCCCCCATGCCCGATCACGTGTTAAACAACCCGCGAGCCCCTGAAATACACGTACCACGCTCCCCCATGCCCGATCGCATGTTAAACAACCCGCGAGCCCCTGAAATACACATACCACGCTCCCCCATGCCCGATCGCATGTTAAACTTCCCGCGCACCCACGAAATACATGCACACGCTATTATTCACACAGCGGGTGTCCGTGTTTGTCCTGTACCCCTTTGCACGTCATTTAGGGGTGCGTGGTAAGTTTCACATGCAAATTCAGCAGGGTTCGTGTCTTTCAGGGGTGCGCGGGAAGTTTCACACGCAAATTCAGCAGGGTATGTGTATTTCAGCAGGGTACGTGTATTTCAGGGGTGCGCGGGGAGTACTACACGTGATTTGGCCGTGTGGGTCCTCCCAGGTGTTCCCTCTACACCCTCCACGGCCCCTGCAGGCAGCCCACACCACAGGAGACTACCCTGCACCCCTGCACATGTCCCGCAGGCAGCCCATCCACCATGGGCATGCCCCCCAGCCAAACCACATGTCACCCTGCACTGCTGATCAACAACGCATGTCTCCCAGCACCCCCACACCCCACCACTGTGGGACACCTGCCAGCAGGCCCCCACTCATGTCCCCCTGCACCACCTCCACCCCCCAGCATCCAAGGGCACCCTCCACCATGCCCCCACTCATGTCTCCCAGCACCCCCACCCCCCATCAGTGCAATGCACCTGCCTGCAGGCCCCCACTCATGTCTCCCAGCACCCCCACCCCCCAGCACTGTGGGGCAGCCTCCACCAGGCCCCCATACATGTCCCCCAACACCTCATGACGATCCATAATCATGGCCCCCAAGCGCACTCAATACACTGCCTACGCCACCCCAGTCCAAACACACCACCAGGTATGACATCCACCCGACAAAGAAATCACCAGCACATGAAGCATCCCAAATGGCTAGTCTGCACATCAACACATATCCGTCAAACCCACACAATGACAGCATGTGAATGATAGAACACACATTGTGACATGCATGAAACCAAAGAGAGAATACCACACATTGAAGTACAAAATTATAATGTATTAAACAGAAAAGCAAGGCAATGAAATGGAACAGAGGAAAATGGAAATAATAAATGAAAAAGATGCATGAAATCCAAAGGAAAGGCAATCCAAAAGCAAGTCTCCAAAGTGTCAGTGTGAGAAAATAAATCCAATGTTCCAAAATAAGAAAAAACCATTGATCCATGTGAAAAATAAATAATTTTAAATTCCAAATCCATTGTCAAACTATGTACAAGGTGAACATCCAGGGTCCATGTGCCCAATCCTTTAAATGAAACCTACAACATAAAATACTACCTAATGAAGAACTATATACAAGAAGTTGGGGCATTGTCCAAGCGCCCCAAAACAAAACAAAACCAAAAGGAAATTTAACACTAAAGAACTATTTACAAGGGCAGCGGGCTAGTCCGACGGCTCACTTCTGGCTGTTCCGGGCCAGGGCATCATCGAACTCCTGCTCAATGTCCCGGAGGCGGTTCTCCTCCATGACCCCGAGGGTCTGCAGGGCCGACGACATGTTCTCCTCCAACTCCCTGCGGATTGCCTCGAGGCACTCGGCCCGTCTCAGGGCCCTCCGCATGGAGTTCTCCGCCCTGACCATTGTGAGACGTGCCTCTTCCGCCCACTGCCGCTCCCCATCTATGGCGTGGCCCAACCGCTGCCACACGGAAGTCACTTCCCGTCCTGGGTCCTCCTGCCCTCCGGCCGATGCCTGCCCCTCCGATGTCGAAGGCCCCGAGCCATCATGGCTCCCACCTCGTTGCTGCTGCTGCTGTGCCTGTGCCCGTGCCCTGGCTCCTGCTGCCTGCACATCCTCCACCGGCCGGGGTGCAGTCGTTGATGTGGCCACCCCTGCTGGACGTCCGACTCCCGACTGTGGCAGGGATGTGTCCTCCACCAGCCTGGCCGCACCGTCAGAGGCAGCTCCACAGGGCACCCAGGTGACAAATGGGTGGAAAGGTGGCATGGAGGACGACTGGCGCATAGGGTGTTCAGTTGAGGATGGGGTCGGAACAAGCTCCAGCAAACGGAGGAATCCGGCCTGGGTGACCTGTCCCAGTAGGCCGACGCGGTCAACGAGCCATTCGAGATGACGTGCAGTCTCCACATGAAAAGACTGCAGGTCACCTGGCATGGCCCGTTGACACAACGCCACACCAGTCAGGGCAGGCTCAACCCATACCTGGATAGCCACGTCTGCAGGCAGAGGAAGGCCACTTGTTGTAAGCTCATCCCCTGCCTGACAACGGGTCTGGACGTAGGCATCCCTGCTGGTGCAAGATGATGCAGTGACAGGATCAGGGAAAGGATTGCACACAGGCACCTCCGCGGCGGCCTGTGCTGCCTCCTGTCCCTGGTCCTGCACTGCACCACTAGCACCAGTGGAATCCCCACCTCCAGACCCCGTCTCTGTCGCTTGCACGGCCTCCTCCTCCACCAAACACCCCACCAACCTGGATGACTCTGTGCCATCTTCCCCCGTTGGGCCCTGTGGAGTCCCAGCTGCCCCTTCTACTGCTGAGGAATCGAACTCTGACCTCCGCCTCTTGGACCTCCCACCGGCAGCTGCGGCCCGCAGCACCGGACTCCTCACTCCCCGACGAGATGACAACCGGGGAGTGGAGCCGGGCCTTGCGTCTCCGGCTGGCGGTGCAATCCCTGCCGCTGTGCTCCACAGCACCTTCTCCGCCCTCTTCATCAGTTGACGCTGCAGACAGGGAGAAATAAAACGCAGGCATCAGGGCACTGTACAATGGACGCATACACACATGACAGTTGTACATGAGTGGCGTTTGGAAACCTCAGATATGGCATCACATTCGCAACACACATGTCATTTCAACTCGCACACATGAGCCATACACAGCCATATTGCAACAGGCAGCACCATCCATACACATACAACAGCATGAGCAGGCAAAGGTGAGCCAGAAATCACATGCAACACAGGGAGTGCACTACACATGCACACACACCACCACACTTGCATGCATGTGTACGCCTCTGCCAACTGTTGCAGTGTTCAGATTGGCATCCATGTCACATCTGCCAATCAGGCTTCCACATCCCGCTGTCACATTCATCCATGTTGCATCACTGTTGCCCCCTTGTCAAATACACACACATACACATGTACACAGTGCTGATACATGCAGCTGAAACCAACATCCAGGTGTGACATCACGAACATGCCTACTTACATACACATTCATCCAAACATGTGTGCCCACACATCTGCATTTGGCATGCAAGCCTACACACACAAGCACCATCCATGTCTCACACATGAGAGCCCTCGCATGTGTTAGCCTCACGGCCCTGTACACCCCCCCATACTTGGCCCCATAAATACACATGTGCAACCTGCACACTACTGGCACACCACCACACGCACAGCTTACAATCATGATGCATGTACACTTACCGCTCGACTCCAGACGGGTCTGCTTCTCAAGGACCTGGACGTGGAGCGCTGGGGATATGCGTTCCAGGACCCTCATCTGATCATCCGACAAGCGGCCCCGGCGCCCCTTAGCATCCGCTGCCTTCAAGAGGCGCCGGGCCTTGTTGAGGGTCCTTAACCTGAAGTCCTCCCAGCGCTTCTTGACATGATGGAATAGTCGGACTGCCACCCCCTCCGCGTTGATGGCAGTCACGATGTCCTTCCAGATCCGAGTCCGTCCTTCCTTGTCGGCACGCAAACTTCCGAAGAGGGCATCATACTGCCCCAGGACTTGCTCCACCAGGACACCAACTTCGGTGGCAGTGAAGCTGGTGGCCCTCTGCCTCTCTGGCTGGGGGTTGCCAGTGGTGTCAGATGTTGCAATGCCCGAAATAACAACCCCAGAGGCAGGAGTGGGTGGGCAACTGGGTCCTGGGGCTGGTCTGTGGAGCGATGGAATCCCAGTCCGGAGTCTTCGGTTCCAGCAGGGGTGGTCACAGCAACAGCACCCAAGGCTGATGTGCAGGCAGCAATTGGCAGGGCACGTGGGCAGGAGGCAATCAGGCAGCAGCAGATGGCAGGTGGGAGCGTGCTCGGGGCTCTGGGGGGCAGTAATTCGGCCTTCTGGGCAGGAGCATGGTCTTCCGTGTGTTTACGTGTGGCCAGCTTGATACGGAGTGATTTGGCACGTGAAAATCAAGCATGTCTGCGTGTAATTCGAGGAAAGGGCCTTAGCGCATGAGCGCGTCAGCACACGTACACGAATTCATTGGCCCAAAGGCCCCCAGTGTGTAGGCGCATCTATGACGTTACGCGCACGTGCGTTTTCCATGGCGCGTGTAAAAAATAAGCACGTCAGAGTGTCATAGCGTGCAATTGGTGGAAAGGGCCTCAGCGTGTATGCGCATCTGTGATGTGCGTGCGCGGGCGTTTCCCTATGACATATGCATGTCAGAGTGTCAGCTCGTGTAATTGGATGATAGGGCCTTACCGCGTACACGCGGAAGTGACGCTGGACGTGTGGGCATGTTTAAAAGGTACGTGTAGAACGCCATTTCCTTGTACGTGCTTTTCGTGGAGAGCGAGTGGGTGAAATCTGTACTTCTTGTCGGTTCACACGCGATTTACTTCACGGCGTTCCAAGTTCGTACTCCCTGTTACCTCTGACAGCTTTTTCTCTTTTTGTCTTTTTCCTGGGCCTGTTTCCTCAAACAGCAATCACTTCTCCTGTTGTCCTGTCTCCTCAGAGAGCGTACAATTCTTCTTTTGGCGGGGGTGTTGCCAACGCGCACACGCGCGTATTTTTCACGTGATACTTCCTGGCAGATGGTGAGTCACGCACGTATTTGACATCTGTGCTTGCCCCGTGTGTTGCCTACCCCTTCAGAGGTCAGTCTAGGCTGCGTGTGACACGCATACGTTCATTTTTCTGTTTCTGGGTGCCACAGCGTAGTGCAGGTTTATTTTTCCACGCACGTGGTCTAGGAGGGGTTGCGTGCACATTATCTCCCTTTTTCGGGGTGCCTGTGCGTTGTGTGACCCGTCATCTTCCCCCAGGGGTCACATACAGCCTTGCTAGAGCACTAGGGTACGAATTCCATCTAGTACCCTACCCCTTTGACCCCCAATTGCCCAGGACAATAGTTTACTGCAACTCCCATACGCAGAACAACATCAGTGCCATGGTTGGGAGGGGAGCATGCGGTAAGGGTGGCAAAGGTGGGAGAGCCACGAGAGGTGGCCATGGTGGATACGGTAGGGGATGTGGCCGGGACTTGCAGGGTGCCCCTAGCCCCCCATGTGTGGGTGACCAGTCAGGGACACCCATGCCCCCTGCCCCCTGGTTGAGGGTAGCGTGACTGACACCATCCCTGCTCAGCCCTTGTTGGACCAGCCCATTGTGGCACCAGACCTGGCACAGGGTGACTCCATGGCTGACTTCCAGGTCAGCAGGTCTAGGCCACGTGTGGCAGTGCACGTTGGTGTCACCAGCCCACGTGGATCAGGGGCAGCTATGTCATCTGCTGCCCCGAGTAGGCAAGGTGGGGAGGCAGCAGGGGCAGCTGCGGCTCCATCCACCCCAGCTCTGAGTCTCCGAGTCAGGACAGTGTCGGTCCTAGTCCATCTTGCTGACCTTCCCCCTGACTACATCACACTTCAGCTAATGCCTGCACCAAGTCCCATGGTGAGTGTTCATTCCCACACTCCTAGTCCACAGTCCACCGGGGCTCCTGCCCCTAGTGTCAAGAGCGGCGTAGGACACTCAGTATCACCACCACCTTCTAAGCAGAAGAGGAAGAGTGCTCGTCCAGTACAGGCTGATGCCCCAGACACGGCTACACAGTCCGGCCCACCAAGGAAACCCAGCTTCAATCAGGCCGAACTTGATGCACTTGTGGAGTATGTGTCCGCACATGACAGCGAAATGGTGATTACTGCAGGATGCAAGACCACACCTGCACAACGTCAGGCACACTGGCAGACCATCGCGGAACTCATAAGTGCCCTTGGATTCGTGAGGCGCTCAGCTAATGATTGCTACAAGCGCTGGAATGACCTGAAGCGCAGGGCAAAGAAAAAGCTGGCCTCAAGTCATGCCGCAACTCTAGTGACTGGAGGTGGGTCTCCAGCAGACGACATAGAACTCACTCCACATGAGTATGTTGCTGGGACCTACATCACGGAGGAACAGATCCAAGGCGTGGGAGACCTGCCAGATTACGAGGCATTGTCCGGTGAGTGCACATGCATGTGTGTGTCATCCATGTGCATGGTGTGTGTGTGAGTGCTTCTGATTCAGTGCCAGGTGAGGGTGTGTGTGCCTGAGTGGTTTGGGTCACCCAGGTGCTTCATCCAATACATTCTGCGCACCAGGATTTGGGTGTTGCAGTATCCCTTCTGGCAACAGTAGACATTCAGCCCAACCTCACGCCAGTTGCCCTTGAAGTGTCATCTTGCCACCACATAGTTGCATATTATTCTGTGTTCATTCAGGCTGATTGTCTGCATTCCAAGACTTTCACTAGGCATTTCTCAGTCCTATTGTCACATGTGTGACATGGCTAGGGTACATGCCATCTGTGTGATGGCATGTGTCATGTATGTGTATTGGACATGCCAATCACAGGCCAATGTGTGATGGCACTGCTAGCCAGCATGCATCAAATGTGTTGGTCTTCCATCTTGGTGTCATCGATGTGTGCCATTTGCCTCCCCTTCATATGCAGTGACAGTGCATGCATGGGAGGATTATAGTCATGTGGGACATGTGTCAATGAAGTACTGTTTCTGTTGCTTCTCAGCCCTAATTGTGTGCCATGGTGCTAATGCCTGTTCCCATTTCTTTTCTTTCATGTCTTTGCAGGGGATGCCGCAGTTGATACTGCTGGGGTTGTGGAGATGGTGCAGACCCAGGAGGGGTCTCAGGCCCGACGGGGCACCAGTGAGGGACGTGGTGTGGTGGTGGGTGAGAACCCACACTTGCTGCAGACCATCATCTCAAGGGGTGTCTCTGGGTGCACCTCCCCCGAGCTCTATTCAGGTGTCGATTCGGATGATGAGACCTCTGTGCCGTCGCAGGTAAGTGTTTCTGGGAGGGATTCTGTACTGTCCAACCCACCTGCACCAGGGGTAGAACCCTCAATGGGGATGTCAGTGTTGGTAGGTCCGCCTTTGGTGGTTACGGATGCAGGGTCACACTCTGCTACATCTGATCCTGTTCCTGGGCCAGCAGATCAGAGGGGGAATGCAGTCGGCAAGACCGTCACTTGTAGCAAAACAGAATTAATGAGCTGGAGGCAATGGCCAAATCCACGACATTCTTTTTAATGTGCCGAACAAACCATAAATGAGACAGCAAATTCAGATTGTCACATACAAGCTGATAGTCCAAAGGGGGGATATAGGGGGAGGAGGGAGGACAGGACACATACCCAAAAATGAAGGGCTATGCTAAAGAAGGGTGTTCCACTCCACTGATGAATTCAAACCTTGTTGTGCTGTTTTCAAGGTATATATCCATCGTTGTTCACAGAGAGACAATTTTGTTTCTCTATTTCCTCCTCTTGGGGTACTGGCAATTATTTCAATAACGAACCAAAACAGATCAGTATGTTTATGTTTTTTCAATTCGTAATGGGCGACTAATGGTTTATTGGCCACTTTATTTTTTAAGCAAGATCTGTGTTCACAGATACATTGCCTCACTGGCCTAGTCGTTTTGCCAACATATAGTAAGGAGCATGGGCATTTAATACCGTAGATCACCCAATCAGTGATGCAATTGGTGAAAGTGCGCAGTTGCCACAATTTACCATTAACATCGATAGAGGAAATAATTTTTATAAGATCACATAAGGAACATCGTCCGCATTTGTGATGGCCTATTACTCGTGGAAGATTCCAGAGTGTGGACTATGGGGTGGTACCCTGTTTAACTGGATATGTATGCACCAGTAAGTCTCTATAGTTCTTCTGCCTTTTAAAGACAAATCTCGGTACAGTAGGGTTGAAATCTGCCTTTTCACTATTCTTCTTAGGTCGTTACTGATAGGGCTGTGTGTTGTGACGCATGTGATCTTGTCATCTTTAATACTCCTCTCAGGAAACAGACATCTTTTTTGCCGATTGGTATGTTGGGCACGTTTGAAGGCTCGATGGACTATTCTACTAAGTCAACCACGAGATTTTAAACAAAGTTTCAGATCTTTACCTTCATTATAAAATCACTCATAGAGGAGCAGTTCCTCCTGATCCTTAAAAATTGACCCACTGGTAAGTTATCTCAGAGACTTAACAGATGAAAGCTATTATATCGCAACAGAGCATTTTTGTCAGTCAGTTTCCGAAAAAAGGGTGGTCAGCAAATGACCCGAGGAGGCCTTTTTGATCAAAATTTCTAAAAAGGGGATTTGCCAGAGATCAGAAGACATGGTGAATTGAATGCAGCTGTTTTGGTCCTTCAGCAACTTGAAAAAATTGGTTTAGACTGGTGTGGTCACCCTTCCATATCATCAAAACATCATCAATGTAACGGTATCATTTGGTCACATTACCTTTAAATGGATTGTTTTCGTGGAAAATGGATGCTGCCTCAAAGGAATCCGTGAATAAATTAGCTAAGTAGGGAGCGAATGTGGCACCCATGCTTGTACCGTGTATCTGTTGGAAAAAGGAGCCATCATACAGAAAAACAATTGCCGTTAATGCAAGGCGTATACATTCTAAGATGAAATTAGTGGGTACTGCTTCCTGAGTTGTTGTACGTTTATTCAGAAAGGTTTCTATAACCTTTCAGCACTCTGGTTGTGGAATGCTGGTATGTAAGGCTGTCACGTCTAGGGTGACCAGTAGATCTTCTTGGTCAATCACCAGATCCTGCAGCCTCAGGCAGTGCCGGCACAGCAAGGCACAGTTCGCCTTGCCCCCGACAGGTGTGGTGCCCGCCGACGCGGTGGCCGTACGCCACCTGGCAATACCGCATGGGCGCAATCCATATACGGTATGGCAAACCAACAGGCAGCATCAACTGAGATGATGGCTCAGGCCATGGATAGGGTGGCCACTTCCATTGTCCCCCAAGAAAGGCTGATTGAACAACTACAGCAGGCAACAGACTCAATTAGCCAGTCACACAGGGAGGACATGTTGGTGTCCAACAGGGACAGGCGGGCGGCACTGGAGACTCTGCAGGAAGCCATTTCTATTGAGTCCCAGGGCCACAGGGAAGCCCTGAGGGTGGAACTCTGTCAGCTCAGGGTAACTCTGGTTGAGCTTGAGGCTTCAGCTAACACGAGGACAGAACAGAAGCTGGAGTGGCTCACATGTACGCTCTCAGCTGAGATGCAGGCAACTAGGGAGGAGGTCCGGGCATCCCGTGAGTTGTTGCATGGGGACCTCCGCACAATTATCCTCCAGAACCAGACCTTCCACACCCGCATGCTTGCTGCCATGGAGGACCAGACTAGGGCTTTGTGTGGGCTGCCTCCCATAGTGCCACCACCTCCTGATGCAGCTGCAGAGGGTGAGGAGAGCGACAGCAGCGATTCTCCCACAATAGGGTAGCCGTGCAGGCCATGAGCCCATGGAGGTGTTTTTTTTTTCGCAAGATCCACACAAGTGGGTTTTGGTGTGCACCCTGTCCTCGGACCTCCTGGGTGGCCTCCCCCACCCCCCCCCCGGGCCCATTTATGGCCATGTTTGATTTTTGATTTTTGTTTTTTGATATTTGATTTTTGATTTTTGATTTTTTGGACAGTGTGTTGCCTTGTGTGGCTCCCGTGGGCATATGCTGTATTGTGGCTGGGCACATGCAGGCTTGTCCTGAATTTGGGTCAGATGCTTGGGTTTGTGTGACACACACCCCTCCTGCTTCCCGTCTCCATGGGCTTGCAAAGGGTGTGCCCAAGTGACATTGACTTACACGGTGACGTTAGACTCCCATTTGATGTGTGGGCAGTCTGTAGTCAATACTGTGTATACATTCCTACTGCATATTATCGTTGTATTGTACACTGCATGGTGTATTGATATGTGCCTCTGCATCCATCTCATCCTCCTAATATGCAGGTCCATTTGTCATGTCTTCACAAGGCGGTCTACTTTGGAAATGGAGTCCATGTTGTAAGCAGTGCACCTACACTTTTGCGTGGCGCTAACACTGTACAGTTGGAAGTGTTGGAAGTGCTGGCATTATCAGTTAGTGAGGCTACCAATTTTTTAAGTCCGTACTGTCATGTTTATGGTAGGTTGGAGGTTGTGTAGGTGATTAGTATTATTGGTAAGTATTTGGTAATGTGTGTTGTTGGTCCTGCATTACTGTGAGCATTTCATGTGTGTCCAGTTTCCATTAGGGACACTGTAGTTTGTCACACTTGGGTCATGTTGTGGGGATTAATTAGTTTGCTCTCACATAGCATGACATACCATGGTGTGTTGTGTGGCCGTGCCAGGGAGGGGTTGGGTTACATGGCACTGTTCTCATGTTGTATTTTGCAAGTGGGTATTCATTTTTGCTGCATGGAAGTGTGTCTTTTGATGACACTGCATTGGTGGTGTTTGTGTAGGTAGGGATGCACACATTGTGACACTTCCAGATGAACAATCTCAGGCTGATATGGTTCTGACAGTTGACTGTCCCTTAATTCATCATAATTGTCAGATTGAGTCATCATTGACTGTCAGATGGTATGTGCCAGGGCTGTGTGCATAACACAGGGGTGTGATTTCTATGTGAAGTAATTAGCCACCAGCTGCGTACGGGCTGCCTCACCCCGTGCCCTTTCCCCTCCCATGTGCAGCGGGCGTGCATGTAGTTGGGGATGTGGGGGCACCACCATGTCCATAGCCAGGCCCCGGCGTGTTGCAAAATTGTGCAGGACACATGCTGCCACTATGATGCTGCACACTACTGTGGGAGCGTATAACAGCTGCCAGCCAGAACGCTCAAGGGAGCGAAAGCGTGACTTGAGCACTCCGAATGTGCGCTCCACTATGCACCGTGTTGCAATATGGGCTGTGTTGTATCTTACCTCGGGAGGCGTGATGGGGTTCCGAATTGGCATCATCATGTGGGTGCTCAAAGGGTAGGCACTGTCCCCTGGGGAGGTGGTGATGGGGATCATTAGTGGGGTATTGACATTACTCTGTATCTGTCATGCATGCGTGTGCTGTGGCATTTATACTCACCAAGCAGCCATGCATTGCCATGCCGCCCAGCTTCCATGTCCCGGTTTAGGGTTGACATTCTGTAAATGAAGCTACCGTGGGTGGACCCTGGATAGTTGGCATATACTGAGGTGATGATTCCCTTGGCATCACATACTACCTGGACGTTGATGGAATGCCAGTGCTTGCGGTTTCTATAGATGTGCTCAGATGCCCTGGGGGGACGTAGAGCCACATGGGTGCAATCAATGGCACCTAGCACTTTGGGGAATTGTGCCACCCTGCAGAAATCCTGGCTGACAGCCTGCCTTTCTGCAGGTGTTCTGGGCAGGTATATGTGCCTGCGGACTGATGGGCGTGCAGTGATGATGGCCAACACCTGGTGTAGGCACCGTGACTGCGTGGCCTGTGACACCCCCCCACTATGGCACTTGTCCGCTGAAATGATCCGGTAGCCAAGAAGTGCAGTACATTGAGGATCTTCTCCAGGGGGCTGAGTGCTTGGGAGCACAGGGTGGGTGATGTGAGGTCATCCTCCCACTCACTCACCAGGTTGAGTATTATGTGTGGTGGAAACCTGTACCTCCCATACGCCTGGTCATCAGGCATACCAAATAGGCTGGTTCTGGGTGTGAAGATTCTGGCCCTGACTATCCTTCTCCTCCTCCTGTGGTATCCCACGGCCACTGCTGCTAGGAACGGTATATTCATCCTGGCGTCTGAGCTTGTTTGTTGTTTGCGCACTCTTTTATGCTGCACGGGACGTGCGCCTGCTTCATGCTGGCGTACGTGTTTCTGGATTGGACCTTTTTTGTTGGCGCGTTGTAGGCGACCGTGTAAATCTTCCCGCCCACCCCAGGAATACACATAACACGCTCTCCCAGGCACAGTCGCGAGTAAATATTCCCGCCCACCCCTGGAATACACGTACCCCACTCTCACAGGCCCAGTCGCGTGTGGAACTTCACGCGCACACTGAAATACACGTACCCTGCTGATATTGCGCGTGGAAGTTCACGCGGACCCATAATACACGTACCCTGATGATATTGCGTGTAAGACTACCCGCGCACCCCTGGAATACATGTACCCAGGCAAATCGCACTGCTGGGGGGTGGCGGTGCTGGGAGACATGTGTGGGGGCCTGGTGGAGGGTGCCCCTGGATGCAGGGGGGTGGGGGTGCAGGGAGACAGGAGTGGGGGCCTGGTGGAGGGTGCCCTACAGTGCTGGGGGGTGGGGGTGCAGGGGGACATGAGTTGGACATGAGTGGTGGCCTGGTGGAGGGTGCCCCTGGATGCAGGGGGGTGGGGGTGCAGGGGGACAGGAGTGGGGGCCTGCTGGAGGGTGCCCCTGGATGCAGGGGGGTGGGGGTGCTGGAAGACAGGAGTCGGGGCATGTTGGAGGGTGCCCCTGGATGCAGGGGGGTGGGGGTGCAGGGGGACAGGAGTGGGGGACTGGTGGAGGGTGCCCTACAGTGATGGGGGGTGTGGGTGCTGGGAGACAGGAGTGGGGGCCTGGTGGAGGGTGCCCCTGGATGCAGGGGGCTGGGGGTGCCTGGTGGAGGGTGGCCCTGGATGCAGGGGGTGAGGGTGCAGGGAGACAGGAGTGGGAGCCTGGTGGAGGGTGCCCTACAGTGCTGGGGGGTGGGGGTGCAGGGGGACATGAGTTGGACATGAGTGGGGGCCTGGTTGAGGGTGCCCCTGGATGCTGGGGGTGGGGGTGCTGGGGGACATGAGTGGGGGCCTGGTGGAGGGTGCCCCTGGATGCAGGGGGTGGGGGTGCAGGGGGACAGGACTGGGGGCATGGTGGAGGGTGCCCCTGGATGCAGGGGGGGTGAGGGTGCAGGGAGACAGGAGTGGGGGCCTGGTGGAGGGTGCCCTACAGTGCTGGGGGGTGGGGGTGCAGGGGGACATGAGTTGGACATGAGTGGGGGCCTGTTGGAGGGTGCCCCTGGATGCAGGGGGGTGCGAGTGCAGGGGGACAGGAGTGGGGGCCTGCTGGAGGGTGCCCCTGTATGCAGGGGGGTGGGGGTGCTGGGAGACAGGAGTGGGGGCATGGTGGAGGGTGCCCCTGGATGCAGGGGGTGGGGTGCAGGGGGACAGGAGTGGGGGCCCGGTGGAGGGTACCCTACAGTGCTGGGGGGTGTGGGTGCTGGGAGACAGGAGTGGGGGCCTGGTGGAGGGTGCCCCTGGATGCAGGGCGGTGGGGCTACAGGGGGACAGGAGTGCGGGCCTGGTGGAGGGTGCCCCTGGATGCAGGGGGGTGGGGGTGCAGGGAGACAGGAGTGGGGGCCTGGTGGAGGGTACCCTGTACTGCTGGGGGTTGGGGGTGCTGGGAGACAGGAGTGGGGGCATGGTAGAGGGTGCCCCTGGATGCAGGGGGGTGGGGGTGCAGGGGGAGAGGAGTGGGGTCCTGGTGGATGGTGCCCTACAGTGCTGGAGGGTGGGAGTGCTGGGAGACAGGCGTGGAGGCCTGGTGGAGGGTGCCCCTGGATGCAGGGGGGTGGGGGTGCAGGGAGACAGGAGTGGGGGCCTGGTGGAGGGTGCCCTACAGTGCTGGGGGGTGGGGGTGCTGGGAGACAGGAGTGGGGGCCTGGTGGAGGGTGCCCTGCACTGCTGGGGGGTGGGGGTGCTGGGAGACAGGAGTGGGGGCATGATGGAGGGTGCCCCTGGATGCAGGGGGTGGGGGTGCAGGGGGACAGGAGTGGGGGCCTGGTGGAGGGTGCCCTACAGTGTTGGGGGGTGGGGGTGCTGGGAGACAGGAGTGGGGGCCTGGTGGAGGGTGCCCCTGGATGCAGGGGGGTGGGGGTGCAGGGGGACATGAGTGGGGGCCTGGTGGAGGGTGCCCTACAGTGCTGGGGGGGTGGGGTTGCAGGGGGACATGAGTTGGACATGAGTGGGGGCCTGGTGGAGGGTGCCCGTGGATGCAGGGGGGTGGGGGTGCAGGGGGACAGGAGTGGGGGCCTGGTGGAGGGTGCCCTGCACTGCTGGGGGTGGCGGTGCTGGGAGACAGGAGTGGGGGCATGGTGGAGGGTGCCCTACAGTGCTGGGGGGTGGGGGTGCAGGGAGACAGGAGTGGGGGCCTGGTGGAGGGTGCCCTACAGTGCTGGGGGGTGGGGGTGCAGGGAGACAGGAGTGGAGGCCTGGTGGAGGGTGCCCCTGGATGCAGGGGGGTGGGGCTGCAGGGGGACATGAGTTGGACATGAGTGGGGGCCTGGTGGAGGGTGCCCGTGGATGCAGGAGGGTGGGGGTGCAGGGGGACAGGAGTGGGGGCCTGTTGGAGGGTGCCCTGCACTGCTGGGGGGTGGGGGTGCTGGGAGACAGGAGTGGGGGCATGGTGGAGGGTGCCCTACAGTGCTGGGGGGTGGGGGTGCAAGGAGACAGGAGTGGGGGCCTGGTGGAGGGTGCCCTACAGTGCTGGGGGGTGGGGGTGCAGGGAGACAGGAGTGGAGGCCTGGTGGAGGGTGCCCCTGGATGCAGGGGGATGGGGCTGCAGGGGGACATGAGTGGGGGCCTGGTGGAGGGTGCCCCTGACTGCTGGCGGGTGGGGGTGCAGGGGGACAGGAGTGGGGGCCTGGTGGAGGGTGCCCTGCACTACTGGGGGGTGGGGGTGCTGGGAGACAGGAGTGGGGGCATGGTGGAGGGTGCCCAACAATGCTGGGGGGTGGGGGTGCAGGGAGACAGGAATGGGAGCCTGGTGGAGGGTGCCCCTGGATGCAGGGGGGTGTGGGGGTGCAGGGGGACATTAGTTGGACATGATTGGTGGCCTGGTGGAGGGTGCCCCTGGATGCAGGAGGGTGGGGGTGCAGGGAGACAGGAGTGGGGGCCTGGTGGAGGGTGCCCTGCACTGCTGGGGGGTGGGGGTGCTGGGAGACAGGAGCGGGGGCCTGGTGGAGGGTGCCCCTGGATGCAGGGGGGTGGGGGTGCAGGGGGACATGAGTGGGGGCCTGGTGGAAGGTGCCCCTGGATGCAGGGGGGTGGGGGTGCAGGGGGACATGAGTGGGGGCCTGGTGGAGGGTGCCCCTGGATGCAGGGGGGTGGGGGTGCAGGGAGACAGGAGTGGGGGCCTGGTGGAGAGTGCCCTACAGTGCTGGGGGGTGGGGGTGCTGGGAGACAGGAGTGGGGGCCTGGTGGAGGGTGCCCTACAGTGCTGGGGGGTGGGGGTGCTGGGAGACAGGAGTGGGGGCATGGTGGAGTGTGCCCCTGGATGCAGGGGGGTGGGGGTGCAGGGGGACAGGTGTGGGGGCCTGGTGGAGGGTGCCCTACAGTGCTTGGGGGTGTGGGTGCTGGGAGACAGGAGTGGGGGCCTGGTGGAGGGTGCCCTGCACTTCTGGGGGGTGGGGGTGCTGGGAGACAGGAGTGGGGGCATGGTGGAGGGTGCCCCTGGATGCAGGGGGGTGGGGGTACAGGGGGACATGAGTGGGGGCCTGGTGGAGGGTGCCCCTGGATGCTGGGTGGTGGGGGTGCTGGGAGACATGCGTTGGTGGGCAGTAGTGCAAGGTGACATGTGGGTTGGCTGGGGGGCATGGCCATGGCGGATGGGCTGCCTGCAAGACATGTGCAGGGGTGCAGGGTAGTCCCCTGTGGTGTGGGCCGCCTGCAGGGGCCGTGGAGGGTGTAGAGGGAACAGCTGGGAGGACCCACACGGCCAATTCACATGTGGGATTCCCCGGCACCCCCGAAATACACGTAGGCTGCTGGATTCGCGTGTGCAATTTCCTGCGCACCCGGAGTACACATACCCTGCTGAAATTGCGTGGGGAACTTCACGCGCACACCGAAATACACATACCCTGATAATTTGCGTGTGAAACTTCCCACGCACCCCGAAATACACGTACCCAGGGCAATCGCATGTGGAACTTCCCGCGAACCCCGTAATACACGTACCCTGCTGATATCACATGTGGAAGTTCACGCGGACCCATAATACACGTACTCTGGTGAAATCGCGTGTAAGACTACCCCTGGAATACACGTACCCAGGCAAATTGCACTGCTGGAGGGGTGGGGGGGTGGGAGACATGAGTGGGGGCCTGGTGGAGGGTGCCCCTGGATGCAGAGGGGGGGTGCAGGGGGACAGGAGTGGGGGCATGGTGGAGGGTGCCCCTGGATGCAGGTGGGTGGGGGTGCAGGTAGACAGGAGTGGGGGCCTGGTGGAGGGTGCCCTACAGTGCTGGGGGGTGGGGGTGCAGGGGGAAATGAGTTGGACATGAGTGGGGGTCTGTTGGAGGGTGCCCCTGGATGCAGGGGGGGTGCAGGGGGACAGGAGTGGGGGCCTGCTGGAGGGTGCCCCTGGATGCAGGGGGGTGGGGGTGCTGGGAGACAGGAGTGGGGGCATTGTGGAGGATGCCCCTGGATGCAGGGGGGTGGGGGTGCAGGGGGACAGGAGTGGGGGCCTGGTGGAGGGTGCCCCTGGATGCAGGGGGGTGGAGGTGCAGGGGGACAGGAGTGGGGGCCTGGTGGAGGGTGCCCCTGGATGCAGGGGGGTGGGGCTGCAGGGGGACATGAGTGGGGGCCTGGTGGAGGGTGCCCCTGACTGCTGGCGGGTGGGGGTGCAGGGGGACAGGAGTGGGGGCCTGGTGGAGGGTGCCCTGCACTACTGGGGGGTGGGGGTGCTGGGAGACAGGAGTGGGGGTATGGTGGAGGGTTCCCTACAGTGCTGGGGGGTGGGGGTGCAGGGAGACATGAGTGCTGGCCTGGTGGAGTGTGCCCCTGGATGCAGGGGGGTGGGGGTGCATGGAGACAGGAGTGGGGGCCTGGTGGAGGGTGCCCTGCACTGCTGGGTGGTGGGGGTGCTGGGAGACAGGAGTGGGGGCCTGGTGGAGGGTGCCCTGCACTTCTGGGGGGTGGGGGTGCTGGGAGACAGGAGTGGGGGCATGGTGGAGGGTGCCCCTGGATGCAGGGGGGGTGGGGGTGCAGGGGGACATGAGTGGGGGCCTGTTGGAGGGTGCCCCTGGATGCTGGGGGGTGGGGGTGCTGGGAGACATGCGTTGGTGGGCAGTAGTGCAAGGTGACATGTGGGTTGACTGGGAGGCATGGCCATGGTGGATGGGCTGACTGCGGGACATGTGCAGGGGTGCAGGGTAGTCCCCTGTGGTGTGGGCCACCTGCAGGGGCCGTGGAGGGTGTAGAGGGAACAGCTGGGAGGACCCACACGGCCAATTCACGTGTGGGACTCCCCGGCACCCCCAAAATACACGTAGGCTGCTGGATTCGCGTGTGGAATTTCCTGCACACCC
The DNA here is from genome assembly GCF_040938575.1 of Ambystoma mexicanum. Lineage (NCBI taxonomy): Eukaryota > Metazoa > Chordata > Amphibia > Caudata > Ambystomatidae > Ambystoma > Ambystoma mexicanum. The sequence continues at coordinate 226,533,996 of NC_090933.1, read as the reverse complement.
GGAGTACACGTACCCTGCTGAAATTGCGTGTGGAACTTCACGCGCACACCAAAATACACGTACCCTGAAAATTTGCGTGTGAAACTTCCCGCGCACCCCAAAATACACGTACCCAGGGCAATCGCGTGTGGAACTTCCCGCGAACCCCGTAATACACGTACCCTGCTGATATCGCATGTGGAAGTTCACGCGGACCCATAATACACGTACTCTGGTGAAATCGCGTGTAAGACTACCCCTGGAATACGCGTACCCAGGCAAATCGCACTGCTGGGGGAGTCGGGGGGTGGGAGACATGAGTGGGGGCCTGGTGGAGGGTGCCCCTGGATGCAGAGGGGGGGGTGCAGGGGGACAGGAGTGGGGGCCTGGTGGAGGGTGCCCTACAGTGCTGGGGGGTGGGGGTGCAGGGGGACATGAGTTGGACATGAGTGGGGGTCTGTTGGAGGGTGCCCCTGGATGCAGGGGGGTGGGGGTGCAGGGGGACAGGAGTGGGGGCCTGCTGGAGGGTGCCCCTGGATGCAGGGGGTGGGGGTGCTGGGAGACAGGAGTGGGGGCATGGTGGAGGGTGCCCCTGGATGCAGGGGGGTTGGGGTGCAGGGGGGCAGGAGTGGGGGCCTGGTGGAGGGTGCCCTACAGTGCTGGGGGTGTGGGTGCTGGGAGACAGGAGTGGGGGCCTGGTGGAGGGTGCCCCTGGATGCAGGGGGGTGGGGGTGCAGGGGGACAGGAGTGGGGGCCTGCTGGAGGGTGCCCCTGGATGCAGGGGGGTGGGGGTGCTGGGGGACAGGAGTGGGGGCATGGTGGAGGGTGCCCCTGGATGCAGGGGGTGGGGGTGCAGGGAGACAGGAGTGGGGGCCTGGTGGAGGGTGCCCTGCACTGCTGGGGGTGCTGGGAGACAGGAGTGGGGGCATGGTGGAGGGTGCCCTACAGTGCTGGGGGGTGGGGGTGCAGGGAGACAGGAGGGTGGGCCTGGTGGAGGGTGCCCTACAGTGCTGGGGTGTGGAGGTGCAGGGAGACAGGAGTGGAGGCCTGGTGGAGGGTGCCCCTGGATGCAGGGGATGGGGCTGCAGGGGGACTTGAGTGGGGGCCTGGTGGAGGGTGCACTGACTGCTGGCGGGTGAGGGTGCAGGGGGACAGGAGTGGGGGCCTGGTGGAGGGTGCCCTGCACTACTGGGGGGTGGGGGTGCTGGGAGACAGGAGTGGGGGCATGGTGGAGGGTGCCCTACAGTGCTGGGGGGTGGGGGTGCAGGGAGACAGGAGTGGGGGCCAGGTGGAGGGTGCCCCTGGATGCAGGGGGTTGGGGGTGCAGGGGGACATGAGTTGGACATGAGTGGTGGCCTGGTGGAGTGTGCCCCTGGATGCAGGGGGTGAGGGTGCAGGGGGACATGAGTGGGGGCCTGGTGGAGGGTGCCCCTGGATGCAGGGGGTGGGGGTGCAGGGAGACAAGAGTGGGGGCTTGGTGGAGGGTGCCCTACAGTGCTGGGGGGTGGGGGTGCTGGGAGACAGGAGTGGGGGCATGGTGGAGTGTGCCCCTGGATGCAGGGGGGTGGGGGTGCAGGGGGACAGGTGTGGGGGCCTGGTGGAGGGTGCCCTACAGTGCTGGGGGGGTGGGTGCTGGGAGACAGGAGTGGGGGCCTGGTGGAGGGTGCATTACAGTGCTGGGGGGTGGGGGTGCAGGGGGACATGAGTTGGACATGGGTGGGGGCCTGGTGGAGGGTGCCCCTGACTGCTGGTGGGTGGGGGTGCAGGGGTACAGGAGTGGGGGCCTGGTGGAGGGTGCCCTGCACTGCTGGGGGGTGGGGGTGCTGGGAGACATGCATTGGTGGGCAGTAGTGCAAGGTGACATGTGGGTTGGCTGGGGGGCATGGCCATGGTGGATGGGCTGCCTGCGGGACATGTGCAGGGGTGCAGGGTAGTCCCCTGTGGTGTGGGCCGCCTGCAGGGGCCGTGGAGGGTGTAGAGGGAACAGCTGGGAGGACCCACATGGCCATTTCACGTGTGGGACTCCCCGGCACCCCCGAAATACACGTAGGCTGCTGGATTCGCGTGTGGAATTTCCCGCGCACCCAGAGTACACGTACCCTGCTGAAATTGCGTGTGGAACGTCACACACCGAAATACACGTACCCTGCAAATTCGCATGTGAAACTTCCTGCGCACCCTGGAATACACGTGCCCAGGCCAATCGCATGTGGAACTTCCCGCGAACCCCATAATACACGCACACGATATTTTTCACACAGCGGGTGTCCGTGTTTGTCGGTACCCCTTTGCACCTCATTTGTCCCAGAGGGCCACAGTATGGATCATTCATCATAGCTGTATATGGGTGATTTTTGTTAGCGCACATTTTGGCGCACATTTATTTCAGGCGCAGGGACGCTACCGCCAGCTTTCTTGTGGCGTACTTGTTTGGCCCTGTGCATGTCTTTGACCTTGCGCTGGTTTGCCCTCTTCAATTCCATTAATACGAGTTGTAGGCGAGCGTGTGGGCGTTCCGCGCACTTGCCTCCTGTACCTCCCCCATGACGCCCATATTTTCACGCGTTGTTCCCCATTCCAAGTGTTACGCCCCGTGTTCCGCCTACTTTTGTAATGTGCGCCGCGCTATGTGCGATTTCGCAGCGGCTGTGGTGCACGCCGTTCGATGACCTGTGCGCCGGCATGCGCCGCGCACTTTTTCAGCGCACATCCAATATTTTTCTCGCGCACGGACTTCCATGAATCGATGTGCGCTGGTTTCCCTGCGATTTCCGCAGTTGCACTGTGATTTTCGCACTTTTACTGCGAATCCCACGCTTTGGCACCTCTACGCCGGAATTTTCGGCGCACATTAATTCCATGAATCGGCCTGATAGAGGTTTTTTCCTCAAGAAAGCAACACTCTTTTTTAACCATAGGGAAACACAGAGTCCACTTTGGTTGAAACTGGAAAAGGGTATCTGTAAAAATTATATATATATTCAGTAAAAAAACTTTATGGTTAAGTTGCGCTACTAAAAACCTATGAAATTCAGTGAAAAAACGTTGTTAAAGCGACGTTATGGTTCCAAGTAAAACCGAAAAACCCTTGAAATTCGCCTGTTATGGTAAGCTAAGCAACCATAACTCTCGCTACCACCGTGCACTGCTAAGCCTAACACCCAGGACATCAAAGATGACATCACAAATGTTATTGATGACATCACTGATAACATCACATGTCTGACTCTCCCTTTTTTCCTTTCCTGACATATCTAGGCCACATGATTTTCTTCAGTAACAGTCAGGACCTAAAAATTGTAAATGTACTATATTCGTAGCCTTATCCTTCAAGTATGTTCTTACAATAATTCCCTTATGGTCCAGTCATATCATATGAAACATATACATAGGGGAAGACCCAACCTTGAAAGGCAGCAATCCTTTTTGTGCATTAAAATTATCAGTAGATTTATCAGCACTTTCTGATAGTTTTGATGTTTTTTTTAATTACTGTACTTTCCCTCTATATGCTCATATTTGTATATGTTGTACTCACACTATTTTCCTTAGGGTCCAGACACATCATGTGATATATATAGATAGGGTAAGTAGCAGCTTTGAAACAGAGCAATAATTTCTCTGCATAAAGGTAATCAGTTAGGTTATGAACACTTTCTGCTACTATTGCTGTTTTTTTTCTTACTTCAATTCCCTTGTATATATTCATATTTGTATGTGGTGTTGTCTCTTTGTGATTTGTCTATAATAATGCAATTATGTAGTAAGTGGGTTTTATTACCCACTTATCACAAGTTTCACTGTACGCAAAACTCTAATATGAAAACAGTTATCATTTCACTATTCAACATGGCAAGTTTATGAATATTGCATCTCCATCATGTATGCTGCACACAATGCCTATGTTTCTACATGAGTACCTTAGTATACTGGATTGAAGTTAATAATAGAATGCTATTTATATCAATGCATAGCTTAATGCACTGATTAGCACTTGATATGTATTCCAATAATTCTTGGCACTGTTTTTATTAACATTACACTAAGAATCCCTTGTACAGAATTTTCATGAAAAATAAATGCACATGTGATGTCATCAGTGATGTAATCAATGACATTTGTGATGTAATCTTTGATGTCCTGGGTGTTAGGCTTAGTAGTGCACGGTGGTGGCGTGGGTTATGGTTGCTTAGCTGGCGAATTTCAAGGGTTTTTCGGTTTGACTTGGAACCATAACATCCCTTTAACAAAGTTTTTTCACTGAATTTCATAGGTTTTTAGTAGCGCAACTTAACCTTAACGTCCCTTTAACACAGTTTTTTTGCCGAATTTCATAGGTTTTTAGTAGCGCAACTTAACCATAACGTCCCTTTAACAAAGTTTTTTCACTGAATTTCATAGGTTTTTAGTAGCGCAACTTAATAATAATAACTTTGACTTTATGTACATGTAATATAGAACATACTGAACCCCTTCTACTGAACTTGATGTCCCCAAACTCTTTTAATGTCCGCGGACATGTTCGGAGAACAGTACCACTACCTAAAAACTCTGGGGGGGGTATGCTTGATTGTTATATCATAACATAGGAACATTTAACAAATTCAAAAAGCAGCACACATACACATTATATGTAGTAATACATAAGAAATGTAACCCATATATGTAACACACTAACCATTCATTTAAATACAATATGTTCTAAAATGGAATATACCAAAAGAAGATAAATTGGCTTCCAACATAATTACCTCACAGGCACTACAGAACTAAAAGCAAGACCAGACCTACAGAGTACTTAGAACATATCTTACCTGAAATAGTAAGTGTACTTCATTTTACTCATATATTTATACACTTTCTGTATTAGATAAAAAAAAAATATATATTAGCTTTTTTTTCTCAAAGAAATGTCTAGTACCCTGGAATGGCTAGAGGAGCATTTCCCACATGAGGAAATGTCAGAAGATAGTGAAACTAATGGTAAACACTTTACAATATAAACCATTTATTATTATTTTATATACATTTAACATATATACATTTTTTTGTAAAGAGCATACCAAAATAGAAAATTCCTCTGAAGAAACTGTCATGGATAACACTCTTGACAGCATAAAAGAAAAAATGGATTTATTGTTGACCAATTTTAATAATTTGAAAACATTTGTTGAAGACCATTTTAAAACAAAAACCTCATACCATTGTCCCACATGTACTTGTCCCCCTCACCATATCCCAGTCAATTATCCCCAAACCCTCTCCATGACCCAAAACATTTTGATGAGACTTCCATCCCTTCTTCACCTGATACCAATCATGTAGAAACCCCTAATTCTCCTGTTTTTGTTTCCGTTTCTGCCTCACCTTCTCTGTCATAAATGTTTAATATATGTTAAATAAAGTTAAATTTTTATATTGTGTTGTAATTGGTTTCCGTTTTTCTAATTAAAAAAAACAATGTAGGTGTCCGCGGACAGCGCGGGTGTTCTGAAATGTTCGTAAATAAATGAAAATGGAGGTGTCCTGAAGAACACTATACCTGTCTGTACTGTTTGCTAGCAAGTTGAAACTGTTCTAAGAACACACGCAATGTCCTGAAATGTTCGTAAAGAAATGAAAATTAAAGTGTCCTGAAGAACACTATACCTGTCCGTAGTGTTCACTAGCAAGTTGAAACTGTTCTAAGAACACAATTGATGTCCTGATATGTTCATAAATAAATGAAAATGGAGGTGTCCTGAAGAACACTATACCTATCCGTACTGTTCGCTAGCAATTTGAAACTGTTCTAAGAACACACTCGGTGTCCTCAAATGTTCGTAAATGAACGAAAATTGAAGTGTCCTGAAGAACACTCTACCTGTCCGTACTGTTCGCTACCAACTTCAAATCGTTCTAGAACACACGCGGTGTCCAGAAATGTTCGTTTGACGTGTGACACACTTTTAATTACTTCAGGACCCGAACAGTGTCCGTAGAACATCAACGCGCATGCGCAAACCAATGTCCATGCCTTTGGTGTCCTGCGGACAGCCGCTTCCTTCGCGAACATGTTCGCGAAGCGATCATGTGACCGCTCTCATGCTGATCGCGTGTTCTGAATGCGGACACTGTTCGTGTCTCCGAACAATTTAAAAGTACATTTTCAAGTAATCCACAATATTTCTCAATAAAAACTCACCATAGCACAAGACCCACATACTAATCCTGAGTTTCAACATACTTTTTGAAAGTTTTTGAACCTTTATTTGTGCTCGATCTGTCCGTGGACAGCACGCATGTCCGCGAACCGCGTACAAGCACCCCGATAAAAGACAATGCCCTAGAGCTTATTCTCATTGTGTTTCTGGCTGTTCTTCAGAGCACAGCTATTTTTCCTGCAACTTGCAGATTACACCATCATCGAGATGGCATTCATGGCTGCACTATTGCCACCTAGTGCTGCACCTGCTTCAGCACCACCCCCACCCCCTCCTCCACCACCACCTTCCCAAGGGCCTGAAGAGGGGAACAGGAGTGAGGATGCAGAGGAGGAAGAAGAGGATGACGAGAATGAGGTAGAGGAAATCCCTATTACCCGCACTAGGCGTGAGTCTTGGGTGTGGCGGTTGTTTACCATTCATGGGAATGGTCCTAAGGCTCATGCGAACCGTCTCACCTGCAATGAGTGCAAAATGGTACTCAGTCGCGGTAGGCATGGTTCGTACAGCTTTGGGACCACTACCATGAAGCGACACCTAAGGTAATTTCACTCTGGGGCCATTTGCAAGGTTGTACCTTGCCAGCAGCGTAGTAAGTTGATTTCCTCTACTTCATCCTCAGTTTCAGATCCTGTCACCACAAGAACCACCTCTGTGGGACAGCGTCTTCCTCAAGCTGCCTCACAGGCCATACAGAATTCTGATGACCCTTACCTTTCGAGGGTCACAGTTGTATGTATGTACTGCGACACAGTACTCTGCAGGGGGGAGCGACTTCGCAGTGCTTTTGAGACTATCGTCTCAGAGCACGAGAAGACTTGCTCACTACCCAAATAAAACCCACTCTACATCTTCCTCTCTCAGCTCGCCCTTTCTTATCCCTGTGGTTGGTGTCCCCCCCTTTACCCTCCTTTCCCCTCCTCTCCTATTTTGTCGTGTATAAAAAAACAAAAAAAATACAAAATAACAAAAATCAAAAAAGAATAAGGCTCTTTTCAGAGCCGCCTTTCACAGTTAAAAAATAGAAGTGAAAATAAATGAAGCAGGGCCCTTTGTATTTTTTAGAAGTCCGCGGACAGTCCGCGGACATCTAAAAATTTGGGGTGCTACTCTTTCATAACCATTGCAATTTTCTCTGGGAGGAAGTGGTGGCTCTGAAAAGAGCCTTAGGGAGGTGTTTGTATGTCAAAAATCATAAATAGTCAACACCTACTTCAAAATGGATGCTGTAATTCTAAAAAAGGTCGCAATGCATTTTGTACATTTCTCAGAAAAATCTGATTGCCAGCATAAGTAAGATGGACTCCATCTCTGTGAAAAATGCATGTACTACGAAACATAATATTTTCATTGTGAAAAGAGTACATGCCAAAATCTCTTAAAAAGGCACAAACAGCCTTATTAACATTGTGCCTTGCTTTTTCATTTGTGTACCAAATGAAGAAGAACGAAGCCACATTTGTCTCTGCGCAATACGTGAAAATATTACTTGAGAATTAGGAAACATGTCTATGACCTTCCCAAGTCCTTCTTTCATGGCAAATTGCAAAGGAATTCCAGACAGATGTCCTAAACTGTTCCCTCCACAATAAATTACAATTCTGTCTGGATGTTGCTCTGTCTCCAAAGTAGCACAGAGAGGTAGCAAGTCCAACCACTTCATTCCACGTACTCCATGCCAGTGTACTTCCACATGTGGAAATCCAAGATCTACAGCTACTCCACAGCTTTCTGCATGCACCTTCAACCAATGTATCCACGAATCTCCCAAAATCCAAACAATCTGTTTTCTGAAACACAGAGCCATAGCTATCTGTTGTTTTCTCAGCAAAAAGAGTATCTGAGAAACTCTCTCCTGGCACAACACACCCACTAACTCATTTGCATGACTTCTGAACCCAAAAATCCCCGGATGTAACACCCGATGTCCGCGAACTACCGCCATGTCCGCGAACATATCGTAACATGAACAGCCCTTCTACCATTTCCTCTTCACTCTCTGTGCCATTCCCTCATTGGATGTAGCTAAGAAGTCACATGACCATCCACCAATCACATTCAAGACCTCTACATCTAACTGCATCATCATAGATCAGCACTGCAAATGTACTGTGAATCTCTCTGAGTACAAGTGTCATATCATTGGCAAGCACCATCTACAAGAAATATTGTACAAGTCTCCAAGATTTCTACTTGCAGCTCCATGCATATCCATATGCATGAACACAAACTACAGGTATGCATATTTTCTGTACAGTACATGAACACATTTTTAAACTTACTTTTAGCTTGTGTAATCTGTAAAATGAATCTACTGTCTTTTTTTCAATCTCCTAAAATCAACTGTCACTTATAAACCTTTATACTATTTACTTTATTTATACACACACACACTCAAATCATGTTAAACTAACATTTTTTAAATGAAATGTATAGACTACATATATTCAAACAAAATTGCATGCATGCACACTCTATGTTCAAATCTCAAAAAATAATACTTAATTACATAATTGTTTGTATTTCTTTATTTATTTAATTACTTTAATTTAAGCATGACATTGAGGCACTATTACCTGGAAGAGAGCAGTTACAGAAATAGTGGTATTTAGTGGTACATTATGAATTTCACAATACATAGTAAAGATATTTTGTTTGCTACAGTTAGTCATTTCAATACAATTTTTTCATTAAGAACATATCATATGTATGGAACTGGTGCGACGTATCTTATTTAAATAAGATAGTTTTAATGGTTTTGATGAAGGCGTTGAGGATTTCAATTAAAAAAATCAATGTCTAAATTAAAAACAGTGCTATATACAAACAAAATTACTAATTTGATTCTTTTACAATTGCAGTGAAGACCATTCTCCTGAAAAGAAGCAGCGAATTTGAAGAACAAAGAAGAACTAAGAAGTAACCTGTTCATTTTAGAAAAAAAGTAAGTAGAATATCACCATAATATTTTTATTATTACTCAAACACACTGTAAAGTTAATTCATGCTATTATTGTGCTTAAAAATAGAGATTGTGCACAATTCTGTCCAAAAATCCCCATGTCTTAAACAGTGATCTACAGCCAGAATGGCCCACAAATTCCTATTTTTGGATACACAAATTACCCAACTCAACCGCTAGAATTTTGATATTATAGAACAAACAACTGTTTTAATTGTATACATTAGATTTACTATTTGTACTTCTCCACACCACTAGCTTACTTTTTTCTTTCATCTGAACCCCAGTTTAGTAGCACATTAATTCGAGAATATCCATCCCTACTAGTTGTAGTTCCCAATGCACAATCACACACCATTACATACATCTTTATCATCTTACTCAAACACTCATGCACACAGCAGACATACATTGCAGAACACCCCAACCCATACCTTCTTTATTTTTTTCAACAGACCCTAAAGCAACGCAGAAGTAGAGCAAATGAAAATAAAAGTGTCCAACATAAGCATCCATCTCTAGCAGAATTTGTAAAAAGAAGTTGAAACAAAACAGCTAATACATTCATTTAGTGAAACACAAGAAGTTTCAAGTACAAAAACTGTGCCTCCTCTATCAAAATGTAATACAAACCAAAAAACAATTAACAGAAAATCAGCTATCACTACAGATAAAACTGCTTCTTTAAATTTTGATATAGTGCAAAGTAAGCATACAAAGAAAAGTATTTTAGCCAAAATGTACCGTCACAAAGTCCTTCAAAATCTTATAAAAACAGGAGAGAAATCAATTTCAATGCTTAAAACCTATCGTAGGAAATTAATCTTAGAAGCGTTGATAGACAGTGCAATTCTTCTCAAAAGAAAGTTATTTATTTTAGTGTTAAACAAAATGAAACCACTAACAAAACTAATAACTAAATTACAAAAAAGACTTCTCAATAAACTAAATGTCAACAGAAAGAACTTCTTAAGTATCTGTGGAGGTGAATGGAATCACACTACGAGCACAGAACCATACTTTAATGAAGAAGCGTAAAAACAAAAGCAAACAAATACAATTGCCATACATAGCAGTGGTCGAGGTTATGAAAAAGTGAATAATACCATAATGGAACAAGAAGTACTCCTTATAAAAATATGCCCTGAAAACTTAGAATTACCCCTCCATTCAACTGAATCAGAACATCTAGTGTACAAATGGCCATGCACGTCAATGTGTAACATTCCCAAACAATTTTTCAAGTCTTTACGGCAATTCCTCAATCAATATGTAAAAAGCAAAGACAAAATCAAAATTAAACTACTGCAAAATATGGATACCTGTCCAGTGCGCAAGTACACAGGACTACAAGGACATTCATTGGCCTGCATTACAGGACCTACTTGTAAAACCACCTTCCATGATATCAATAGGATATCAACACATCATTCAACTATAAGAAATCTAGTCTATAAACTGTACTATGCTAAAAGTCCTGCTTTAGCACTAGCAAATTTAAATAACATTCTTCTACATGGCACAGCAAGACCTACTTGAAGAAATTGACTATATCCAGAAAAAATATTTTGGAAGTGAAAGCCACTTACAGAATGAAATAGCTTTAAACCAAATTAGCAACAATTCTACACATGGCAAACTTTTACTAAACACATACGAAAAAGAAATACTAAAATTTAAAAGTACATCAGCTGAAGTACCAAACCATGTGTGTGTATGTTGCCGCAGAACTTTTTATAAAAGTAACACAAAAACTGCATACCTATCATACAAAATAGAAGACAATTAAGATTCTAAATGGTTTGAATTAGCTCTCTACCTTGTAGCAGAAAACAACTATGAAATAACTGACCCCTTAATACTTTGCAGTTACTGCACTACAAAACTTGACAACAACCAAACTCCTTGACGTGCTATCACAAATAATTTGGAATTACACCCACTACCAAAACCCCTACAACAACTTAATTTATATGAGAGCATCATAATTAAAACAGTGCACCCATTTCAAGCAATAATACGCCTTCAACCAAAAACAGCAAAATTTCCTCCCTCTGAATTGGTAAAAGGCATTAGTGGAAAAAGTAGTTTATTTACCATGATATCTAAAAGAAAATGTGCATACTCTATGAGTGCACCTCCAATGCAGCGATCTTTAATTATCTTAGTAAATGGAGTACCTACAAAAGACAAAATAATATGGTAACAGCTGGTAGATTTACATAAAGTTAGACAAGCCTTGCAATATCTTAAAGAGAATAATGAATATTACAAAGAAATTAATATTGATGAAAACTTGAAGGATACAACTTAAATAATTCAAGAAGAACAAGAAGCTGATCAATTTGATCTCCTAGATCCTGCTACAATATCAAATACGTTAGACCATTATACAATTCATCCTTTGCACTCTAATGACACCATAGAAGATGCACTGGAAACATACCAAATGCGTCAAACAAAAGGATCACCAATCAGCATATGGGAAAAAAGTATAGAAACATGTGCTTTTCCTCTACTCTTTCCTACTGGCAAAGGAGGAAGGTACGATGATAGACCTTGTCAAATATCAGCATCAGAATACCGCTCATTACGGATGTATTCTGAAGACAAAAGACAAAATGTGGAATACATATTCCACCTACTCTTTGAAAGTGAACACAACTTTATGTTACGGAGTTGCACACATATTAAAATCAGGATCACACTTTCAAATTTGACAGCTACACAATTATTACAAAAAGTGCAACAAAAGGATGAGGTTTTACAATCAAATATTACAAATCTATTAGCAAATATGTGTGGTACTAAAGAGTACTGGTTTTGACGTCATGGAGATGTACAATATATGATCAGAAACCTTGGCCCACCCACTTGGTTTGTTACATTAAGTTGTGCAGAATATGCATGGGAAGATGTACATGATTTCCTACGCATATCAAACAAAAACAAAACAAACATAGATATACTAACACCTGGAGAACTTTGTTCTTTCGATCCTGTTAATTTTTCAAGATATTTTCACCATCGCTTCATTGCTGTGATACATTTTATTTGTAATAAAACTGTTCCTCCCCTTGGAGAAGTGCAACACTTCTTTTGGAGAAAAGAATACCAAGCCAGAGGAGCACCACATATCCACATGCTTTTATGGATTAAAGATGCTCCTAAATTTCATCAAGACAGTGATGCCACTGTTTTACAGTTTATTGAAAAATATGTTACTTGTGAAATTCCATTGGAAGCAACAAATAGTGATCTTCATGCACACATTTTACAATTTCAAAGACACAAATGTGGAAAATATTGTCGTCGCAAATACAAAAACAAAGGAAAATACTACACCAAATGCCGATTTGGTTTCCCTAGACCAGTTACAAATACAGGTCAAGTGAACAACCTCATGTCTTCAGTTAGACATAGTGTTAAAGGTACTTTCAACTTGCCAGCGAACAATACGGACAGCAATTTCAGGACACTCCCTACGAACATTTCAGTACAACGCGAGAGTTCTAAGAACACTTTCAACTTGACAACGAACAATACGGACAGCATACTCAGAACACTCCCATTTTGTTTATTTGCGAACATTTCAGGACACCGCGAGTGTTCTTAGAACACATTCAACTTGCTAGCGAACAATACGGACAGCGTTTTCAGGACACCACCTACGAACATTTCAGGACAACGCGAGAGTTCTTAGAACACTTTCTACTTGACAACGAACAATACGGACAGCGTCCTCAGAACACCCCCATTTTGTATATTTACGAACATTTCAGGACA